>NC_050444.1:93940727-94258227 GCF_903995425.1 Onychomys torridus
GACAATTACAAAGAATGTTGAAAATGTATTTTTTTTTTGACTCAAAGAGTCAATGTATGTAATTGACTCCACAAGCTAATGGTGCAATAGGCAACAGTGTCTGGGTTAACTAGAGGCAAGTCAAAGAGACAGTGGATAGATACTTTTTATGAGGCTAATCAATGAAGAAAGGAAACTGCTCAATTAAGATGTTGGTGGTAAAATGGAAAGACAAATGTGGACATTGTGTCAACTGTGACATGGGAGCACACTAGCCAGAAAAGGTGAGGAGAAACAAATGAGTCCATGGTAACCCAGGGGATTCAAACATGGACAGTTGTAGAAGCATGGCAGCACTGCCAGCCAGAGCCGGAATGCAGTGTCTAATGGGGCCCCCTGAGACAGAAAGAGAATGGAGATTCATTGGTTCATATTAAGTCTAAAGGAACCAACTGAATACAGGGGACACTTTCTTTCATCCTGGAGATCACAAGACAATACAGTAGAGGTACACAATTACAGCCCACAACACTGGCCATTCAGCTTCTGAGTGAAGAGAATAGGTCACATTCTGCATCTGCAATAAAATCCTCTAAGGAACACTGGGCAGGCAACAGTTAACCAAGGAAGCCTGCCCCAGCAAGAAACATGGACATGTACAACACCAGAGGTATTGATGATCCAGTTTTCTGAAAGCTTTCCAATAGGTTTTGCAACTGACAGTGACTGGAGGTAACAGAGAAATTACTTGGAGATACTGAGCCATCCTTTACCAAATACATGTTCCCATAGACAGTGAATGCTTCTCACATTAGTTTGTAAAGAACATTCCTGTTAATAAACTAAAGTCTGATGTATATGAGAGTCAATCTGGCAGCCTTTTCTGAGTGTCATTTTCTGTGATTAATTTCTGAGGTATAAATGAGTGTGACAGCAGGCCACAGGATCCAGGGTATACCTCTAAATGAAATACAGCAACCTAATTCATGAGCAGAAACAATGACACTTCAGATCTGCACCATGTTACTAATTTTGAAAACTTAGCAATGCCTGATTCTTGCATCCTAGTTTCTTGAGCACCTGTATAACTTTCTCTGGCCATGTTTGTAGGAGTGGTTAGGAGAAGGGCGAAGAAACAGTTCTTTGAAGTGTTTTAAAAATTATTTAATGAGTTTCTAAATGTTTTCTGAAACCAACGTATCTTTGTTGTATTAGGATTCCTCATAGAAGTCAATTTCATGTGTTTTCTCTCCCTCACTGGAGCTGTCCTAAGGTCCAGATTATTGTTTATATAATGCCTATAAAAGTAAGTCTTCCAAGATTTACTTTTAAAAGTTCAAACACCAAGGAAAATGAAGTATTGCCCAAACATTATATGACTGAGTTTTTAGTATGTAAAAAAATGTTTATTTAAAGTTTTAAGCACTTATAATACACTGAGAAGCAAGACTGCTGATAATGTTTTCAAAACCCTTCAGATTACTCAGAACGCAATCTTTAGTGGAAGTCTTCAAGTGATAAACCTAAAACATTTCAGAATGCTGAGAACTTAAACTTTAGTGTTAGCCTTTAGGTGATAAATCTACAGGTGTAAGTTACTGTAGTTTCTTCACATTGGTACCAGCTAAGAGTGAACTAGATCCACCTCTAGGTGACTATCCTATAACAGTGGTAACATCTGCATTAAAATGGCATTTTCAAAGTCTATTAACAAAGCATTTTAAGGGCACTCACACACCCTCCCTATTAGCCTTGCATGAAGGTCATTGATAACACATCTCAGTGTACCTCTATGGTAGTAAATCTGTGTGTTCTCTCATGGCAACACAGGGAATGTTGTGATCTACAAACACCAAACAGAAGAATCTTCCATGTGGTTCCAGGTGCTTCATCAGTCAAAGCAAACCTCTGTTTAAACTTCAAGTCTACATATTTATGTTCCTTGTCTATGAAGATTGAACATATTAAAGGGACCTTCACATGTATAGCAGGTTGCTACATGGGCCACCTACAGGGAATGGGGAAATTGTGCATTTTCATATCTTTAAGACTGGGGTATTTTCAGAAAGATTGTACTACTGTGTACTTGTGTGTACTTAAAGTTAAGAAGGAATATAATTTAAATGAAAAAACTCCACATTATTTTTATGAAAGACATTAGCACTGCTTAACAATTTTTCAAGTGTGAGTACTTAAAATTACAATAAGTGGTTTTTAAAATCTAGATGTGTCCTGTGATGTGAATGTTGTATTGCTGTGAACAACCACAGAGACTCATTTATTACACAATAATATTTACAAAAGGAAAAGAAGTGTTACCATCACAATGATAAATTGACGTGTTTGTTTTTTCCTACCCTAAGGGAAATAGAAGAATTGCATTCTGCATTCTTAGCTCAACTACCTTTGAGCAAGAGTGTTCGGGAATGAGTGTAGCCTGTCTCCTTGAAGCAACTTCCAGCCAGTTACTTCTTTACTTTTCTCTAAAACTTAATGAGATCCTTCACAGTTTGATACATCTATACAGCAACTATAATACAACCTCCTGAATTTCTTCAGATGTGACACTGTATTACCCTGAATATCCTATCTTACACATATAAATATGGTATAATTAATGTATTACTGTAGAAATGATTTAAGTTGTATTTCTAGAAGCAATAATGGGTCTGTTTTGCTTCACATAAATTCTGTCTTGCATTTCCTTATAGAATCTGCTCTTAGTCTATGTGGTATCTCATCAGACTAAACTCAAGCCAGGGAATCTTAGTAGGAACAAAATTGTACCTGACCATGAGAAGATAAAGCCATGAAATTATTGGCATTATCTGAAAGAAAATGTATGAAAAGCTTGTTATGTTTGACCTCAGCTAGAAACATGTGCCCCAAGAAACTATAATTTTAGCACTCCATAAAATGATTAAACCACCACAAGCGCTAACTTAAAGGTTAAAAATGAATTTTAGCAAGAAGATGGTTTCACAAACCTATAATCCATAAAGAATGTAGGTTGACTTTAATGGAGAAGATAGTCACATTTCAGGAGTTAGTCAACTTAATTTCTCCTGTATAAAACCTACAATGTACAATTCTACAAGATCCTTCGTTTCTTACAAAGACTACTTATATAATGAGATTAACCGAAGAAAAAGGAAGACACTGGTGGCATTGAGATAGTCAGAACGGTGTGTTATTTTGAATGCTGCTGGATGCACTGTCTTATGAAGACAAGCATTTCCTGCAACTTCTGGCCTAAGTCAAAATTGTGTATTAGTCACCCAGGGTAGGCTACCACTCCAAAAAGGGGGGGGGGGGCGTTTCTTTTCCCATCTTCTGAAGTAAACCAGCTCAAGTCATTCTGGAGGAAGGGATCCATTCTTGAGCCTTCCCTGCCTCTTCTTTTATTTGAGCTTATTCTGCACTGGCAGCTTGCTTTGATAATGTTCTGGGGCCTTACTAAGAATGACACTTGAGACCATTCTAACTCAGTTTAGCCATTGAAGCTGAGCACAGCTGAAGAAAGCCCTCAATTAGGAACTCCAACTTCAAAGCCAGTATTGTGCTCTCAGTACACATGTGTAGCTACCATTAGCATTAATGGGAACTGTGGGAGTCCACAGCTCAGCAAATACCTCTAAGTCTGTTTGCTTGAGAAGCATGCAATTAAACCTTATGGACCAAATATTTTGAGGAGATCACAGAAAGGACATGAAGTGCTCATGTAAAATCAAGGATGTTCATGTAAGGGAAAAAGTAAGATATTGCCTCTGCTTAAACACGAAGTCAAAATTACCTAAATTATGACCATTATAGTCTCACTTAACATCTTAGATATAGCCACTGTCTTTCACGGTGCCTTGAAAGAGCCATTCCTCTTTTGAAAGGTGATTTACAGTTTCCTTTAAGTGCCAGTCTCCACTGCTTCCCAGATGAGCCTCAGAGGTGAAAACATCTATTAAGATCAAGACTCTTCTACCTCAAGTTTTCTATATGCAAATATCCAACATAACATTCATACACTATTGGAGGCTTTCCCTTTTCTTTTTTTCCTTATAATTTTAGTCTAACGTAAAATTTAAAAATTAAAAAAAAAACACCCACTGAGCATCAAAAAACAGAATTAAGAGAAAATATTTGACTTAGTAAAGATTTGTTTTCACTGGGAAGCATTAATTCTAATACTTTTTTTTCAAAGGAGACCCCTCCAGACTGTTCAACACATTAAATGAGAAAGGATTAACATTTGCTAATCTGTGCCCATCCATGGTATTTATCAAGCCTCTATGGAGTTATTATGATTCAAAATAATTCACATCCACTTTTCAAACTTTCTCCCCAAATTAAAAAAAAAAAGTTATCAAAGATAATATTTGTATTTAATTAGGATGAGTCAATTAAGCAGATTTCAAGGTTTATAAAATAACTGGTCTGTTTAGTAATGACATTAAAATTTGTATTCAATATCAAGTCTTGACATTCTAATTACAGAAGAATCAAAGATTCCCTTAGGTATTGATCAAAAATACAAATCTGTCAATATACAAGGAATCAACTAACTTTTTACACAGACCACAGAAACCATCTTGCTGACACCAGTACTAATATCAAGAGCCTTCACATTCTTTTCAGTTTTTTTGCCAAATTTTTTAAATTAAAATATAAATACATCATTTCCTTCCATCTCTCTTTCCTTCCTCCTGCTTGACCCATGCCCCACCCTTACCCCCTATCAAGTTCCTGGTCTCATATTCCTTGTTACTCAATACAGAATGACCACAGATGAGAGCAATGTAGGATTACTGTGGGCTATGGTTAAACAAATCTGTAATGATAAAAAATAACTTTTAAAATTACTTTATTATGAAGAAGGTTTTTTCCTATCAAATCCAAAGCCCTATTCACAAAGTTGGAAGATATTCAGATAGAAGGCTATTTTTACAGCATATTCATCTTCACATAAGACCTAGACCACCAAAGTCATTATGAGGACCTAGCAAATGCTTTCCTTAAACATTTGGCCTTTGAATTACTATGGATAAAATTCTTAACAATTCACCTGTGATGAAGTCTTCTGAGAATGACTGTCCTCTGTGTTTCTGAGACAAGCTTCTCTTGTGCATGGGAAGCTCATTCAGGACTTCATGCAGAACATGAAGAACAGTTCCTCATTAGGGGTTTCCTTTGTACTGGTCTAATTGGAGATAATCATTGCAAATAACTGCCACTTCTTCAAACATTCACAGGATCTGTCCTTCCTCAATTTTACATAACTTTTACCCAAAATACTTGTCTACATGGTGCTTATTTTCACCTGGCCCACCTGTACAAAGAGCAGACACATATTTCCATCTGGTATGAACCTAAATAACCTACCAGTTAGTTCATAAATTGTAAATGTGTCATGGAATGTACAATCAATTGATGGCTATAAATAGGAAATTACTTAAGACATTCTGTGAAAGAATTCAAAGAAAGAAATGAAAATGCCTGCTCTACTAAGGGCAGTTCTGGGGAGCACATGTCTTATGATCACGTGATGATGAAGAATCAGAAGAGGAGCTTAATGCCGTTCTGGAGAAAGATCTTCTGCACCATCTCAGAGAACTATCGGATGGCTACTAATCAACTGTGTGCACAGAACTCCACCCAAGAGGCTATGTATTTCTAGTTCCTAAAAATCAGGCTACAAGAGAGTACAAATATATCATTTAAGCCATTCCAAATTATAACATTTGTAGAAATGGGTAGTTCTAACCAATATTATAGTGCCTGCACTGTAGCCATGCCTGGCTACAGATAAAGATGACATTGGGATGGATTATCCAGATACAACCTCTTCTCTCCAAGGTAAGCTATACTGATTTCACTTCTAATTGAGAGAAAACAAAATTACTTTGGTTTTTTTATTCTACTTTCACAAATGGCTTGAATTGAAACAATAGGTTCTTCATATCATTGAAATAATTAATTGCTGAGTAGCTAGCCTTTCATAAGAATAGACATTTCTGCACTTGTATTTCTGTGTATACCTAAAACCATAAATCCTATTTGTTATCTTTATTTTCAGACTCTTGCAAAAGTTGCCACTAAAACATACATATTTTGACTCAGAAAGGGCAATTCTGACCCAAAACAAACTAAATAGAAAATAACTAACTGGAGAACCAAAGAAATACCTTCTGTTTTTTTTTTTTTTTTTTCTAAAAACAAAAACAACAACTATGACCAAGAAAACCTAACTTTGAAATAAAGAGGTTGTCCCAATTAAAGGCCTTGATTTTAAGTTGACATTTCTTTTCACACCCAATTAAATTGTCAGTATGATGAAGAATTGTCAAACTGAGTCAAACTGTGAGGATCTTCTTATTGCCACTCTCCATAGTCCTAATTTCCAGATGCTTCCACCTAAATAAGAATTTAATGTCATCTCCTGAACAGTAAGACCAGCAAGGCTTGCACCACTGCTGTTCATGACAGACATAGAAAGAAAAGTAAACTCCCAAGTTGTGGAGTACCAAAAAAAACAAGACAAAACAAAAACAAATAAATCAGAAAAATATTTGGCTATTGAGGAACATAATAGCATGCCTCTGGGTCTCTAATAAATATTAAATAACAACCTTTCAATGAGCTCAGCAATTCTAGCAATTGAAAGCATGAAAAAGAACACACAAAACTCATACTTCACTGCCCATTTGCATGAAAATATTATCCAATAAAGCCATAAATATTATCAGAACATTTTGTACCACACAAGAGTACTAGTTTCATAGATTTTTCAACCTTGTAGTGAGAGATATGAGCAGTCTCCATCACACAAAGGTTCCAATGAGAAAGTCAGAGGGTCACAAAACAGTATCACAGCAAAGACTCCCACTTTAAAATGCCCGACTGACCTTTTCTCTTTCTGTGGCTCTCTGGAACATCTAAGTGCTCTCCTTTTAAAATTTTATTTAAAATTTAAGTGTATGTATTTAGGCACTACAGCATAAAGTTTTAAAGTCTACATAAATTGTGGCATGATAAAATCAGACTATTAAATACATTATCATGCAGAGTTTGCATTTTTGTGGAAAGAATGGTATATTTTATAGACTTTTCAAGAAAAAGTACAAAATAAAAAAGAATGAGATATACTATTAACTATAGTTATAATATGTCTCTTGAAATGATTTTTCCTAATTAAAATTGTGTATACTTTGAGCAATATCTTCCTAACTCTCTCCTATCCCAGCCACTGGTAACTCCCAGTCTACTCTACAGTGCTATAAGGTAGACCTTTGTGTATTTTACATGAGTGGCATACTGCATTGTCTTTCTATTCCTTATTTAGTCAACTTGCAATAATAATAATAAAGAAGTTGCTGAAACAGAATAGCAATCAAATGTGTTATGTAAAGGCATACTTTGTGTGTGTGTGTGTGTGTGTGTCTGTGTGTGTGTGTGAGTGTGTGTGTGTGTGTGTCCTTGTGTGACCTTATATTCCCCACATGAATGCAGGAGTTCATGAAGGCCAGAAGGCATCATCAGATGCTCTGAAACTGGAGTTACAGTCATAGGAGTCCATGTGGGTGATGGGAACAATCACAAGAAGAGTAAGTGTTTTTGGCAACTGAGACATCTCTACATCACAATCCAATAATCTTCCAAATATGCTTTTAATCAGTGATTATGTAGACATTTATTATACTTTAAATGCCAACTTAGGAATGCATTTCCTTCTTTATAAGTATCCATCTCTTTCACCCCCTCAACGTCATAATCTTTCATATCTTATTTCAAGGCTCTCTTTCTTCTCTCACAGAAGGAAAAATTAAAGGTGAGACAAAAATATCCCCTTTAGCAATTCAAGGGGGCTCTTTTATTCTAGTTGAAACACTTTTTGTTCACGTCTCCTTTTTCTTTTCTTTTCTTTTCTTTCTTTCTTTCTTTCTTTCTTTCTTTCTTTCTTTCTTTCTTTCTTGTTTGTTTGTTTTTTGTTTGTTTGTTTGTTTGTCTTTTGTCTTTTCCAGACAAGGTTTCTCTGTGTAGGATTAGCTGTCCTGGAATTCACTGTGGAGACCAGGCTGACCCCAAGCCTTCATCTATTTAATGGAAATTAAAAAAAAATAATAATAAAGTAAAGCAATCAATGCCTATCTTTCCCTGCATCTTCTGTCTGATATAACATTAAAACAATTACAATACAGAATCAGAGGACAGCAGGAAGCAGAGAAGAGAATAAAGGATCTAGAGTCAAGAAATCTGGATGCCCTAAACAGTGATTGTGGTCCAGATCTGTGAATGTCAGTGTTCTCCTGTAACTCCTCCATAATGCATGTAGATTCTCCTTTATGAAGAGGGAAATCCTTTTCTCAGACCCTTTTAGGATGTCAGTGTCACAGAAAAAAAATATAGGTACAAACATATCTGCTCATTAGGATCTGAAAAAAATTTAAATATTCATTTTATAGTGAACCATATAAGAGCCTACCCACTACTTGCCTCTTCCACTGATAAGACAATAGTAACTCATAGAGAAACAGCTCAGCAATTAATTTGGTTAATTATAGCAATGCCACCAAATTTTATGAGTGTATTACATGAAGATATTGTGTGAGTCCATAGCATCTTGCTGAGAAATATTTCACATCAGAGATAATAGTAGGGTGATGGAATAAAAAGATAAAAACACTTGGCCTTTTATAATGGAGAAATTTTAAATTACCAGATAAAGGCTGGTTAGAGGAACACATATTGTGCTGTTAGAGAGAAGTCAATATTTACTGCCTGTGCAGAATTAGCAGATAAATAAAGGCGGGGAAAGAGAACACAAGGCTAAGGGATTTGCTGGAAATTCAAGGATCCAGAATCATCAACATGTGCAGAGTCCTGATTCTGTGCTGCCTCGTGAAAGTTAAAAAGAGTCTCTCTGGGAGACTCTCATGGAGACGTTCCATGGCCAATCACAACAAACACAATGTGGACCTTCAGTCACATGGTCTAATTGTAGTTGCAGAACCAGATTTTGTAAAGCCTAAGACTTTGGGAGACTATCTAAACAAATGGAAAATTCTTACTTTTGCAAACTTTACAAAAACATATAACTGCATATGTGGAAAGTTGGGTGCTGCAGGGTCTTTGGAAGGGATCTAGATCCCAAAAAATGCCTGGAACCTTGCTGTGCTTCTGCTCCCATCAGACTATGTCCCTTCTATGCTTTCCACAGAGGTTGTTCAGAAAACGGCAATCGGTGAGATAATGGAAGACAGGAGAGCTGCATGGAACTTAGTCACTGAACTTGCATGCAGATAGCCAGGCATGATCACAACATATCCATTTACATCATAAAGCTTTAAGTGTGTGTGTACTTAAAACAAAGCAAACAAACACTTCATTTTTAAGTTATCATAACCAGATTTTAACATGTTGACTGGGAATTAAGAAAACATTATCCCAAACCTGAGTCCTAATGAGGCAAATTGCCAGTCTAACGGGATAAAATTTAATGTCATTCAAAGATCTTTGAAGGTATTTTACAGTAAATCATTAAGAATAACCGTTTGAGTCAGAGTGAATTCTTCTAACCAGATGACTGTGTAAGAATTCTCTATGGAAGTTGAGAAAATTTCAATTACCACTGAGCTAGTGAAACTTAACTTGAACAACTTTATGTATCCTTGCAACAAATAAAAATGGGGCCCAAATAAGCACATGTGGTTGTTTACAATGGGTTTGATGGCAGATCTGCCACACTAACACATAATGACATGCTTGGAACCCTTAGGAATCAGAGTTCTAACTCAAGTGATTAGGCCTCAAAATTAGCATATTCAATTGTTTGTTGATCTAGAATACATGTTAATGGATTTTTCTTAAGGGTGAAAATGTCTATCTCATTTTAAATAAATAAACGCTTTATTACAAAAATCAATTTTGTTTAATGAAGTCTTCTGAGAAGACACTTTCATGTTTCACTATTAAGTATTTACTATTACTAGTACATATTAAGACCACTTCACACTTCTTCGTGTACTTTGTCATCTCTAACTAGAGCAAGAGAATGAGACAGAAAGCGCTAAGTGCAGTAATAAAAGCTTTTACTGTAAGTTGGGAGAGAAACAGATGGAAATAATTCTTTTTGAGACAAGGTCTTGCTATGTAGCTTTACCTGGTCTGGAACTCATTATGCAGACCAGGCTGGCATTGAACTCATAGAGATCTGCCTGCCTCTGCCTCCCATGTCCTGGAATTAACAAGGTGCTCTCTCTACCACCCTGAAAGATTTCATTAAATGCAATTACTTAATTTTTACTACATCATATTTTCTCACAATCCAAGCAAAGTAGATCCCAAATCTTCCTAATTTTTTTTTCTCCTAGAGCATTTTCGCTCAGCCAGATATGGATGAGCTAAATTTTTCTAGTTCTCCAGGCTTCATATATCAAACATGTCTTCTATTTCAGCACACCTTCCTTTGACACTGACAGAATGCTTGGGAGTCAGAAGGTGAAAAGGCAAATGCCCCATTGACAGGTGTGAGCTGGATTGTGGGGAGACCACTGTTTGAGAAACGCACCACAGTGTGCAACAGCCTTCTCACTTTAACCAAAACCACAAGCTGCATCTCAGAGAAAAGACTTACTTCAAAAGCAAGAAGTTTTATGTCTTTTCTTGAATATTTCAAGCATTTAGAACAGTCCAGGACACAGGAAGACAGCACTGCCGAGTGAGCAAGTTTATTAGAGAGTATAAATGCCACCTCACACACTGCATGGGTATCCTTGCAATAGGCAGCAAGCCCTTTCATTTTCTTCATTTAATAGATAAAAGAGGTGACACTCTGGGAAGGTTAAGGACAGTGCACTCAGCCAAAGAGCAAAGAATAAAGGCAAATCTGTGACCTAGGTCTAGCTGTTTACAAAATCTCAATTTATAAATTCACCTCCAATAATTTCCTATACCACAATTGGTAAGATAAGTAAATTTAAAAACTAAACATCTTTTTATGTGTGTGTGTGTGTGTAGAAGTGAGAGTGAGTGTAAGTGTGTGTTAGGGGCAGAGTACCTATGTGAATATGGATACCCACATGCCATGGTACATCCATGGAGATCAGAAGACAAACTCAAGTGTCAGTCCTTACCCTCTGAATTGTTTGAGGCAGGATCTTTTTACTGTTTTATTACTTCTTACAAATGCCCTGCAATCTAGCCCAAGAACTTCTGGGTATCTAACTTGTCTCGGTCTCACAGCACCCCATAGGAGCATTGAAATTACAGATATTAGGACTTAATTTCTGGCTTCTATATGGGCTCTGGGTATTTGAACTCAGCTCCTCACACTTGCATGGAAAGCTCTTTTATCCATTTAGCCATTAACTCAGCCAACAAATATCTCTTTCTACCAACTCATCAAATGTTGAAATGATGCCTTACCATTTTCCTGTTCTTCTTCAATGTATCATTATGGATATTATATTTTCAAAACAAATATGAAATTTACAGGTAAACGGATAGAAAGGTCAAACATTATACTGAGTGACATAATGAAGACCTAGAAAGACAAAACTTCCATGTGCTCATTTGTATGTGAATCCTAGCATTGAGTCTTTACATTGTGTGTTGAACTTGACATCACTGTAGAAGCCAGGGAACTGAAAAAGGACCATTGGTGGTGGTGGTAGGGATTCTGAAATGAGAGAGGATAGCAGAATACAGGTGAAATGAAGGTTTATAATGGGAGGAAAGGTAAAATCAAGGGGTAAAAAATGGAAGGGCAAGGCAGAGGAAGGGGTGAAAAGAGGGACAACTAATGCTAAGGATATTTGAAAAACTACTACGGAAACTTATTAAATACATGTAATTTTTTCCATATAAAAGTATTTAATTGGAATTACCCTACACAGGAGATAATGCTTTTCCAAGAAGCCATAGGTTTAAAAATAAAGCATAGTGCCAGGCAAGGAGAACTTCCCATGGAGTATTTGTCAGTGGTGTCTGAGACCCCAAAAACAACACAGAATATTGCTGTTCTCCCAGGTGACCACCAGAACCTGATGGCAAGTTCCAGTGATGAAGACATTATATACTTTGGTCAGAGAACCTGGAGAAATCAACTTAGTTCTGATTAGGGAGCTCCCCCCACCCAGCCTTCCCGCTAGCTTTTAGAGTACCAGAAGGTATTAGGCAGGCTTCTGGGGAGAAAAGCCATTGAAGTCTTCCCTACCTGTGTATCGTGCCAACAACTATAAGGTCCAGTGTATGATATGTTCATGAGTGTTAACTGAAGCAGGGACGATAGGAGAATAATAAACTGCTTTCTGGTTGTATTTAAGGCTTACTCCACTAGAGGAAAAACGTGTTTGCTCCTGTAAATATGGCCAAGAACCTACGGCTCCAGAGCTCATGGACAATAGAGTTGAATCTACTACTATCACCCTGCTAAATATGTGTACAAACTGCACTCTAAATTCTTTCCTCTACACCCATACATTAGTCCATCTCTCAAACCCAATCGGGGAAGGTTCTTCGTGCAGTAGAAGGTCACTAATGCGAAAACGCACAACTGGTCCAAGCGCAGAAAACATCTTTGGAGTGCTCATCTGAAAATGGGACGTCTGTAGTGGATAGCCATCCCAGCATTGGCCTGGAAGTTGCAACCCCCATAGAGGCTTCGGTAATGATCACGCCCACAAGGCGGGGTGGAGGAGGGAGCGGAAGACTGAGGATCAAGAGGAGGTCTCTCTCTTGGTTCCGGGACCCTGGACGCTGGAGGTAGACCAAGCAGAGTTCTCCCGAGAACACCGCCGGACTGCGCTATACCTTTGCCAGACCCTGCAACCTACCCCTTCATTTGTAAGTTAGCCCACAAAATAAACCTCCCTTTTAACTACGTGGAGTGGCCTTAATAATTTCACCAATATTGTCTATATCACATTCCCTCCCAGTAATTACCTCAGGGACCACTGTACATGAGGAATGGGAAGACTGTGTGAGCCAAAAGTAGGGAGAACCAGACTAAAATACCTTTCCTGGACATGACAGGGCCACTGCACTTAAGAACTCGTAACTGCACAAGACCTGCAGGAATCAAGCCCCTCAACATTCCAATATGGAGGGGGCAGGAGCCACCACATCTGGGGAGCTCTGTACAGTTGACAGCTACTGGGGAAAGGCAGTCCATTTTCTTTAAGGGTGTGGCTGAAGGCAGTTCAACTATGCAACAGTGGTTGCTTATTTACAAAGAGACTGGAAGGTGTTGCAAAGTGATATAGGCCTTGGAGGAGTGATGAGGAGGAGTGAAGGGTTAAATGCAGAAATGATAGCATTTTTTAAAAAGCAATATAAGAAAATTAAAATGATATTTTTATTATCTGTGTCCAAATTCGGTAATGAAATAAATTTATTTTTAATGTACAAATTTGGTGTAGGTAATCAAGACAACTGAGTGCACAATCCTAATGTGTAAGCATTCTGCAGAACACAGATACTCTCTTTAAATGGCCTTCACCACAAATGTGTATGTGGTGAGGCTAAAATCCTCGGTACTATATTCATGACCAATAACTGGTAATCAGATTTCCAAAGTTACAGGAAATAAATACAAATATGTTTGAGTAGTCTTTCATCTTATTTGAATATGAAGGCTGATTTCTCAATCCAGTGGACAAAGAAATATGTTAAAAGAAAGGGAAACATCTTTTCCTAGATTCTTGACCTATGTTCCTTCATCACGTTAGGAGTCCCACATTGCTCTAGGGATAGCGCTACATTGATAGAGCGGTTTTCAGTTTTGAATGTATGCTGAAAGGAAGTAAGGGGATTAACATTTTTTCAGGAACTTTTACATTCAAGTCAGTATGCCACATGTTTCACAGGTACACCACTAGTTTCTCACATTAACTCTGAAAGTGTAAGAATGTCCCATTTGGGCATAATGAGTATGTCTGCACCTATGTAGTTAGGGAGCAGGGGAATGTACATATGAACTCTCACCTGATAAAGGTACAAAGAACAAGAGTGCTCTTGTGCCTCCCTGTTTCAATCTCTGTTACTTTCTCTTAGCCTTGATTTTGATTCCTTTTCATATTCTCCAACCCACAGTAGCCAAGAAAATAGTACACATTTAGTTCAGAATAGGTAAGGTGCACTAATACATGCCCAAGCCAACTCTGATGTATGTGTGATGGTCTACCTCTCTGGCCATAAGCATATTCAGGCTACAAGCACATTCTGGGTGCCCTTTAAATTCTAAAAAAAATAAAAATAAAAAATAAAAAATAAATGTGTCTTATCCATAGATAAAAGTAATAGTGCTTACGCACATGGAAAGACTATATAATGAAATTTTAAAAATTGAGAATTTCAAAAGTAGAAAGCATTATGAAGTTAAATATTTCATCAACAAAATGTGTGTGTATGTGTATACAAGCACACATACCTCATAAAAATACTTATACATGTGTATATGTACATACATGTGTACAAATATCTCCGTTCACATAGTTGTGGGCATAATTATATAATACATTAATATGAAAGCCAACAACTAGGTTTATTAACACCCACAGTTTTTGTAATCCTATACTCCTCTATTTATTTCTAGTTCATGTCACATCTCAGGTTAGCCATGCAAGTGTACAATGCACAAGAAATCAAAGCCAAGCAGTGTGCAAGTGCTGAACACATAGTTTCAAACAAATAATATTACATTTCCAGTCTCATTTGCAGCACATTTCATTCTCTTATTTTATATCCTGTTCCTAAGACAGATTTCAAGTCAGTCTCCCCAGTACAATTCTTATCCCTTAGTCTCTCTGTGCAATCTTCATCTCTCAATCTCCCCAGTGAAGTGCTCCTCCCTCTGTCTCCCCAGTGCAGTGCTCCTCCCTCAGTCTCCCAGTGCAGTGCTCCTCCCTCAGTCTCCCAGTGCAGTGCTCTTCCCTCAGTCTCCCCAGTGCAGTGTTCTTCCCTCAGTCTCCCAGTGCAGTGCTCTTCCTTCAGTCTCCCAGTGCAGTGCTCCTCCCTCAGTCTCCCAGTGCAGTGCTCTTCCCTCAGTCTCCCCAGTGCAGTGTTCTTCCCTCAGTCTCCCAGTGCAGTGCTCCTCCCTCAGTCTCCCAGTGCAGTGCTCTTCCCTCAGTCTCCCCAGTGCAGTGTTCTTCCCTCAGTCTCCCCAGTGCAGTGTTCTTCCCTCAGTCTCCCCAGTGCAGTGTTCTTCCCTCAGTCCCCCAGTGCAGTGCTCTTCCCTCAGTCAAGCCAATACTGGATCACAGGTGTGTGCCACCATGCTTGGCTCATTCTTCCAAGGCCTCCTTTACAATACAATTGAAAAGGGAAGGATTCCTTCTCTGAAGATACAAAGCATGATACATTTACAATCGGAACATAAACACCATTATGAACATTATATGCATGACCAAAATATGTTAACTATTAAAAAGTCCTGTATACTAAATGTTGGCAATAATACACATTTAATGCAAAAATAAAGTTGAGCCAACAAAGGTAGCAGTCAAATATACTGAAAGGAAGGACATGAAAATTTGAGATATAAATTAAAAGGTAAACTAAAAGATCGTAGTCAAGTGAATTTTATCTTACTTTTTTTAAACCATAGTTAATAAAATACTTTAAATACAGAGACCTACAACTGGACAAATGTGCAGAGTGAGACACCACAGAGCACCTGGTCCTGTATGGGATGTCGTCATCACACACACACACACACCCCGTCAAGTTTCAGGGGCCTCTGCAGAAGAGGAGACTGTAAGATTATAAGAGCCAGAGGTCACTCCAAGGAAACAGCATCTTCCATGCACAACAGGACTGATGGACATATGAACTCACAGAGACTATGACAGCATTCCCAAGACCTGCACAGGCTCAAACCAGATAGGGTCACAGGATGGAAAGGGGGACATGGACACAAGGGTTACTACCCCTAACCAAAACTGATGCCAATGGTTACCAGCTGGCAACGGGACTATCAGTCTTAGTAAGTGGCATGTCACTGAGTCTGTCAATCACACTCCAGGAGTCACTGGGCAACACAAAATAAACCTCCAGTCTGTAGGATTTGTGTTTCATGTTTGTTGTTGATGTTTTAGCTTTTTCTTTACATTTATTGGTCTTTTGCTTGTTTGTTTTTCTGTCTTATGGATTTTTTTGTTTGTTTTGGGGGGGGTGTTTGTTAGTTTTGTTTCATTTCTTTTTTTTAGGGAAAGAGAAAATCAACTAAGTTGGGTAAGCAAGGAGTTGGGGAGGATCTGGGAGGAATTGGGGAGGGGAAACATGATCAAAAGATATTATGTGATAATTTTCTTTTTCAAGTAAAAAAATAAAATGAGTTAAGAGTATTGAGGTATATTACATCACTTAGTTAGTGTGTCAATTAGAATTAATTCATAAGTTGCGTATTTGCGAGTGTGTGTGCGCGTGTGTGTGTGTGTGTGTGTGTGTATACAGGAGTGTGGTATAAGCATACATCTAGAAAGAGGTACATGGTTCTATGCCCACTCACACAGAGGCCCTATTGTCTTACTCTCTGCCTTATTCCCTAAAAGCAGGGTCTCTCACTGAACCCATATGTAGGCTGCTGGCCAGAAAGCAACAAGCCTCCTGTCTCCATCCCCCACATAGCACCTGGCTTTTGATATGAGTGCTGGTATCTAAACTCAAGAGCTCATGTTTATATAGGAAGTGCTGTTACCCACTGAGCACTCTCTCCAGCCTCTCATTGTTTTTTAATAGGATAAAATAAGTTGCTTGCTCTTCTAAGGAAATATATAATTAGGACTCTGATAATTAAGCCCTAGATAAGGTATTTGGTATATCTGTGCCCCAAAAACCAATAAATTATTCATGCACAACTTTTAAAGCTGCATCTTAATTAGTATCTTAAAATAAAACTAATTTTGAAAGCTGTGATATTGAAGTTTTAGAAATCATCCCAATTTTATTAGCAAAAGCCAGCTAAATATCCAACTTTAAAGTATAAACATTATGTAAAATTGACCGTGAATTGTTGAGTTCTGTAGTAAATTCCTGTACAAATTTCAACTCAGAGATAACCTCTGTTAACTTCATCCTATTGTTCCTCATTTCATAGGTCATGCACCTAAGCCAGTAGTCTTAGGAGATTGCTCAGATGTTCTACTCCATTGTGAACTACTGTGTTCCTCTCTGATGGCTTACTTCATGCATTACTTGTATAGGCCACTAACTGTCCAGTTATTTCTTCAAATATGTTTGGTAAGGGTGCCTTGAATGAGGTTAATTTTTAATTCAGGACACCACATAAAATAGATCGCTCTCCCTTATAGAAGAGTAGCTCTAAACAAAAATGGGTAGCCATTCCCCAAAATGAGGATGAATTCTTTCTGTCGATAGCCTACAAAACAGAACACTAGTTTTTCCTACTCACACACATCCTGGAGCATCTGTTCTTTCTGGGCCTTGAGCCTGCTGGCTGTGGGACTAGAAATGTACTACTCATCCTCTTGGGTGCCCAGCTTGCCAATGCACCTAGCATATCTTTGGACTTGTCAGTCTCATTAATCATGTAACCCAATCCCTTAAAAAAAAAAGTCCATTCTGTTGACAGTGCTGCCTGTCATCTTTCTCTGAAAAATCCTCACTGATGTTCTACCCTGTCCTGGAATAGTAAGTAGTCATTTCTTACACATGAAAGCTCTCTGTGTTCAACATTCTCTCACACTAGCTCTGTCTAACAGACTTCTATTCTCCAAGCTTTTACTTACAGGTTTCCCCCTTCCTATAATACATCATGGAGGTGGTGTTTTATCACAGTTGGCATTATCATCAGACTCATGATCATATTTAGATTTGTCTATTGGAAAAATGCTAATGTTCCATGATAATAAACATCACACTAACCCTCAAAGATCTTTGCTGTATGACCAGAACAAACAATCTCAAGTTCTCTGGATGTTAATTTCTCAAATCAGGAAGAAAATAACAGATACTATGGTGCCAACTTCTTTTCTAGCTCGACCTGCCACAGTCCCTTTAAGTCAATAATTAGCGAACACGCCTATGATTTTTATATTCATTTTATAAGGATTAAATATTTTATTTGGAGGTCAAGAGGAGAAAACTGCTCTTACTTGAAAGCAATGCTTAATCATGGCATTTATTCTCTCTTTAAAGACATGGTCTTGGCATGGAGAAGAAGCAGTGATGGTTGGAAGGAAGAGACATGCACCATCCATATAGTAGTTATGAGAAATGGCAAGCAGACAAGAGCAGCCTGAAATTGCACACACATCACCAGAGAGGGTTCTTCTAACCTCTCCCCTTACCAGGGTCTCCCTACACTATTTAAAGGGGCTCCTTTCTGTCTTTGTGACACCGATACTGATTAGGAGATTATTCTTTTTAAGTCCTAAAGACCAAACTGCTAAAAGTCAGCAGTCCCTTTCCATAACCTGCCTCTGCGCACAGCCACCTCTTTCTAGCAGGGAGGCAGCATTACACAGGGACATGTTATCATTTTGTTATCCATTTATCCCAAGCACTCCCCTATTTCACAAGCTTTTTCAAGTAGCCTTTCCTCAGCACTACAATTGTCAGCAAGTTAGTTCTGTGCTGGCCACCCTTTCTTTTGTTTCAGTCTTTCATAAAAATCCTTTTGTGTGACAGTCAAGCAGCTGTGCTTTGTTCTTTAATGTTTCTAGCCTGGATCCCCAGCCGAGATCACTTTATAACATAAACGGCAAAGTACCATTTTCACAGCAGGGACAACTGTGTTCATCTTCAAAAAGAGGCATTAATAAAATGAGCCTGTAATGAACATGCTAATTCTGATCGCAGGATAGTGCACAAAGGCAGAGACTCCACTGCCACCTCCCCTGAATGATGGTAAAAGTTGTTCATGTTCCTTTTTTCTTTACAACAGCTATAATGGCTTATGTTTTATTTTTTGAACAGACATATTATGCAAACATTTCTCTCTGTTTTACAATGCAATGCTGCCTCGTCTCATCCAAACTGCTCACTGTGTTTTACTATCTCAGTAACAATCACCTTTGGGAAACATGCTTTTTCCATCTTGCAAGCTAGGCATGTCACCGAATCACACAACAGTAGCTTAGAAGGGCTCTGACTGAGCAGATCATCAAGCTAAGGTTTCTCTGTACAAATGAGGTAAAGAAGAGAAAGAATACACATAACTAAGAGAACAGGGGCATGGGAAGACTGGCTAAGAACATCTTTTGTTACAGAGCCAGCATGGAGCTCAAATGACAGGAGCCTGGGCATAAGTACTATGCATTGTCTAACACCCAAAGGTGACCATTTTCAAAGCTGTATCACTTACTGAAACTGTGTTTTTTAAACTGTGTAAATGGAATGCCTCGCATTTAGCCTGCTAATATATTGACAGCAGCTGCACTCTGCTCGTCTCCTATAAAAGAGCTAGTTTTCCATAAGCAGATGTGGAAAGCAATGTGATGTTTACCATGTTTACTTGTGAAGATGCTGGTAGTGGTATGAGGGGCAGCACTATCTGTATATGGGCAAATATCTGGACTCAATCCACTAAATTTAGACAAATTCTATTTTGTATTGCTAGTTTGAATGAAATGTGAATATTTCCAGACTGCCCCCTTCCCACAAAAAAATGAGTTCAGGAAACATGCATGATATTTAGTCATGTTTGAAGGAAAAGAATGACTCAATTATTGTAGAACTTAGAGATAGAGGATTTTGTGAGCAAGCAGGAAGAATTCTTGACCCCTTTCCTTTAGCCCCCAAAGCAGCAGACATTCTTAGATTTTTCAGCAGTGAGACGAGACTTTGCACAGCACCATCTCATTTGCCCAGTGGCTGATAATACACATCAATAGAATGTGCTCACTCCCAGTTTCATTATATATACTTCTATGTTTCCCTGCAGATATCAGGAAAACCTCACAGGCAATCAAGTCAGATCCAGAGAACCAATTTCATCTAGATGGCAATTCCTACACCTAAGATGTACCTTCTGGTCCCTTGCATGCACCAACCTACAAGTCTAATATTTATTCCATTGTCCTCAGCAGTATTCCACAGTGGATAAGCCTCAGTCCTCACTAAACTCTTAGTGATCCCTGAAGCCTTTACTTACAGTCTGCTCTGGAGGAATTATATGTATCTGGCAATCATGCCAAGCCTCCTAAAGCATCAAGTAACTAGTGCCAGGATGTGCTTGTGCTTCCACAACCACAGAAACTGAGTAATAATAATAAAACAAGCTGAATGGCTACATTCAACTTGCATGTCCTGCTCAGAGAACTACATATTACAGGATGTATGCTTAACTGCTCAAGATCTCATCCCAGGGCATGGTCAGCCTCGAGCTTTAAGGTGTCTGTCCTTTGAAAATTGTTTTTTGAAAGTCTGGACAATTTGAAAAAAAAAAAAAAAAAAGCTACTGAGGGAAAGTGTCCCTGAAATGCTCCTTCAGTGCACATGGTGGTCAGAGTATTATTATTATAATGCCTTCTGCATTTAGCCACCCAGGTCAGACATTTGAATATCCAATTACTCAGGTTCTCCCAGAGCCTATTTGAAATAAATGAGTGCTCTCCATCCATCCTACTTAAACAAAAGCCATCATGACAGTTGGCACATTTTTGGCATTTGTCAGCAAAGTGGGAAGAAAATAAATGACCCATGTAGCTGAAACAGGCCTGTGATGAGGGCCACTGGACAGCAAGTGTAAAGTGGTCTCCATCTCTTACAGAGTGGGAACTCTTGAATGTCTGCCAACATGATTCGCAAGAGAAAGTAAACTCAAGATAGTCAGAAAGCTCATTAGCTATAACACAAACACATTCACCTCCCTAACATTTCACAATTTTTAAGCCAATAAACACTAGTTTATTGCTGGCCTATTATTAAACAATTGTTATTAATAGAATTATCAACACCTAGAAAAGTTAAAGAGGTGACTCTGGGAAACAAAAATGATTCTATCCTCAATTATTTTATGAAATGGAAACCGAAGGAAGAACTCTAAGGTTGTGGCTAGTCTACTTTTCCGTTATTTAGTGTCACCTTGTAATTTTCTCATGGAATGTTTTCCGAACAACTAAATGCAGTTATTTATATAAGAAAGGAAGGTTAAATGTCTCACTATAATCATGTATTTTCATTTAAAAGAATAGCATATGCCAATAGTCATGTAGAGGGTCAAGATCATATTGAAGTTATCAAATGCATTTGTTTATACAGTGATGAACTATTTAAAGCAGAGAAGACAGGGGTCCAGTCAGCCAGGAGGCAGGAAAACATAAGTCACAGTGAATTTCTAAATAAAATGATACTTTCTGCCAATAAGTTCATGGATAAATACAGATTAAGTCAAGAAAGTAACATGTATTATTTCCTTTGCAGAAATTCAGAAAGGTTAGATGGTGGAAGAAAAAACCCAAAAGTTCCTAATTAACTTCAATTTATTTTACCTTTGTAGTAGACTTTCTACCTACTAGAAGAATCAACGGTCATTGGAAGTTGAAAAGAAAATCACAGGTGAGTCTTAGTTTTGATCAGGTATGGTGTGTCAAGACTGGTTACATTCTGAACACACATATATAGATTTGCATTCATCTAGATGTTCCATAGCACAAATATACCACCTATACACACAGATGAATACTCCATTAAAATTTAACATCTGAATTTTAATAACTATCTACATTTTCTTTTACAAGATCTTCTAGCTGCCTGGTAGATTTTATTCCTCATTTTATCTTTGCAAAATTTTTAAATACTTTTTGAAGTTTAAAATCCATTTATGTGGTTTATTATTAGCACAAAGACTTAGGACTTCTACCATCATTTGAGCTTAATTGTGGACTGAAACTGGCTGTAATTCTTTAGAATTTGAGGTTTGGAGTACATATGGTTATGAAAGACTGTCTTTATGGCTTAAACTGCAATGGACATATTCTCTAAAGTGGATGCTTTCCGGTTCTCTTGTTCCTTAGTTTGGGCCTCGGTTTTCAAAGCAGCTTTTGGGCTAAACTTCTAGGCTCTAAGAACAGCAGCGCAGGAATTTGGCGAGAAGTCTCCCTTCAGAGAACTGATACACCTTTTTACTAGGCCTTACTTTTCACACGCATGTGCTCTTCCAGAGAGTTGAAACTCTACTGCTGAACTCTGTAATTCTTGCAGCCCTCATCTTTCCTTCTATGTTTATAAAGGTCTCTTTTCTGGGGATCTCCCCATTTACAGCACCCGAAAATTTCTCTTTCTTATTAATTTGTTTTCAAATATTGTCAAAATTGTATTAAGAAAAGTCTACTATAAGTTTTGCAAACAATCAATTCTGAAGCATAAAACAAGAAAATGGTACAACAGAGAAAGATATAAAAACACAGAAAAACATTGACCTAATATACCTACTAGCTGTCCAGTTAATCAATGCTCATATCTCTACTCAATAATTAGTACTAGAAATATAGCAATTGGTGACATTTTACACTGCAGTACTTTCATAGTAAAGAAACTTACAAAATAGGCACACTGCCCACCATGTCATGTTTCATCAGGCTGCACAAGCAACATAGAGGAAGAGGTGATCTGCCATCTTATTTTATTCTTCAATCAATATTAACTTAAAAATGACTGAAACTAAAGAACTATTTTGACATAAAAATGTGTATATCTTATCCTTGGCTTTGACCAATTATTTTAGGGAAGGAAGCACATCTTTATATAGTGTTGCTTCTTTAATTTTGTAGCCATCAAAGTCAACTTGGGTAGGTAGTGTGTACAAGAAACAGTACAAGTAGGCTTTAAAAACAAAACCAGGCACAAGTGATGCTTACAAAGGAGCAAGCCATGCACTTCCCGTGTAGATTTCCTTGTCCAAATCAACATGATATCTGGCCTTTAAAACAAGCACTTTTCACTTTCATTTTCTCTTTCTGATTAGCATTCCTTCAAGAGCCAACAAGACATCCTCTGTCCAGATAACATTTGGCACATCTCACCATTTTACTTAAACTCTTTTCTCGTACGATCATACCTCAACACTGGTCTCTGAGCAGTGCTCTAGAAGAAAACTTGACATAGAGAATTGCGGCCATGACACAACCATAACTGTGAACTTGAGCACTTACCACGTAAAACTGTGAGTCTGGTGGACACACTTATTTCTCCCACATTATTCGAGGCCACACACTCATAAATGGCCTCATCCCGTGGAGTCCTTAAGGGCTGTATTCTGAGAACTGATCCAGATCCATCATCAAATTCTATTACCTATTAAAGGAAACAATAGCTGTCACAGGTGTTGTTACAATCATCTACCTCTCAGCTAAACTTCTCAGTAAGGTAGTGAGCCAACCATTAGGCTCTGAATAGACCAAGCATCATTCTGATAGAGCACTGAATTCTAATAGAATGAGAGAACAGAACATTTGATGGTATTTATATGCCTGTGTCAAACAAAAGAAAAACAAAATTACAAATACACAAGTACAGATTTCTAATCTCTAACAAAAAACATGATAATTTTCTCATTAACATATCTAAAGCTTAGTAATTACACAAGTACACCATTGCTGAGATAGATAAACTTCAGTTACTCACTTTGGCAACACATGTGCTTATGTGGACCCATTTAATACTCATGATGTAAAGTGAAAACTTAGTGCTTTTCACCAAACATATTTCTGTCAGTTTAAAGGGTCTTGTTCCTAACAATACATATGGTTGAACCATGAGGAAAACTGCATTAAATCTAGCACTTAGGGAGACAAGAGGACAGTCACAACCCAAAGCCTGGCATCATGCATTAATTTTGTCATGAATCATTCCAGTATTTGTTCCAACTTAGCATTTTCTGCATTTTTAGGGCCTTCTTGCCATGAAACGGAGGCTTGTCTCACCAAGTCAAAGATCAAGGTCTACATATCAGCCCAGAATGTACTGTCATTGTAAGTCTTCTATAGTTTAATATAGGAAAATGTATAAAGATCATTAATATAATCTTCAATTAATTCTATATTAAATGTCATTGTATAGTGCTATTCCTTTACCATTTTGTATACTGTCACTTTCCTATACTGTCATGTATTAAAAGCCAGCGGTCTAATTCCCACATTGAAACTTTATTTAATATGTGTAGCAGCCAATGCATGCTCACCATACACCAGTCACCATTTCTCAGCAGCAAAATCAGTTTCATCTACTACTCATGCAGGCATACAAAGTGTATAAAAGTGTGTGTGTGTGTGTGTGTGTGTGTGTGTGTGCATTAGTCTCATTAACAAGCAAGAACAAAAAAGGTCTCATGCTTTGAAATATGTGATTCTATCATTTATCTTTATAAGATTTATTTAGGAGATCACTGTTAACAGTAAGCATATCAAAGAGCACTCCTCTTGATAACACAAATATTTTAACTATAAAAAGTGAAAAAAGTTTATATACACTACATTCACACACACACATACACACACAAACATCATTTCCAATATGGTGTAGAAAGTTTCTTGAAGATATTTTAAGATAAGTTTAAGCCACTGTATCTTAAATTCAAATATATAAAAATTAAAATTTATGTCAAAATGTGTAAGATTGTAGGTTATGATTCAAAGTCAAAATTTTAGATTTCACCGCTCTCTCTAATCAGAACTATCATGAATGTGATCTCATCAACCTGCTACACTCTGAACGATGATGACACACTGGGATTTTAGTTGTGATATTTATTTTCACCACAGATTGCTATCAATTTTCCCAAACTGTATATTAGGCCACAAAATCTAATAGGAAATCAGACAAAAATGAATAGTTCTTTTGTAATTCATGACAGTCCAGGAATCTTGATGTCCCCTAAAAAAATCAAACAAACAAACAAAAAAAAAAAACCACAGTACACTCTGTGAGTCTTCAATTATAAGTGTGATCAGTTCCTGAATGAACAGATTCTAAACCACACACTTCTTCCCAAGCACTCCAGAGAAAAAGTCTGGAATGATTTAGGAAGGAAGAAAAAGTCTCCAATAGCTTCCCTTCATAATTAGGCTGTCAGGCTTGCACCGTTCACTAAAACATGGAAGTGGATCTTTTATTCTGGTCTACAGGACTAGTGAAGATCACACTTGCTGTTCTTAATCCACTCTCTTGCCCTTTGGTAACAGAGTCCTAATTCCCATCCATAAAAACAATACTGCAATTAAGCTACAGGATTGAATACACCTGACCCCACCCCCAACATCAAAGGTAGATTCTGCTTAGCCTAAATGAATTGACAATATTTATCAGTCCACATAGAGTGCTGAGATGTAACCATATCCCTCAGTATGACTGAGGGAGATAGGAACTTCTGAAAAGATACACATTTGCATGTATCCTCTGGACTTGGGAAAGTGAGAACATGGATGCTACCTTGCACTCTCAAAAGGAAGCAGTCTAAAGATGAGATTAGCAGACAGATCCTAGACTGCTGTAGGCTTTTTACTTCCAATACAAACCAGCATCTCAGGCATGCACTCTACAAAGCCAACTCCCCAGATTCTAGTTAAGTCCTTACACACATGGCCACAAAACTCAGCCACTACAATGACCCCATTCTCTATTCTAAGAGGACACTGAGTTACAGTGCTCACTGCAGGTGACACAACTGTCCCACCTCAGTGCTTACGACTCCTCATAGCAGAGCAGAGTGAAGAGATGAGTTCTTCCCCAGAGAAACAGAACAATGGACCTAATACCTCAAATCTCTGGTTGCTGACTTTCTTTCCTTTTTTGTTCCAGACAATTTTAGGTCTTGGGTCCCCTGTAGCTTGACAAATGAAAGATGCAACTCCACCAGAGACCCCTGTCTGATCAACCGGAGTTCGTGTAAACCTGGGAGGTGCTGAAAAAAGAAGAAATAAACACCACAATTAGCAGTAATATCGAAATACAGATTATTACCCAACTACACTGTTCCGCTCACAGTATACAGCAGCCTCATGCACAATATCAGTGTAGGAAGGTTAAAAAAATGAGGCAAACACCTTGTTCCTTTGAGGGTAACTTTGTGGTCAAATTCTATTATCTGTTACTGCTTTCATCGCTGAAACCTTATATTAAGGCAGAGATCCAATAACATCCAAAAAGCAACATCACACATTAATTTTTATTACCAGTATTTAAAAATCCAATTTGTCCTCTGTAACAAAAAGCTCATCAATCAAAGTGAGTTAAATTGCAACGCGTTACTTTGATGTCACTATCAGGATGCTGCCAGAAAGCAGCATTGCCACTGCTGGGCTGTTAAAATTAGTGACATTTAAGAGAAGTTCGAGGAAATTTTAAAGAGACAAGAAATATAGCCAGGAATTAGAAGGCACAGCAGGAAAGAGGAAGGGAAAATGGCATGGGGACGCTCACACATTATCTTGTACCTTAGCTCCTCATTTTATGAAAATGAATGAAGGAGAAGCTTCCCAAAGCACAGGGAAAAGGGACATTTTAGGAAAGAACCAATGATGATTAATACAGATACAAGAATGGAAAATTAAGTTTCAGGGTCTCTGTTTCAATTAAATCATTAAAGCAGTCCCGATTCTTCCTCCTTGAAAACACTTTTTCCTAACCTATACTTCAAAATCTGAAAATCAATCCCAGAGTGATGACATAAGATGTAGATGATTATTTATACACAAAAATATCCACTGTTTAATCTGACTAGCAGAGAAAGTAGCACAAATATAAATAATGCAGATGTTTACTTTGAAGTGAATTACAACATAAATATGGAGTATTATGTAAGTGGAAAATATTTTATCATATGGTATCATACGATATCATATGAGTGAATGAAAAACTACAAAAACACAACAGAATTCTATCTGAGGAACATCTGATAAGAAATTAACCAAAGTATACGAAAGCATTAATGATGGTGGTTTATGAAATATTACTGTTGCTGTTTGCTGTCTTCCTATCTTTGGTAGATACCTGTCCACTATTTAAAAGATTCTATTTTGATCTATAGATATTTAACGTCTGTTTGTACATGTTCACACCTGTATGCAGGATCTGATGAGGTCAGAACAGGGCATCAGATCCCCTGGAGCGGGACTTCCAGATTGTGGGCCACTAGACATGGATGCTGGGAACCGGTTCAGCAGTGAGAGCTTTTGCCTACTGAGCCACCTCACCTTTCTCCACATTTGAGATTTGTAATTGTTATATTTGGAAAATGTTTTCAAGTCAAGAACATTTTATTTTTCCATTTTCCTTTCTTTTCTTTTAATCTGTTACAAATTTTATCAGCTACTGTTCTTTACTGGTATCATTGATAATAGCTATCAACAGTTCTAGTTAACATGTAATTTGAATATAATCTTCAAATTCTAGGACAGAAGGAAATAATAGTAACACTATATCCTCTTTGCTCACTGCTCCCATGAACCTCTGCCCTTAGTCATGATTACACCACACCCTATGTCTTGAAATCCCATAACTCAGTTTGATTTCTCTATAGACAGGAAAAGTAGATACCCATCTGGAGGGAAGGAGGGAGCGGGGTAGATAGATAGATAGACAGTACAGACAGACAAACAGACAGATAGAGGCACTTGAGGGGAAAATCATAGCTTTACTATTTCTTCACTGTAAAGCTATAAGATAGAAATAAATTATTTTGCAGATATTACCCCAGTTCTGAGGTTTCCTATCTAATTATATGATTACATAAATGCAGAAGTTCAGGAGAAGGGAAAGAGAGAAGCATCTTCACAAGCTACTCATAGGAAGTAACTCTTTTTCTCATGAGCAAATTCAGCCTAGTGATGAAATTCAGCCTGGAGCATGTTTGTGTTCAGAAAAGCTATGATTGAAATGGCTCTCCCAGCCCTGTTCACCATCACATGCTGTAGCATCACAAGTAGAAATACAAACGAGATAATTATAATAAATGGTTGGAAATACTGAAACTGATTTGAAATTGACTAACAGTGAGAAGGATTCAAAACAAAACAAAACAAAAAAACTAAGGATGGCACTTTTCTGAAAACAGACATGGTATTACAAGTTTTCTTGTTTTTCTTTCTTCTATCTCAAGCAATGTAAAGTGTACCTAATAAAAAATAAATTCATAAAAACAAAAACAAGTTCATCTCTAAAACGTTATTAATAAAGAAAAGAAAATTCCTAGTAGTTGTCTTTGAGAAGCAAAGTCCATATACTATAAATTGAGTCCCTTTAATCTCCTCTCTGTATTCCAAAATTGGCCAGCCTGAACTAAAATCCATTGACACTGTTTTGAAATTTCATAGAAAAGAAATGAAGGGCCAATGGATAAGATGGCAGCACACATACCAACCGTATGTTTAATAACCCTGTAAGAGTTGTGTTTTCCCCTGCCCAGGGACCTTTGGAAAGGATGTTGTTCTGTTTCTCTCTTCAAAGAATGAAAGGAGAGTTTCAGATTCTTACAATCTGCAAGAAATATTTACCACTTAGAGAGAGGCTACACTAATCCACAGTTTCCAAACCATAAAAGGAATAAATGTCATTGTTAATGATGGGAAGTAATAGGTGCTACTGATAATCCTTTCAGTAGGCATGTTGTATAAATAATCGTTCTAAGACTGATGCTGCTTGTTCCTGGCAAAGAGCCTATGTAAGAGAGGGCTAAATCCATTATATATATGGATTTTATCAGCTACTGTTCTTTACTGGTATCATTGATAATAGCTATCAACAGTTCTAGTTAATATGTAATTTGAATATAATCTTCAAATTCTAGGACAGAAGAAAAAAAAAAAAAAAATATATATATATATATATATATATATATATATATATAGAGAGAGAGAGAGAGAGAGAGAGAGAGAGAGAACACTAACCAAGGCTAACAAACTAAGGATGTCTTGTCCATCCTTAATCGCATACACTACTGAGGACAAAGCAGACTCATTAGTACAATTTGTTAGGTAGAGCTAGACATTAGCAGTCCAAATCCATTGATGGATGATCAGTATCTAAGGAAGAAGAGTACAGAAGAAATTCTTAAAATTTAAGATGACTCAGTTTGATATAATTTGGTTGGTCAGCCACTACCAACGTAAAATAGAACCATAAAGAGGAATATGCTATAAAGTGAAGGAAGAAATGTGGTGCCATTTGTCTAATTTAACTCTAATTAATATGATGTTTCTGTGGACATCAAGGAAATATGTCTCACAGGGAAAAAAACTAAGCAGCATGTAACTAATTGGCTTCATTTCTTTTCACTGATTTCATTTCCTTAAATAGAGAGTTTTGGTTTTAAAGGGATATTAGTCATAACATTGTACCCAAGATCTTGAAATGAGAAGGTTAATAATGCTGTTATATGATACCAAAGGAGAGAGAGAGGGATTGTTCAGTAGGAAGATGCAAGCAGCCTGTGTTTAAGAGCCTACTTCCTCCTTTATCGTGAACCTTCAAGTTGAGCTATCTCAAACCTGTTCTTGCAAATGTCAAGGTAAGGACTCTGAAGAACAGATCAACAACAGGGTACCTACAACAATTGGGTGGGAAAGGAAAGAGCAAAAGAAGGTAATTCAGGAAGTTCAAAGGCCAGTCCAGGCTTTACCCTCTCTTTCAGCCAGGTGACATTCTATTGCTACTGAGGGGAACCTGGAGAGTAGCTAGAGCATGTGTGCATGCTATTATGGTAAGTTTTCCACTGGGCAGGAGTGCAGGGGGGAGACAGTGAGAAGACCTCCTGGGCACATGAAGAAAGACAGAGGTTCACAAGGTGATATGTATCTGAGGAGGAGAGAACCCACAGCAAAGCTGTGATCTGTATGGTTCTCCCAATATGTGTTCTATAAACTGGTTAATGTAGGGGTGCCTTGCTTTTCACATGGTCACACTGGATCTGAATAGTCTCTCTAGAATACCCATGGCCAATCCAGTCTTCAAAGTCAAACAGACTGTTTATGAATTGTTTACTCTATTTCCATTTTAATACAACTCCCTACTCAACATCTTAGGTTTAAATTTTGATTTAAAGAACAGAACACTTTAGAATGAATTAAATACCTATTCCTAATTATTTGCATGTGCTAGACAAAATGCTTTCATGATCTTATAGTCATAGTTTTCCAATGGTCCCACAAAATGTACTTCTGACTCTTATAATCTGATAGAAAGTTTTAGAGTAATATACACATTTGGAGCTAAACAAAGAGTGTAGAGGGCGGTAGGTTTCTCAGTCCCACCTGGGCCCATGGTCCAGACACCCCATGGTCTGTCCAGAAACCTGCAGTCCCAGAGCCGCTTATAAAAGAATTACTCAGAGGCTTATAAATTAATTACAAACTCTTTGGTCTATGGCTCAGGCTTCTTATTAGCTAGCTCTTACATATTAACACATTTCTATTCATCTATGTAATGCCATGTGTCTCATGGCTTTACCTGTGATGCATTACATCTTGCATCTCCACAAGGGTCTCAGAATCTCTCCCAACTCTGCCATTCTCCTCCCTGTAGCTCTGCTTGGATTTCCCACCTGCCTATAAGCTGCCTTGCCATTTATTTATTTATTAACTAAGTAACCATATTCACAGTTTATAGAAAGACCATACCACAGCGGAAGAGGAAGAGAGATCAAAGGAAAGCCAGGGAGACACACTGACCTGAAGAGACTTATGAACTGTTTTACTATCCCAAACCAGAAGGTAGAAAGTAACAGATGCTGCAAAGACAATGTACAATATCTCAATTTGATGTAACTTTTGAATTGAAATGTATTTAACTATAAAGTGATGATATTCCACAGCATTAAGTAATTTGTGCTAATTAGAGTAATTATAGTTCACTAAGAAAATCCATCTGGAATATGCTACCTAGAAAAGTGTTCTAAAGTGGAACACAATTCCAGGAAGCAAATGGGTCGAGGGTGGGGGTTGGGTAACCAATCATGAACCATGACAAACAGAGAAAATCAACACCACTGCCACAAAGTTCATTCACAAGTTACCTAGGTTCCAAGTTCAGCAGAGCTGACTATGTTAACATTGTATGTGTGATCAATATTTGCTCATGAAGAAAAACAAACATCACATTAAAGTTTTAGCTACTGATTCATGTCCTCCTTGAGATTCCTCAGTAATGTACTGCTTCACCTCCATAAACCAGTGATTTTTATTAAGGTCTCAACTACAAATTCTTTGTGAATGACAACTGGGAGATGCTCCGAAATTAGTGACAGAGGCCTCTGTAACAGCTACCATGATTTAAGTTGGCAAGGGTTCATATGGACACCAATGGACAGGGAAAGCAATAGAGGGAGAAAGATAAAGGAAAGGAAAGAAATTGGAACACTAGGTCTGACTTAATGAACTATATATCCCACTTGAAGTGTGTTCTCAATGTTTAGGCTCTATTTCCACATTTCAAAACTGGCGCATGAAAGCACACTATGTCATACATCTCCATAGGACTCCTCTTACCACAAGGCCACTTCTGTTTGTGGCACTTCATGTCACAAAGGTTCAAACCTTTCAGACCTCCACATCATTTTCTGACACATTTGCCCCATTACCAGTCACTCAGGCCACTTAATACACCAATATTTTCAAGATCTCTGCTTTCATACCCAATAAGAATGGCCTTGCTTTTCTTTCTAAAATGGACATTAGAATTACCTGGGAGTCTCAGAGAAAAAATGTACAGGTGTGTGGTGCCCCCATTCCCAGGCTCATATAAAAGAAAATCTGTCTGGAAGAGGCCTAGGTAAATAATTTCTAAATAACTGCAATGTTTGCTCAGTACTGAGAGTTGCTAAATGACATCTCCCATCCAACCATCCTTATGCCAGGGTTTTGTATCATTTATCAATATTACATATGACTGTGGATCCTTTTATTTTCTCTTTCATTCCTTTTGGGTTTATTCTAGTGCATCTATAAATATATAATAATATCTATGTATTTTCCACTCACACAACAAAGCAACCTAAGAGCCCACAGCTGTCAAGTAAATTAGAAAATTTGGTTTAGTGTTCTAGATCTTTGTGAACTGCTGCTCGCTGATTTTCCCAAATATGTTACCACTTCTGTCCACTATGTACTTTATTTCCTGGTCTCCATGCACTTGAACAGAATGGCTTCTCTCTCATTTAGAGATTTTACTCATCTTCAATCAGAATAAAATCTTCCCAAAGCCTATGTGAACACTCATTTACATGAAATCTCTCAGACTTTGACTCTTTAACTCCTTTGTCACAAGTTCTGTACCTCAAATGAGTCTTGATGTCCCATATTCCACGATAATTAGTCTAGATCCGATGCTTCCCCCTGCACCACAGGAGCAGAATCTTGATAAAAGCACCTGCCACCTGGTCACCATAAAGACTCCACCATGATCAGTACAAACATTGTTATCAGTGGATGGTATAGCCAAGAGATACTGAAAACATCCCAATATTTTTCCTCAATGAATAAGTTTAAGCATATTCTATCTCACCTAAACATATTAAAAAGCAGTTATAACAAAATTATATTTGAAACACATCTAAATCAATTAATATTTAAAAACAATTCCACATCATTAAAGAGTATAGATAGACTTTAACTTAATTGTTAAAGGATTTCAGTTGTTTCAATTTCAGTATCATAGAAAGGCTCCAATAAACACTCTAATAATACATCTTGTAAAAACAAAACAAAACAAAACACTGCTTATTACTCCCTCATGTTTGTGTATAACTCTGATGTTCCTTATTCTAAATGTAAAATTCCTGCTTGTATGATAAATTACTACATAAAGAAATCACTGGAAAAAATTGACAATTTTAAAGCTAGTCAGAAATTTTAATAGAATAGGCATGATAAATAATGTAAGTATTCACAGCTACATTATATTAGTGATCTAATCACTTGATCCATTGTTAATACTAAAGATTATTACTGCCAAAGTGTCAGGTATTTAAAATGAGACATAGGTGTAGATCAAAGATGATAGTCTGGGAAGGGCACTAGCTCATCCCCCCCCCACCCAAAGCTTAAACTTCTTCTACCCTGATTTGAACATTTTCTGTTGAGACATAAGAAGGGCATGCCTGGTGATGAAGTCACAAACATCAACAGGAAAGAAGCCATTTTGTAAAAACAAAACAAAACAAACAAAAAACTCCTGAAAATATCACTGTGTAGTTTAAAATAACATTCAAATTAAAGGTAAAATAGCCATGTACATCTTAGACTTTCAAATTCATTTCTGACACCCATGCACAGGAAATACTGTATGGAAAGCAGATTATGTCAGTGCTGTTCTGATGTTACTGTTAGGATTCTCTGTCCATGTTAGCGACTTCCATGGGCCTTCATGTTTTATTTCACTCTATCAACAACCTATTACATCACTCATATCTACATATAAAATATCCTATTTTTTAAATTAATGTATATTATTATGTCATAAAAATTTCAATATACTAAAGGTTATATTTGTAAGCTTAGTTTTATTTTTAAGGGTTGTTGTTGGGGCTCTGTTTGCTCTTAATTAAGAAGTATTAAGGGAATATTCAGCAGAAATTTAGTTCAGTTCATCTAATATATCCCAGTAGGCCTGGGATTTCAGTTGAGTGACATTTATATCTTCTTATCAAGAGAAGGGACTTATAAAATAAGTGATAGGCTTTCCTTTGAAAAAAGTTTAAGAACTAAGTTATCTGTGTAATAGTATTACAAACAAGAATAGCTTCACATAGTAATATGACATAAAGTTGTACAAAAAGAAGTATTTGATCCAGAGTAAGTTCAAAACACAGAGTCTTTATGCTGTTTACAGTGTAAGCAATAAACTTTTCTTTGGCCATTAATTTCAGTGTGTTAAAGCCAAGCAAATCACAGTACCAACCTATAAGCTTGCTACAAACACTAGAGGGGAACATGGATAGCAAACATTCACCACAGTGGCTGGCATATTCTCAGTAACAATTAAATACTGATAGATCATCAACACACTGATCAATGTCACCTTGCAGCACCATCATTTCTAATCAATTGTGTTAGTCACTGGAAGTGTTCACATGTACACATACCTCTTCCACATTACATATGATAGAAAATTTCTGAACTACCTTTATTCTCAGACTACTTTGCAAACTAAACTGGGGGAAATTAGTGTCAATCAAAATGTGGTTGATTTGTTTCTGGAGTCAATCATTTCCAGCACTATCCCTACCCTTCCATCCCAGTAGACACTTTAGGACTTCTCTACCAGTTCCCTTCAATCCTAGATATCATCTACAGTCACCTCACATTCAAGAACAATAACAACAACAAAAATGCCAGTTCTGTTGTTCAAAATACCGTATGTATTTGCAACAGGCCTGTTCACATGTGTGGATACAAAAGGATCACCTCATAGGTCAGAGCAGCAAGTAGCAACAATGTGTTCCAATGCATTACAGCTTAGACAGGAACCAAGCTTCTGCCACTTCTGCTAATGCCTCCCTATGGCTGGGATGAAGAGTAACAACAGCTCATACAGTTTCAAAGCCTTTCAAGTTGTACAGTCACATCCTTGGATCTTGTCTTGTGTAGTTCATTTGCTGGCAGTGTTCAAAATGAAACCAGAGTGGCACACAACTCAGAATGTTCTTAAAAATAATGAATCAAGGTGGGCATTGGGAAATGCCTTTAGTCCCAGCACTTGGGAGACAGAGGCAGGTAGAACTTTTGAGTTCTAGCCTTGTCTACATGGCAAATATCAGACTAGCCAGGAATGCATTGTAATGCACTGTCTTAAGAAGAAGAAAAATATAAATCAATATTTAAAAAAATTGAAAGAAAGTGCACTGGAATATTATTAGAAAAAAAGTGACAGGATGATGGCTCAGACTCTAGAAACATAAAACTGAGAATAACGGTGCTGCTTTTCTCTACACTGGGCCTGCTTCGATTCGCTTATATCTGATGTCTCACTCCTTTCAAATAAGCATATTACCTGTCCCATATGATCCAATTTGCAGGTATACAATGTGTATCAGTTAGGATGAAGAATAAATTATTCCTTTTTATGATGATCAGCACCTCAGATATGATAAATTATGATTAACTGGTAAGTAAATTACCAGAATGATGTAATGAATCTGCTTTGAAAACTAATTATATACCAAACATGCGAAAGGGTAGAAAGTTTCCTAGCTACCTTCCTTCCCAGACTACCTTGCTAGCTTAACCAGAGTGAAACTGGTGTCTATGAAAATGTGGATGAAAATGTGGATGAAAATGTTATGTGTGCTTTTGACCTGTTTCCATTACATCATTCTGGTGAATGAAGAAGGAGGCTGAGTATGTGTATTTCGAACATATTGGATATAGAAAGCAAGCTTAAGGCCTTAAAGTAGCCTGTTAAGTGACTATGTAAACAGTGATGTTGAGAGGGTGCTTTCATAAGAATGTGTGACTCTGGTACAAGGCATGATGAGAATGGTTAAATAGACAATGGCTGTGATTCAAGAATATGGCATAAACTAGTGGTTACTCTGAGTGTCTTACACCAAACAAATGGCCAGTCTTACTGAGAATGCCAATAGTTCAGAGAAGTTTTATTGCCCTGGCATAGCAAAAGCAGAGGACTGTTTATTTTGGTCATAATATCCCAGAGTTCTATGTTAAATAAAAAGTTATGATGTTGAGACCATACTGTTGACAGCTATAAAGTGGTGTTTATGACTCAGGTATTGATATATCTTGAAATAAGGTAAATAGCTACAGTATATTGCACACATCATTGCTACTTTGCTACTCCAACCCTTGGCCTATCCTCTTGTATCCATGCATGCGAACAGGCCTGTTGCAGTATGTGCAGTATATTGAACAGCAGAACTGACATTTTCTGTTGTTCTGGAATGTGAGGTGACTGCACATGATATCTAGGATTGAAAGGTACTGGCAGAGGAATCCCAAGATATCTGCTGGACTGGAAGGGTAGGGACAGTGCTGGAGATGATTTACTCCAGGAATCAATCAACCACATTTTGACTGACATCAGTTTCCCTCTGGTTAAGCTGGCAGTTAAGCTGGCAAGGTAGTCTGAGAACAGGAGTAGCTTAGAAATTTCCCAAAAGCTATAATGTCGAAGAGGTTTGTGTAGATGTGTATGCCTTCATAAGACTGATTAGAAATAAATTTCAAATGAATTTGTTTCAGAAACTGAAAAGCATTGTTATAAACCTTTACAGGAAAATATAGCTTCTTTGTATACATACTATTTTGTGTGTTATTAGAGAATAGAATATTACTTTGTGTTTTGTATAGAATAGAATACTATACAAAATGAATGGTCTTGGTTTTGTTTGTGTTCTTTGGTTGAGACAGTCTCACTTGTAGTTCTAGTTGGCCTAGAAATGTTTATGTAGAACAGTCTCACATTAAACTCACCAAGATGTGCCTGCCTCTATCTGCTGCAAACTAGGATTAAAGGTGATGGCTCCATTAAAAGTCTATATTAAGAATATGGCAAAATCTGCAATTAATATTATCTTCTAAATAAATATTATGACTTTGAAATGATTAAGCACTTAAAATCTGACTCTCTTAAAAACATTTCCCTGGTATTCAATATTTTGTTTTAAAAGCTCTTACCATTTGTTAATCTTTATGTGAGTATATAATGGACAATGGGAAAGATAAAGTGTAAATCAAAAAGGAAATTATTTCCCTCTAAGACAGTGTTGCTTTAAAAAGAAGTGGTGATTTAAAAGCTATGTTTGAAAATAGTCCAGCATTATCCTCAGTTAGATGAGCACTCTGCTGGGAGCATTAGTATTTCAAGTTTATCAGATTTATGTCATAGTTTTATTCTGTGTAGTACCTGCACATTGTTGACATTCAAGACACTTTAAAGTAAATACAATTATTTAAGTCATAAGGACGTTTTAAGTATGAATATTTGTCCCTTCTGGATATTTGCCACTAAATTGAGATTCCCTTTTACTTCCACTTAAATATATTTCTCCATACAGCCATCACTTTAAACCAAAAAGTGTATGGCAATGATCTTCCAAATCTTCTCATTCAATGTTAGGTAACCATTAAAAATAGCAACACTTTGTGGGATATTAAAAGTTCTTGGCTACTGGAATCTTTCCAGCTAAATATATGCAGTAATTATTCAAGGGGACTTATTTTTACATATTAAGTTGACTTAAAAATAAAATCTGTATTCTCATCAGAGTCCAGGAAAGCAACTACATATGTGCCTAGTAGCTGGACATGAGGGACTCATTCTAATGCTGTCTGAGTTCAACCTTGACCATAACTGATCTCTACATTCTCAGGCCCTGGCCCCACCCACTAGAAAACACTCCTCCATCAGCTATTTGAAAGTACAAAAGATGGAAAGCCTGACAACTGGTTCTATGCTAGGGCTGTGAAGTCATGTCCAAGCAGGCAATGATAATAATAGATGATCACCCAGTCGTGGTCTGGCCCTGTCCACATTGCAAACCTGAGCTTGACAGTAATTGGACCCTGGCACTGAAACAGCTAAGAATTCAACTCCTTGCCTTGTAGATAAAAATAAACCTTTAAAGAACTTAAATAAAACAGGCTCTAGGTGGAGCAGAAGATAATGTAATATTACTATTGTGTGCTTAAAGTTATACGTGAATAAAATAACTCTAGGAACATTACCATGCAAACATTGCATGCTTGTCTTCTGTGAACTGCATTACACTCAAAACAGACACTAAGGGTGTCATCAAGAGGACGAGGCCTTTCCTGCTCCCTTAGTTCTAGTTATCCTAGTGGGTCATATGTATGTTTATAAATACTATCTCACCTCTGGTGGTGAGAGGAGCTGGATACCTTCTGAACCCACAGAAACAGAGGCACTACTCAGATGCTCTGCCAACACCTATCAGATGGCTTGAAAAGCAAATATCAAGTCCTTAATTGTCTTCTTGGGCCAATGTGGACTCTGGAACCAGCTCATTTCCGCTGAGATTATATATGCTTTTCTAGAGAAACACAGTATCCAAGTTCCAGGAATGTGGGAGGCTTTCCAAAGAAACAGAGACAGTGAGGGCCTTATTTACCAACAATTCCCCCCTCTCTAATTTACAGCTCAGGGTACTAAGTCAGAAAACAAAGGGGTTTCCCATGCAGAAGTAACCTTTGTGAAAAACCTGCAAACCAGAATTTAATTACACTATTTACCAATAGAGAATGCATGGAGAAATAAACTGAAACATTTCTTGCTGTGGCTTTTCCCCCTTTCCCCCAATTTAACTGGTGCAGGCAACATCATAGCAATTTAAGTTTGTTTTGTGACAAATTATTAAGACACTTATTATAGAAAGAAAATCAACCAATAATTACTGCCCTAGCACATGTCTATTGTTCTCAGTATAAACAGAAGCTGGGGCTGACAGCTGATGTGCCAGCCCCCTGCTAACTTAGAAAACATTTGCAGAGCCCCAAGGCCTCTTGCCAGACTCAGGCATGCCATAGCCATCAAGCTCAGCCAACAGGGCTGTACTGACCATGTTCAGGGCCCCATACTGTGTTGGCCCTACTTTCCAGTGCTAAAAATATAGTCTGAATTACTAAGGACTCCAATTTTACAATAACATTGGCCTATGAACATCACTCTGAAACATAATTTTATGGAATCCCAAGCACTTGAGAGTTTTAGATAAGACTCCAAAAGTTTCTATTAGTATCCAAAGAGAATTATGACAGGAAGAAATTATTTGTGTGTATTTGAGAAATAGAACATTTATTAATATACAGCAGGATGTATAGGTCATATTCTAGATGAACATAATGAGAATTAGTAAAGGAACCTGAGGTTATCCTGCATAAAAATTCCTTCTGCCAAGTAGAGGTGAAGCTTTGGGACTGCAAAAGGGATGAATAGCACTTATTTCCTAGAGTCATTTTATAAACACGTCACAGTTCCTGATTCCGTGAAAGGAGATGTTGCTTTAAAGCCTACTGCAGAGTCTCTGTCAGCTTTTAGTCTCTGAAGTTTTGGGAACGACAGACAGTAAAGGCTGCTCTTTGAGGTAGATCTAAAAATATTACAAAAGATCTCTTTTCAGAGGCATTGCTTGCAAGACAAAAAGACAGAAGGAGAGAATATAAAGGGATGTGTAGACATTGATTCTTGTGATTCCAACTCCCCAGACAAATAGTACCTAGGACTTCCTAAACATATCAGTGAGATAAACTGTGAAGAAGACACCAAGGCAGTCACCACACAGGCTAAAGACATTAGACTCACTGAGGGGCATGTGGGAAAATGGTCCTTTCTTAGAGACTCTGTCATCTTTTACTCAACATTCCAGGGCCCCAGTAGTGAAAACCGCTCTGACAACTGCCCTCAATGTTTCTGAACATTCACTGCACTTCATTAGCCTACAGGATCCCCAACTTGGTTTAAATCAGATCTTTCTCTTTTCCTGCTTTGAGGGGATGACCCTACCTGAGAAAAATTACAGCATAATAAGAGCTAATATGACAGAAAACTCATGATTTACAACCTCAAATGGACCCTTTTGCCATCTATCAATCAACTTCCTACCAGTACCTGTCTCCTGAAGCCTGTTCTCCTCTAACTTCTTACCTCAAAGAGACTGATGCTCAGGCCTCCTGGTTCACAGATAAAATGTTATCCAACATGTGTCAAGGTCTAACTAAGCTGGGCAGTGGTGGCACACACCTTTAATCCCAGCACTCGGGAGGCACAGCCAGGCAGATCTCTGTGAGTTTGAGGCCAGCCTGGGCTACAAAGTGAGTTCCAGAAAAAGTGCAAAGCTACACAGAGAAACCCTGTCTCAAAAAACAGGACTAAACAATAAAAGGCCTTCTAACTAGAAATGACTCTCCTTTTCACTTTGCCCTGGGGAAGACCAGCTGTGCCAGATGTGCTCTTTCTTTGTCCCATCACTACCTTGGGACGTTGCTACACCACATATCTATCTACACACACATCAGTATCTCCACTGTCTCCCTGGATAACAAACAGGTCCTGTTAGGGTAGGGTCTCACTACTCACATTTTGGAGCGGAGGGCCTTTTGTGTAATTTTTAAGTACAGGCCTGTGCATGGCAGGAGATGTATTGGAATCCTTTTCTCTCTCCAATATTATGTCAGTAATACCCTTCCTGTCACCTATGACAAGTAAGCATTGTGAGTAAGTACCAAAGAATATTCAAATTTGTCACATCAAAAGCAATGGCTTTATCTTGGGAAATTCCAGAATAGATGGACACTCTGGCTCAGATTCCTCCAAAGAAACTGCTCACTACTCTACCCTGCTTCTTTGCGGTTTGTGTTGCTTCACAGTTGGTCCTGTACATATATGTTGCTTATCTGGCTTCTTTCTGTTGCTGAACTGAGACACTGCTCCAATATCACAAAGAAGTATTTATGAATGAGGTACCTACTTATGCATTTAGTACAAGTTACTTACATTATAGTCTATGCATTTAAGATAATGTTTTTAAAAAATACATATAAAGATTACATTTGTGGCCAACTCTCAAGCACTGTAAATTTAAATGTATTTTCAATTATTCCTAAATAAGCACTAGGGGGTACAATACCTAGAAAATGAATAACACTCTGGGTAAGAAGGAATAAAATAAACTTAGTATGTGGCTATAATAACTGGTTTGCTGTCACACATCACACCACAATTCACCCTTGGGTGATGCCTTTAGGAAGTTGAAACTACTCAAGCCAATTAATCTGCCAAGACTCTTCCACATTTTCAAGGTGATCCCTCCATGTGCTATCATTAGTTCCTTCTATTTTCAGTAAGGTTGTTTTCCCCTGCAGTGTTTTAACTAATCATTTTCATATTTTAATAAAAAATAGCTTCACTTCACCTGTTAAAATGGAAGACAGACTGTATGAACTTATTCAAGCTTCCTAAACATGGCTTAGAAAAGGAGCTGGCATCAGTTAAACAGCAAGTAAATAGAGAGTATATGAAACAAACAAGATAAAAGCAGGTAAATCAGTCCTCCCCAGGAGGCATCTATGTCGGCCAAGGCTATGGGGAATGTTTTGTACAGAAGCTTACATCCATGGGGAAGGTCTTAACTAGGTATGCACCCAAGCATCCAGATGTAAGCTATGCTCTCCCAGCCAGCTGCTTCAGGGTGATTTATTACACACCTAGGAATATAGTGTGAACTTGAATGGAAGAAAAGAATGATGTTCCCTGTTTTAAGCAAAATTCATTGAAATTCTGATGTTAAATAGCAGAGTTTCTTGATTGCCTCTGAGTTCAAAGCGATCATTCACCCTGATTGGTAGAAAGAAGTTTCCAGTCAGATGCCTTGTTTGAGGGACATAAACTAAGTTTTATGGGGTAATCATAACTGTGACAAAGGAGGTGCTGAAGAGATGGCCCTGCAGTTGAAGGCTTTGGCTGATCTTATTACCCCTCCTGGGCTATTAACACCCTTCACACACTGAATGTTAGAGGGGCAAAAGGCAATGTTACAATTTTGTGTGATCCATCATGGACAGTTGAATTGGGACAAACTTGGTTTCTATTTGAAGGCTCTATTAAGGTTGCCCATACTTCACTACAGCTGCTCTTATAGGAAAAGGTGGTTTCCACACACATGACTATCAGTATCAGTAGCTGAGAAAATTCTATTTCCAGTCCCTAAGGTAAAAATATGAATAACTGCTGACTTGGTGTATGTCATATATTTGAAGGGTGTTAATGCTGTCACTACACAAGAGAAGTGGAATGAACTGATGACACATAGCTAGCTAGCCATCAGAGAAATTACATATAGCCAATAAAACCCATGACTAGAATTTCCTGAACTACCAACTTCTAAAACATACGTACATACACAGCTGCAAGTAAACAGGGCTTTTCTATTTTCCAGATCAAAAATGACACTACCAAATTGCCATGCAACACAGAGCCGAAAACATGTAAAGAAACTAGTTGCCAAGTATGCCAAGCAGTTGCTAAGTCACTATGTGTGCAACATCAACTTAGAAGTTCCTAAAACAGCCTTTTTATTTTTGCAAACGTAATTCTGCAGCAGGGCACATTTACTACCACGCTTCAGATTCTAGAAGAAGGTCATGTGAACCACATCTGAGGTGCACAGTAGCCTGGCACCAAAGGTTCAGAGAGGGATCTCCTTACTCCGGGATGCCATTGGGACCTCCCTACTCCGGGACGCCATTGCGCGTGCTGGTCCCGACCGCTTCACTTGTGGGTAATGCCATCGTTCTGCCGTTCTCAGTCTTTTCTAAGTTTAAGAGATTTATCCCTCTCCCTCCTTAGCCTAAAAAAACATTAGCAGCAAAATATTATCTTAATTTTAAAAGAGGACTGATTCCCTTTGTTTCCTCTGTGAGGATCTGAATTCAGAAAATCAGTAAGAAAATGTAGATGAGGACCTGATTTTATTCAGCTTCTTTCAGACCCTACCATGTTGTCTAATTACAATGTAACTGACCACACCCAACACCAGGAAGATACAGACCATGTAAATCAAACAAATATCTAAATAAACAACTTTTTTATGCCTCTTATCAGAAAAGACAATATAGCCATAAGACACTAATTTAATCCAACATTTGGTAATGTATAGGTCTTTATAAAAACCACTGCAAGTTCCTTCACAAGAACTCCCACTGAGTTTTCCCAACCTTCCAAATGTGACAATTTTCCTTTAAAAAAAAATGTCCAAGAGCTTCAACTGGTTCTTAATAAGTTAGCTATAAAGAAAAAATTCAGCCAGTATCAGTAGCTGGCAGAATTCTATTTCAAAGTGCCACCACAGCATTTTCTCCAGATAGACTAGACTCTGTTACTAGTCGCTCCAGAGTTCCAGAAAAAGAAGTGATTTTGGCTCCTTGATTATTTTTGCAATTTTCTTTAGTATTTGTAAAAAAAACCCAACCAAACAAACAAACAAATCCATTTACAGAGTGGAGTGTATCTGAATGCAAGCTCTGCCCTATTGCCCACTGGAAAACATCCCCACAAGTTTTGGATGTCCAAGTTCTTCCTTGAGGTAGGCATCCTAACTTAAAAAGAAAATCAAGAACAAATGCTGGACTGAATCTCCAGACGGTTCGCTCAAGGGCCCACTATAATGAAAGCTAATCACATTGCCAGTTTCATACAGCATCCATTGCATTAAACTGTGAAGTCATTGTTTTCACTGGAGGCTTTTTGCTTCCTTCATCCTTGAGAAACTGTGCACTTGCTCTCATTTTTCATCATTTTCAAAGAAAACATTAAAAAGGAAGAAAAGATGTCAAAATCCAGGACTAACTAATTTTAGCTTTAATTGGTATATTCATACACAGGACAGCTGGAATTGTACTTCAAAGGAAATCAAGGATGTAACATATGTGGGGTCTCATTGCAGGCACCAAGTAACACCATTTTTGCTAGAGGTCAGGACAAGCCACAGTGTACTAGACATGGCAGTACTCTACCTAAAATCACACCCTCTCTGGACATTCAGCTTTTCCTGACTCAATGGTTTGTGGTTGGTGATGTTTACAGCACAGCCTCAGTCTCACCTGGCCATTAATTAGTCTTTCTCTGGCTATCTTCAGGTCCCACCCTTTCCAGGAGGTCTACTTTCCACACTCATGCCAGGTGCACTCTCTCCAATTCACAAACATGGAATACAGGAGTGCACCTTTCTCCACACTATCTTGTCTTCAGGTTAGTACCATTCTTTTGGGAGTAAAGAGATTTGAGCTACAGGATGCTAAGTAGTTCAAGTATCCCTTCAACCCATTATGTTGCTAATAATGACCTTGAAATTTTGATTCTCTTGACTCCACCTTCTGAGTTTGGGATTTCGGAAGTACACCTTTACATGAGACTCTTCTGACCATAACCTATAAGCATTTGAGTTGATCAGTTTCAAATGTAAAGATGTATTTTAACTATTGAAATGAGGATTTCTTTTACATTTTGGAAGCAACTATTTAAATGTTAGTCCTATAGTACTAACTTTTTCTTTTTTTTCTCCTTTTTAAAATTTATTATATTTGTGTTTTAATTTTACACATAGCTATGGGTTCCCCTGTCCTCCCCCCTCTTACCCCCACCCCACCACCCTATCCCCTCCCCTCCCTTCCATCATCTCCTCCAGGACCAAGGCTCCCCTGGGGATTCATTTAAACCTGGTGGATTCAGTACAGGCAGGTCCAGTCCCCTCCTTCCAGGCTGAGCAGAGTGTCCCTGTGTAAGCCCCAGGTTCCAAACAGCCAGCTCATGCACTAAGGACAGGTCCAGGTCCCACTGCCTGGGTGCCTCCCAAACAGTTCAAGCTATTCAATTGTCTCACTTATCCAGAGGGCCTGCTCCAGCTGGGGGCTCCACAGCCTTTGGTTCATAACTCATGTGTTTCCATTAGTTTGGTAACTTTTTCTAACCACTAGCTTTCTACAGGTAGAGCACATGTCTCACACATGAAGCACATTTATTAAAGTTAATGAAGACATCCTGGGAAAGGAACTTCTGGTGTCTGGAATATAAGAGAGTAAAAGGCTGGGCTCTCATACACTATGGTAGAACACTAGATGTCTCAAAAGAATTAGACATTTGCCAAAAATATACCTGGGTGAGAAATGAACTTTATGAAACAAAATTGTGTAGCACTGAACTTTTGAAATGGCTTGACTCTCCAAACTTATTTTTACCTAAAAAGGAACTTTTCAATCGATATACATTTGTGATAAGGAGAGTGTTTTTCAAACACAATCAAGTAGGAACACACCTGAAATTCTTGACTTTCTTCTCAGGACAAATTAATGCATTGGTTTTGTTGGTTACAATTCAAAGGTAAAAAGCCAATCACAGATAGAATATTAATGCTAAGAAAATCTAGAAGATGAGGGAACTCTGTTCTCCTACAAACTAGGACAAAGACATGATGGCTTCTTGCCATGGCAGCAAACTGTGTTCCATTTGCACATGTGAAAGTAAAGCTATGATGAGATTTTTAAAATGAAACCTGCCCATAGCACATTTCCTTAAACCGAGTCACAAAAGAAATAGTATGCCTGTTACTAATCAAGCCTTAACAAATGAAAAGGGAAACTTAAATGCATAAACTTCTTTTGAATGACTACATTTCCCCAAATTGATGGACCTTCCTCTACCTTCCTGGGCATCAGTCTTGAACTTGACATTTCATACTACTTGTAAATTTTCCCAGATGATGGCAAAGAGAAATTTCTAGCTGGGCACTGTAGTGCATATCTATAATCCCAGTTATAAGGAGACAAAGGCATGAAAACTATATCAGATATTTATGTTCTTTTTATTATATTTTTTAACAAAACTTCCTGGAATGTGAACACTAGAATGTTGTACAAAATTGGTCTGTACTCCAAATTTTTTTCAGAAAAAAGTGGAAAGATGAGAATGTTGTAATCTTTAACAAACAGATCATTTCAGGGTTGTAGTTCAGAAGTTTCTGTTAATATTTATTTGAAAATGACAAAAGGTTGTAACCTCATTTTCAGTTAGACAGTGTGAAACAGTACTTCTGAAGCACATTTACCTGCATGTCAATAGCACACACTCTCCAAGATTTTCTTGGGGAATGGAGACATTTTCCCATTGTAAAAAGAGTGTGTTGAAGACATTGATCTTTCCGTCAATGAAATTGGATCATAGAACTAAATATTACAGATACAAATACAAACCAGGTATCACTCTACCCAACTGTTCACAGAAAAACATCAGAAATCAGACTTCTGTGTGTCATCTAACCATTGGACAAGCAGAATTGGATGAGCAGCATGAAAGTACATTTTTGACCCATTTTCCAGGCTTATCAAGTCTTATACTTCAAGTCAGCTCTGGTGTCCATGAATCTGGAGCTCCAATATCTGCCTACCACACAGTATTGTCCTCGGACAGCTGGAAGCTGCTTTGGAACAATCATCCAGGCATATTTCTAAGTAAGCGAATCTGCTTTCCATGAAATCTTAACAAATCTCTCATGCACCATGACCATCAAGGTGCATTTCAGTTTAATTACATGTAGATATACCACACAACTCCTAACAATAAGGCAACACTGAGCATGCTAACCAACTACGCACAATTGAATCATTGGGTAGAATAAAGTGTTTCATGATTTCTTTTATGAACACTAAAATCTACCAGGGAATTCACTTCCATTTTGCAAAATACAAAAAGAAGAGAGAAAATCAGTAAAGACAAAAAGCATATATTCGTATTTGATTATTCATAAAAGCCAAGTGCATTTCAGTTTTATTTTACAAAGGTCTGTTATTTCCCAGTCATTTTTAACTGAAGTAATATTTTTTATTTACATTCATTTGAAATATGCAGCATTATACTCAGAAACAAAATCACATTTTACTCTAGTCCTCTCTCAGAGGCAGCAGTTTCAATCTGAAGGACTGAGACTGTCCTCCACCATGGAGTTGCTACATTTCACTAGTGGGGTGTACAATGACCAGATAAGACCATATCCATTGCACAATCTGGAATTTGCTCTTAATGAAATTACTTCAAAAGGCAGGAAAGAAATAAAAAGCAGGCTGATTCTTTTCCACGTGCTCATAGAGAAACCAGGAGGGAGAAGTTTACCTGAATTGGAAAACAAAGCTGAGTTCTTCAGTCATTTATCCTAATTAAGGCTCAACACAGACATTACTAGCCCTTGACGGTAGCCAGCTAAGAGCTGGGCCAGCACTGCTCATGGTAGGTGTACACATCCCCTTCTAAATCTGTTCACAGGCTTTCCTTATTGCCTGCTGTTGCCTTCTTCCTTACCCACTTTGGTTTCTCTGTACAGAAATGTCTGCCTGCATTACTAGAGTAACAGCGTGGCAACCCCTTTGCAAGAAGAAGTGACATGAACTTCAGCTGCTCTTCTGTTAAGATGTTAGGATTCAGAGGAATATTTCATTATAACAGTGTCACTGCTACTCTGTTGGCTGCTTATTATGTTTGTGAAAGTTAATTATCTGATAAGATACACTCTGGCTATTACAGTCAGGAAAAAACATATGGGTATGTTTATTAATTCAAAAGTCCCATTAAAATAAAGTGCTTTAACTGAAAAACTAAGCAATTATTTCCTCACTAATTATTAATGTACAGTCATCTGGACATCTTATCACTTCTTTTTCTGAATGAATTCCATCCAATATTTAAAACTAAGGGTTTTTTTTTTTCTTTTTGATGTCATAGACTGTATGATAGTCTGTCTTCACTTTTATACTGAAAGCCTTAGTGGAAAAGTCAGTGTTTTCCATTACAAGTGTCAACACCTGAGCAAATCACTGAACACAAAGGAACAAGTACATACAACTCTGCTGCTGCTTCTGACTCAGTGCAAATATGTTAAGTGTCAGGTCAACACAACACTCCATGGAACTAATGGTTTGCACAGAAGAAAAAGCAAGGGCTTTTCTTCTTAGTCTTTCAATTTCAGGTTCTTTCCTGGGATAAACTACACAACTCTGTGACAGGAAAAAGAGAGAAGACATGATATGCAAGAGAAGAAGGATATTGTAACAATCGTAATATGGCTTCCTATCACCACACTTTACAGTTAGTTGTTCTGTTACCATAAAACCCCAGCCATAAGGTTAAAGCCAAAGATTTTTCTTTCACAGAAACTGAATACTTCAAAATAGCTATATGTGTGTGTGTCCTAAGACAAGTGGAAGTGAAGATGTGTAGTCTCTTAAGCCAATAGATCTAGAATTTTCTAGGCAATTAATTTAGAAAATAAGACAAAATTGTACAATACAATAAATTGCATTATTTCTAAACTTCAGTAGCATCCAGCACTGGGAGTCCCTTGCAGATATCCAGCAGGGTGTTCCTTAGATTCCCTCTTAATTGAGAATGAACCCCCCCCAACCCACCTCTACCATCCACCAACTCCACTTTCCCAAACAGCTGTGTTATAGAAAATTGATTTTGTTGCCCACCTAAACCACAGTGTGCCTTGTATATATACACTAAATACCTATGTGGTTTAATAACTTAATATCATTTGTACAAACATCAAGGGAATTTGGAAGACTCCTTAAAATTAAAACATCTTTTTCTTTTTCTATATTGTTTTATCTTTTCAATTCATTAGGGCAGCACTATCACAAGACATGACAATCTTGGTCATATGTGCAAGCATTACAGTTTCAGGATACAAATTAAGAAAGTCCAAAGGTTATAAGTTAAAAAAAAAATCAGCTTAGACTCCTGACTAGGCATTCTTTTTCTGTATTTTCACATGTAACAAATCACTCCGTGAGCACAGTGACTGCGTTGATAACGCAAACATCTAGAAGATGCCATCTCAGATAGAAGTGGACTGGGGCATTTTAAGAGCATTTCAAGAGGAGTAGAGACCATCAAGAAAGTTGTCACCATCGCAGATGAAGAACAAGGTTTGGAGAAAGCTAACAGGAATGTAACAGGATAAAAATCTGTCCTTTGTCATCATGCTTGCACTTAAACAGGGCTTCTCTGGATACTCAAAAAACAGATCAAATTAGGCTAATGTCCAATTTACAAGCCAGCCAATTTTCATCCTAATTACATTTAGATAAGCACATAGAGACACATGTTCACCATGATTTTCCAAAACTTTATAAAAAAGTTAACTGAAGAATTAATGCAATTTTTATGAAACATTACAGAAATTATCATTTGCATAGATTTAAATAATTGTTCACTATCAGTCTTAAACATGAGCTCAGACACAATACTAATATATTAACTGGAGAGAGAGGAGGGATTCTATGAGCAAGGGACATTGAGATCATGATGGGAAAACATACAGAGACAACTAGCCAAACTAGTGAAAATGCATGAACTGTGGACCAATAGCTGAGGAGCCCCTATGATACTGGACTAGGCCCTCTGAATAGATGAGACAGTTGTTTAGCTTAAACTGTTTAGAAGGTCTCCAGGCAGTGGGATCATAATCCATCCCTGGTGCATTTTCCAGCTTTTTGGAGCCTAATGCCTAAGGTGTGACACCTTGTGCAGCCTTGGTGCAGGGAGGAGGGGCTTGGCCTGCCTCAACTGAATATACCAGGCTCTGCTGACTTCCCATGGGAGACCTTGTCTTGGAGGAGGTAGGGGGTAGCGTTGGGGAGAAGGCTGGTGGATGCTTGGAAGGAGGAGAGGGGGATCTGTGGTTGGTATGTAAAATGAATAGATATAATAATAAAAATTAAAGATAATAAAAATAAAATAAAATAAAATATTGACTATAGTCTTTATTTGATAGAAAAGCCAATTATACACATAAAGACACAGTGATAGCATTACTAAGGGAGAAAATGAAAAACCTAAACAACAAATCACAATAATGAAAAGTACCCAGTAACGTTCAGTGTGTCTTTGTTGCATTAAGTGAGTCATATTGCCCATCTTTCAACTATGACTCACAACTTGACCATACTAGACCCGTACATAGGATTTTCTTAAGTCAATATTGTACTTGTAATCTTAAATGGAAACTAAAAGGTTCATGGTACCCTAGATATTAGAAGTACCCTGAAGTGATCACATTAATGATATGTATGGTGAACACAAACATGTAGCACACAGCAAATAGGCCCACAAAGGTCCTGCTACCAGCAAGAAACCTCATCCTTCTAAACTCTTCCCCATCACTATAAGAAGAGGCTCTGAGAGGTACAATAAAAGTCACTGAGGATTATTCACATAAATAGTCTTTCTTCTCTATGAGTAAGGCAGGAGGGCTTTTCCCTTCCGTCAAACCTGGTTATATTTTTAAGCACTAAAAGATTTGGAGCACTTGCAGGCAAAGAGACTAGCCTCTCATCCTGATCAAGTACTCAAAGTTTCACAAGTCAAGAAAAGTAATCTGGAGTCAGAATATGGTTCACCTAGGGCATAGATGAAACAAAAAACAAAGTCAACATGACACGCCACTGCTGATACTCATAAGAACTCAGAGGAGAGTGAGGAGAGTCATCATCCAAAACAGAGCTTGGCAAGGCCTTGAAGGGACAGCCTTCTTCCCTTTACATTCTAGCAAGTGCTAAAAACAAATAAACAAACAAAAAACACTCAAAAGGATGAAAAGATTGTTTTGACCTTTTTTTGCCCAAATTACCAAGGAATGGGAATTGTTTAGTTATCCAAATCATTACATTTCTGTACAAAGGATAGTTTACTCTTAACTTCTCTGACAGCCCCAACGCAATTTGGATAAGATAAGGAAACTTTAGAAAAGATGGGGAACCTGTGTGGCCCCAATGGGTTATCTGCTGAGGCCCTAGCAGCTAAGGTGAGACTGGAAGTCTGAGGTGGCACATACTATAGATGGAATGAGTTAGTGAGCAAGTAAGCCCAGGGAAGACCACTGTCCTCAGCAGTGCCTACTCGTGCTGGAATTATGGGCACAACTATAGCTGAGTCTCTACAGAAAGAAAGATTGAGGGGAAGTGAGTGGTGAGGAAATGAGGTAAAAAAAGGAGGGGTGGGAGAGGGGAAAAGGAGATCTGTGATTGGTATGTAAAGTGAATAAACAAAAATTCTTAATTAAAAATTTCTTCAAAGTGTGAGGATAAACAGGCTATGTGCATATTTTGGGTGGCAGAGGTGTTTCCTTTGGTTAGTATTGTGGCAATGAACACTCTTAGATACTGCAACTCTTCCCACCCAAACCTACTGAAAAGCACCGCATTAAAGTGAAATTAAATTAAAAGTAATGCAATAGGGGCTGGAGAGATGGCTCAGTGGCTAAGAGCACCGTTACTCTTCTAGAGGACCTGGCACCCACATTACAGCTCACAACTGTCAGTAATTCAAAGATCTGACACTCTCACACAGATATACATGCAGGCAAAACACCAATGCATGCGCATACACACACACACACACACACACACACACACACACACACACAGAGTAATGTAATAAATATAAAATGAAAATTAAATAATTTTAAATAGATAACAAAACAGAACTCTTTTATTTTGCAGGAAAAGGTGTGACGTAGTATTCATTTAGTTTTTAATGTTTATGTGCCTGGTAACAACCCAAAGCCACAAACACTAAGTGAACAGCTAATGTGGAAGTACATCTAAAGGAGCAAAGTGGAAAAGTGCTTCCATGATAGCAATATGCACCATCTAATTAACATGTCCTATATCAACAGTGCCTTGCCCATGATGAAAAATGCAAAAAAGTAGAAAACAATAGGAAGAGGATCAGGATCACTGTAGCAATAGTTTCTAAAGCCTGCTTTTGAAAATACTGCCCATCAGATATTAAGTATTACAAGAAGACAGAAATGTCTGTATCAACTATGGAAAAGAAATTATTATAGTCTATAAATATGACACATTTAATGTAAAGCATAAACCTAAAAAGTAACTAAGCACCAGTAAGTACGCCCCACACCAAACAATACAAACATTATTGCAAGGCAAGGAAATGCCTCACAAGTCAATAAACATTCATAGGCACACAAAGTTACACCTCTCCATCTGAACTAAGTCACCATTGAAACCACTATCCCCTCATAGTAGCAAACAGGCCACTAGTGTTATATTACCTTTTTACTGCTTAATATTCACAATTGTGACAGTTTGAAGCCAATCTAATATTAAGGAAAGCTTTGAGGTAATATTCTTGGCTGAACTTATGGCTAGATCTCTTTCCATTATATCTATTTCTTCACTGAGACATGAAGTTGATCTTATTAGTACAGAATCTCTCTAATTAAAAGAATAATGCTCAAGTAGTTTATTCAAATAAGCAATTATCTTAGGATACCAATTTTAACATGAAAGAAAAAGTCACCTGTGGCTTGGATACTTTCTCCCCAGGAATCTTACACTGTATGTACTTGCAAGATTTATTGTTTAAAAATTTCCCTTTAATTCCTCATCTTTGTCCAGCTATGATCTTCCATATTTTATTAAGGTTCAAGTAGATCTCACATTTACATAGAGATAAAATATGCTGTTTTTAACACAAGACAAAATTAAATAATCTCTTCTTGTAATTTCTTGTTCATTTGCTATTTTGCTTCCAAAAAATGAAATATGGGAACTTAGAAATTGAGTACTCTTTAGCAAAATTTCAGTTATAGAATATTATTTAAAAATAATCTTCTTGTGCACATAAAGTTATATTCTGACCCTAAAATAACACTTCATCCAGGTGAGCACAATAAAATACCAACAATCACAGTTAACAAGATAAATGTAATATGCCTTCAGTTTACATTTTAGTTGTATGTATTTTCAGTCTTATATCCTTTTAATTTTCTTATTCCAAAGTAAATATAGAATATCTATAAAATGAGAATCAGAAGTCTCTGATATTTTGTATCAAAATACATAATTAATATATTTCATAAAATATTTCATATCTACTTCCTATTATAATGTCCTTATACACCTTATAATGAATACTTGAAGATAATTTTTATTAATTGGTATAGGAGTTTGAGTAAAAATGCCCCACAGAGACTCAGGTATTTGAACATTTGGTCCCAAGTTTTAGGAGCTTCTTGGGGAGATTATCGAACTTTTGGGAGGTTCAGCCCTGATGGAGGAATCATGTCCCTGGGAGCAGGCTTTGAGAGTTTATAGCATAGCCCCATTACCAATTTGTTCTCTGTGCTTTCTGCCTGTAGTTGAAGATGTAATCTCTCAGCTTCTTGTTCCAGTGGGCTACATGCCATTATGGACTCTCCCTCTAGAACTGTAAGCCAACATAATATATTTTTTCATAAGTTACTTCTGGTCATGGTGTTTTATCATAGCAACAGAAAGTAGCTAATGCAGTCCATATCATCAGAATCTTTCTCTTCAGTATCAAATGATTTTCCTCTGGTCCACAGTAGCTGACATCATTAGAACACATATTCGCTGACATAAAACAAGGATAAGTAAATTTAATAAAATGTGCTTGAAAAAAGTCCAGAGCACTTGTGACATCTTCCTTATGTGGACATCCTATTTGCCACCTCATAAGCTCCAATCCTCTCCAGCTGCCTGAGTGTAAGCTTAGACACCTCTGGAAGATGACTTAGCCTGTCTTCCCCTCAGCACTGCTAATATTACATGCCCTGAAGGTCATTAATAACAATAGCAGAAGAATGTAGTCTCTCCTTAATAGACAGACACAGAGCTCACAATGCCACAGGCTACACTTCTTTGAGTCCTCCAGCATACACCTAGAAAAATGGTCTCAACTTTTCTCTTTACTCCATTTTAAACACTCCTTTACATACCTTAATTATCTTTTCTATTATCCTCCTCTTTTCTTTACCTTTTACATCTATGTTCCCACCCTAGATGTCAGGCAGTACATTTTGTCACCTGAAGCACTAAGGAGAATTTCTGAATTTGACACTTCTGGAGCTATATGGCATTTTAAAGTGGAGGACCAAGTATTTGGGAACTTTTATTCAGCACTCCTGAAGCTATCACAAAACCCAGTAGTAGCACACCCTACTTCTCTTTGTAAAAATTAAAATACCTTCAAATGTTTCAAGATAACATGTGAGAATCTTTCATAACCCACCAAGTCCCTGCTTCCAAAAGTTCACTGCAGTACAGCAAAGCCTTTCCTTCTAGCACATCACACCACTTCAGGGAAAACAGTCCAAATGTGAAAAATAGAATATGCGATCCATCACCTTAAACAGCACATGTAAACCCTAAGCATATTTTGAATGTGTACTTTAAATATTTAAGAAGCCTGGTGTTAATAAAAGAGAAAATAAGTTAAAGACTAATACCAAGGATTATTTGATAACCAAAGAAAAATTAGCAAGTGCACTTATGAAAGCTAACCTGAAACACAACTCTTAAGTAGTGCACTAACTGTGATTTAAGACCAAGATGTCTTAACTTCCAATTAAAATAAATCCTCCTAGCAGCACTTTTATAACATCACTTAGCTTGTTAAAACATATAAAAATGTTTGACTCCCCTGGGCTACGTGATGATTAAGATACAGTCAGAGATGAAAAAAAAAAAAAGTTCCTATGTTCCAAGGTCACAGTACATTTCAAAATGAGCCAGACTTCTCTATTCTACAAGATTTGCAACTTCCTTCACTAAACTAGTCAAGGTCCCCCTACTTCTAAGCTTTACTATAAATCTGGGCAGCGTCAGGCAGCATTTAAGCAATAGTGCTTTATTTAAAAACCTTATAAATTACAGCCAAAATAACCACATTTAAAAATGTTGATTTTTAAAAACAGTTTCTGTTTGTTGGTCAGTAGAAACATATGTATCAACATGAACCTTCCCTGACTTAAGTACAACACAGCTAGAAATAAATTAATATTCTATTCTTTTTTTTTTTTTTTTTTAATTTGGAGACCTTATGAAATAGTGCTATACATTTGGGTTCTGCTGTTGATTAACCCAAGACCACATTTCAGCTCCAGAATGTTCAATATCAGCTTAACCTTGAATATAAGACCATCCCTTCCCAGGCCTTGGTGGCACATGCCTTTAATCCCAGCACTCAGGAGGCAAAGGCAGGCGGATTTCTGTGAGTTCGAGGCCAGCATGGTCTACAAAGCGAGTTCCAAGGACGGTGCAAAGCTACACAGAGAAACCCTGTCTTGAAAAAAAAAAAAAAAAATCCCTTTCCTCACATGTGAATGGTGATTATTTCTGCACTGACATAATGGGATTTCTTTTTATTAAATATGTTTATTTATTAAAAGTTTTTCCATTTTACATACCAACACCAGTTTCCCCTCCCTCCCTTTCTCCCGCCTCCTCACCTCCCTCCCACTTTGTCCCCATCCACTCCTCAGAGTGGGTAAGGCCTCCCATGGTAGTCAACAAAGTCTGAAGTTGAAGGAGAGCCTAGCCCCTCTCCATTGTATCAAGGCTGAGCAAGGCATCCCACCAGAGAGAATGGGCTCCAAAAAGCCAGTTCATGAATCTGGGATAAGTCCTGGTCCTGCTGCCAGGGACCCCACAAACAGATCGAGTCACATAGCTGTCACCCACATTCAGCGGGTTCCCCTGTCCTCCCCTCTCCTGCCCCCAATCCCATCGTCCCCCCAGCCCCTCCCCTCCATTCCCATCTCCTCCAGGGCCAAGACTCCCCTGGGGATTCATTTAAACCTGGTAGATTCAGTACAGGCAGGTCCAGTCCCCTCTTTCCAGGCTGAGCAAAGTGTCCCTGCATAAGCCCCAGATTTCAAAGTGCCAGCTCATGCACTAAGGAAAGGTCCTGGTCCCACTGCCTGGGTGCCTCCCAAACAGTTGAAGCTATTCACTTGTCTCACTTATCCAGAGGGCCTGATCCAGCTGGGGGCTCCACAGCCTTTGGTTCATAATTCATGTGCTTTCATTCATTTGGCTATTTGTCCCTGTGCTTAATCTTGGTCTCAACAATTCACACTCTTATAGTCCCTCCTCTTTCTCGACAATTGGACTCCTGGAGCTCCACCTGGGGCCTGGCCTAGGATCTCTGCATTCACTTCCATCAGTTACTAGATGAGAGTTCCAGCATGACTGTTAGGGTGTTTGGCCATCTGATCACCAGACTAGGTCAGATTAGGCTTTCTCTTGACCATTGCGAGCAGTCTACAGAGGATGTATCATTGTGGATTTCTGGGGACCTCTCCAGCCCTCTGCCTATTCCTGTTCTCATGTGGTCTTCATTTATCATGGTCTGTTATTCCTTGTTATCACTTTCTGTTCTTGATCCAGCTGGGATCTCCTGTTCCCCTAAACTTTCTTTCCCCCGCTTGCCCTTCATTACTCCCTCTGTCATCCAAGTTGTTCATGTAGATCTCATGCATTTCTCTGTCATTGGGCGATCCCTGTGTCTTTCCTAGGGTCCCGTTTTCTAGGTAGCCTCCCTGGAGTTGTGTAGCAGTCTAGTCATCTTTGTTTTACATCTAGTGTCCTCCTATGAGTGAGTACATACCATGTTTGTCCTTCTGAGTCTGGGTTACCTCACTCAGGATGACTTTTTCTAGATCCATCCATTTGCCTGCAAACCTCATGATGTCATTGTTTTTCTCTCATTGTGTATATGTACCATATTTTCTTTATCCATTCTTCAGTTGAAGGGCATCTAGGTTGTTTCCAGGTTCTGGCTATGCTGATATGAACATATCAAATGCCCTTGTGGTATGATTGAGCATTCTTTGGGTATATGCCCAAGAGTGCTACAGCTGAGTCTTGGGGGAGATGAATTCCCAATTTTCTAAGGAAGTGCCATATTGATTTCCAAAGTGGCTGTACACAGTCACTACCACCAAAAAATAAAAATAACAGGAACGAACAATCACTGGTCATTAATATCCTTTAATATCAATGTACTTAATCCACCTATAAAAAGACACAGACTAAGAGAATGGATACAAAACTGGACCCAGTCTTTCAGATTATCAGTAGATGTTCATCAAGTCACAAACCACTAATGTGAAACCAACTTCATATCCCTTCAAATCAGTCTTACCATAATTTCTTATATCATCCCAATTTTCCTAGTATTCAACTAAAACATCAGCCATGTCTGATCTCTACATCATACTGACTACCATTAATTTCCATCTAGAAAAGTTCTATAGCTCCATCAACATCACCAGGAACTATTCTTTTTTAATTCATCTTCTCATGTCATCTTCAAAACCCTACAAAGCTACCTTCAAATTCAGTTACACCATCATTGTTCAGAAGTGGACATAACCCTTACACTCCATGATTCAGAAAATGGTAGAGGATCTCTAATTTGTCTATCTGTAGTATCATACCCACTTTATTCCCTCACAGCAAAGCCAAAGGTGTCTTTTTAAAATTCATATCCTATCACTACTTACCTATAAGACATAATAGTATGTCCCCACTCCCCACTTGCAGGGAAAACTCCAGTCCCCAAAGACCAAGTTGTAGAAGGAATCTTAAAAGGTCTTATTAATGAAATCAAACTTGAGGCCAGTTATTGGGGTGAATGCTGGAAGATCAGAGAAGCAGAACAAGCCACAACTACCTCACCTTGCCAGTTCCTCAGCTGGTCTTGTTTCCTCAGACTGCAAGCTTCTGAGTCCTCATCCAAATCTCTCTCAGCTGAACTGTGCTGCTCAAACCTAAAAGCTTAACCAGCCAAAAGCTTAACTAGCTAAGTGCTTAACTAACTACATGCTTTACTCACTACATGCTTTACTCTTTCTCTAGTTCCTCGTCCTCATGCTTTATATACCTTTCTCTTTCTGCCTCCACTCCCTGGGATTAAAGGTTGGGTTTCTGGGATTAAAGATGTGGATCACCATGCTTAGCTGTTTCTAAAGTGGCCTTGAGCTCAGAGATCTAATAGCTCTGCCTTCCAAGTGCTGGGATTAAAGGCTTGTACCACCACCGCCCAGCTTCTGTTATGGCTTATTCTTCCCATTTTCTAGCCACCACTTTTGGCTTTCTTCTAGTGGCTGTCTGTTCTCTGACCCAAATATGTTTATTTTGGGGAACACACAATATTTCAGGGAACACAATACCCACCACACCAAGTCCTCAGTAACTTGAGCTGGATCTCTCTATCTGGTTGATCTATAGTAATTCTCCTAGAAACTGATACAACAAATATATTGAATGGCTTCCATTTCCTTTAGAAAATGGCATTTGTCACAATGCTTCTGGGAATGTTAGGGATGCCTTCCTGGCAAGTTAGTTCTCAGTTTCATGTCTGTCTAGATTGTGTTCAGATTTCTTTTAAGCTTCACTTTCCCTCAGAAGCAATTTCAGAATCTCTAGATCAAAAATCGCCCCATCTGCATATACTTTCTGAGACTCCTTGAACAAACCTTAAGGAGTTACTACTACTACCTAGCACCACTGGCTTTCTTATCTACCACCTCTAAAAAATTTTAATCACAAAAATTAGCCAGTTTTTTTTTTCTCTTTTTTTCCCCCTCAAAATGTACTTGGTCCATAGAAGGGACTCAAAACACATTTGTGTTAGAAAAGTTGAATAAATGAATGGATGGATGGATGAATGGATGAAACAACTTCACAGAGTGAATATATACGGGATGAGTTCAGTAATGGACATTATCAAATGGCATGTTTCAAGATCTCATGTAACTCCTATTAGCCACAAAGGTCCCATTTAACACAAAATGAGTGGTATACAAGGCAATGATTTATCAGAATCAATGCAAAAAATTAAAAAATAGAATTCCAAACTTTAAAAACAAATTGCCAGAAACCAACAAGTATAATGTGCAATGTAATTACAACTTTTATTCAGAAATGGTGGCTTCCCTATGGCATGTTATAATACTTCCTATGTTATTAAAACACTGACACCGGAGGCAGTGGGGACAGCATTTGCAAGGTGAATAAGAAATGCATTTCTAAGATGGATGCTTCAGAGGGAGGAAGAAGAGGCAGTTAAGTTCATCAGTTGGGGACCTCAGGGCCCTATGTGTCTTCACCTCCTCTGGTCTCTGGGCTCTTTGTTGGTGCAAGCCAATTGTCTCTTCCTTGCTGCTTCTAATGACAGCTTCTCTGTGTGACAGCGTGGGATCCCAGCAGTGAAGTGTGACAATAAAACACAGACAAACCCTTTAAACTACAGCTATATTTCTGAAAGTCCTCAATGCATTAAATATTTACAAAACTGCTTCCTGCATAGAGCTCAGAGATTAAGAAAAAGCAAATAAGGGCACGTCAAATTCAGTCACCATTGTCAATTCATGCAACACAACCTTGACTAGACACAGGACTCTGCAACTTCCATTAATTGCTCAAGCCTTTTCACAAGCATAGTTTATTAGAAATTAGCACCCACCTCTTCAAGCTCACCAGATTTATGCTTCTTTTGTTATATGGCATCCGTTTTGAAGAAAAGTTTTAAAACAGAATTCTTCCAGCATAACATAGGAAGACAAACAAACTCTATTTCTACTATCTCCTTCTCCTCCTCTACTCTGTCTTCAGAATAGAAGGTCAATGAGGGCAAAAGATCCCCATGCCAAGGTCCCTACCATATTCTCTCTGCACTAATGCTGAAAGTCTTTTACTCCAATGTCTCCTTTCTACAGGATCAGGGCAGAGTTTCATTATCAAGTGGATCCCAAGGCTCTTTACAAGACAAAGTTTAGAAATGAACTTCATATTTTACAGTGGTTTCACTGAATAGATTCTTTTATCATAAATTAATCTCTCTTGTCTGTCTCTTTTTATCTACTTATTTGTCTGTCTATCTGTCTGTCTATCTATCTATCTATCTATCTATCTATCTATATTTGTATTTTTCCCGTCTACCATTCTATCTTTCCTCTGTGTGAGTTTCTGTCTCAATATCTGTCTGTCTCTCTCTCTATCTCTCTGCATGTATGTATGTCCATGAAACCACACATCATAATTATTCCTACTCCAAGAACAAAGATGATGCCAAATTTTTGAATCTGTTCCCTTTTAGGCTTAAAGCAACAAGATATTTTGTACAACTTAATTTTTTTTCAAAAAAAAAATCATGAAAATATACAGTAACAAGATAGAGCAACTCATGACACAACACAATTAAGATAAATAAATTGAGGCATACCTGAGGTAAAATAATAACACACTGGAAACATGTATGAGTTGAGCTGTTACAAAGTATTAAAAGGATTCTGTTTGTGGAGGTAAATACATCTGTTGCTTTCCACTAATCTTTGGAAATCATTATCACTGAATTCTACCTGTGTTTAGCATCATCTCCATACTTGACAGAAATCTGTTTGTTATCATTCAATATCAGCACACTACTTTTGAAAGAAAAATTTATTTCTATTATGGAAATACGCAAGTTTAAAATAGTATTACAAGTTCCGATTCCTAAAACTATTTCAGTTTCTCAATTTCTTCACAAGGAGAAGAGAAAGATCCAAACCAATACAGCTATTTCTCATTTCCTGTGAACATCTTTACTCTCTGAAAGGTTGATTTCAGCCAAGTCTTCCTATCACTTTCAGGGATAAAAATGAAAACGCAATTGTACAGAAGAACACACCACATGCCTTCAGGCCTGAGCCACTGTTGCTCTATAGCCACTGAATTCTCTTTTATAAGAGTCAACAGTTATGTTCCTAGAAAAACTTATGGTTTATGAAATAAACATTTATGAACTATACCAAAACACAAAGTTCAAAGAGCACATGAGCCACGACACTCTCTCCCTGAAGTCACTGGCAATGAGCTCAGTAGTGGCCTGAGTGTTGTGTTGTACAAGTTCTACTTATTTCCTGGTGACATTTTCTTCCACCAACGCCTTCTAGCTACTTCTTTAGCAAGACAGTTGCAACTCTTGCTGAGCAAAGACAAAATAATCTTTGGTGTGTGTGAGTGTGTGTGTGTGTGTGTGTGTGTGTGTATTACACACATATAAATATATATTGAGTATATATGATTTAATAAACATTTTTCAGAATTATAAAGATGTTAGCTCTGACGGGTGATCTTATATTCTAGATTGCTTTTCCATTAGAGAAAAGATAAGCAGTTGGCTAGGAAGTAAATTAATCTTTTTGAAATGCATCATGAAATTTAACATAGTAAGTAGATTAAATGCAAAACAAAAACATTACTTATAAATCTTGACTTATATATTAAACAATACAGGGCTTTTAATTGGACTGAAATTTTGGAATACATCATTTGTTATATAATACATTATAAAAATCAACTTAATTAAATGCAAAATAAAGCAAGCAGTTGAGTAGAAACACTGCCCTGAAAGCTGTATATAGCAGTATAAAAAACTGACACTGGAAACCCAATGCTAAGGAGAATCCACAGCTTTCAATTATACCACCTGTTTCTCCTCGAAAGCTAATTAAAATACACCTTAGGAAACACAATCATCAAGATTTAATTACATTTCTTCCCTTCCTTCACTCCTAAATTAAGAAAGAAGTACATCTCCCAGGACAGACTTTCTTATGCAGCTCCTGGTGTCTGCCTCCCCTGTGGATCTTTTCTTTATGCCCTTACAGATGACTGCCTACTTCTCTATTTCTTCAATTACGATATTTAAAGCCACATATTTTCTGAACCTGCTGAACTCAATAGTTATTTCATATTTATACTGACCTGTAAACTGACTTCTTATACATATTCTCACATACTCTATACATTGATTTTATATATTTATATATATACAGAACCACAACAGTGGTTTGCAATCGGTGGGTCTCAATCCCTCATAGGTCAATTCCCCAGATATTTTACAAGGAGGGATTATACCTGAGACAGGGGACTTGGACAGACTACTTAGATATGTCTAATTTTTGCCTACTGTTTAAGTCCTACCTTCATTTTAGGACCCTGGAGATGGACTTGAAGACTCACTGATTCTTGTTATTCTTTTCCTTAGTGTGGCCACCTGAATACATCTTTTTGTTTCATTTTGAATTTGACTCTTGTAATTGCTTATCAAGGATGGGTGGCTGAACCTGGCTCATTGGGGCACAGACTATGAACCTAAATCTTGTAATAGTTGCATTCATGGCCTAACAGGACAAACTCATTTTTGAGGTCCTGGAAGACAAATTCTAAGAAGGAGGGTGGCACCAGTGAAGGGACAGAAGAAAGGTCACCTATGATTCCTGGGACCAAACAGTTGCAATGGTTACTTTGAGGTCCTTGGCCTTTTCTTGCCCCACCTATCACCTGACTTTATTGGTCACTCCCATATGGGCAGCTGCAGAAAAGTCTACTGAAGTCATGTCATTGCTAATCCTTCTTCACGCCAACATGTCCTTGGTTACCCTGATCTATCACCCCCAGACTCAGTCAGTACAAATGAATTCTCAGAGGTTTGCAATTCTCAGATGTTGTTAATGCTTATATAGCTACAATAAAAACCATGTAGATAATTTTCTTACAGACCATGTAACAGGCTCTTAAAAGTGTCCTACAAAATCCCCATCCTTGCATATGAATTAATTTACCCAGGATCACTATTATCTCCAACAAAATGCTAAGTAAATAGCAATAGTAGTTCAGCGTTCAAATTCTTCAATTAAAATATGAAATACCTTTTTTCAAACCCTACAATTTTATAATCAATCCTGTTCCAATTTGGTCTTCATATTAAGTGAGATAATCCAGACACAGATAGACAAGCACTGCATGTTCCCTCACATTTGCAGTTTCTAGCTCCAAATCATCAAATGTGAATGTGGTACATAGATAAGTACATACACCAGTAAACTAGAGAGGGACTGTGTGCATGGTGGGAGGTGGGATCCTTGATGGGGGAATAGCAGGATACAAGTGATTTGAAGTGAGAAACAATAAGGACAACGGAAGTGGAGAGAGGCCTCCACCAAGGAAGCAGAAAGGGACGTCAATACAGAAAGAGAAGAAGGAACAAGGGCAGATAATACCCATGTTGTTTGGTAAGCACACAAGGAATCATATTTTACATATACCTAAAATTATACACAACACACACACACACACACACACACACACACACACACATACACACTCACACATACATACACACAGAGAGAGAGAGAACAACAGAGTATGAGAGCAAGAGCTTAAAGGAAGTTATCCCACTTTGGCTGACAATGATCCTCACAAAAATCACAGACTAATGAAAAGCCCCAGTAGTGGGCACAAGTAACCTCTTCTAAATGATTGGTCAGAGTAGGTCAAATGACTTGTAAAGCAATATAGACCATTGATAAAGGCTTCAGTTGCTCTCAGAGGTTGAAGGTAAGCCCATATTGCTGAAAACCCCACACACATAGGATATGGGACATAGATTATTAGAGCTGGATCTGATTTAAAGCCTCTTTCTGTCTTCTGTCTTTTCATGGTACCAGAAAATACTATGCACACACTGAGGAAAGGAATCAGCTGATAGTCCTACCCAGCAGCAATGATCCACGCCAATGATCAGCATGCATGACATTCATAAAGGTATAAGAAGTGACACACATGAGTGGCAACCAACATCTATCTAATGGGACTTCAGGCCCATCAATGGGGAAATCATGCCTGGTAGAGAAACCTAGCCAATTTTCCGGGGGTAATGAAGTCACAGACCTTAGAAAAGATCCTATTGCTGCTACCACTCTTCTAGAGTAGAATAATTCCTTATTGCATTGTAAATGTTATCCATATATGGACAGGAAACTGAAGCTCCCAGTCCTGATCACAAAAGCCTCTACAGCAAATGGAGACCATCATAGAAAACCTCAACTGGACACAATAGAGAGCAAGAGATAGTTTGTGGCCCAGATTCAATGGATACATTTACATCACAGCTCCTGCATCTGTGGCTCAGGGAACATTGCAGAAGAGGGGCCACACAGAATGTAAGAGGCAGAATACCAGGAAGTCTTCTGAGAAACAAAATGGCTGAATAAACAAGCTAGGAAGTATGCCACTATCAAGAGACATGCTAAATACAGAAGGGGTAAAAGTTCAGGGGTTCTATCTCTAAACAAAACTATAGTAAATAATGACCACTGGAAGAAAGAGAATTAGCCTTGCCCAGGGATGAACCCTGTTATTGTTTGTCCAATAGAAAGTAGTCAGCCCTGAAACCATATATCACAAACAACAAAAATGGAATTGTCAGCTGATATTCATATATTTGTACATACATATCTGTGTGTGTGTGTGTGACAATGATAATAAAAGGAAAAGTGACTGTCAACTGGGGGGTATGGGAGGAATTACAGGGAGAAGATCTGCTAAGGGCTAGAGGCAGGAAAGGTAAGGGGGCAAGTTTCATAATTCTATGTTATCAAAAGTGTACGGAATTTTTAAAAAATTAAATTAAAGGGGCTGAATATTTGATCTGGTCCCTAAAAGACAAAAATGTTAATGAAGAAACTCCAAAAAGCTCTGAGAATATTTCACACAAGGCATGGAAGATATAACAAAATCTCCTTAAGTAAAAAAACAAAACAAAAAAAAACCAAAAAAAAACAAAAAAACAAAACCGTTATCACCACTTTTTAGCCCATGTTACAAGTCTGGCATGCATTACTGTTCAGTGGACAGCTGGACAGCAGAAGGGCACTCTCAATTACTATTAGCTGCCACCACACTACAGATGCAGGAAGCTCACCAAATCTATGAAAATGCATTGTGCACTAGGCAAACCACAAAAGCATTTTCACAGGGACTCAGGAAGACTGTGAACTTACTTATTAAAGCCCATGAGTCTGACACTCTTAGCAAGATAAACAACAACTAACAACAAGAGTTCTCAAGAAGAAGCCTGAACTTGGACTTCAATAATTTATACTTCCTCTCCCCTTGCCTGACACCTGTGGAGCTGTCTCTGGACATTTAAGGAGAGCGTTGCCCTCCTCACAGGAACCTAATAGGGACATTCTTCCCTATTAAAACACTGGACCAAACACCACATTTGGGAAACGACAGTGGGAGAGAGTTGCCCATGTCAGTTGCAGTAAATGTCAATGCGTTCTAAGACTGAATACAGATTTTCTTTCCACGGTTCAAGTCCTAGAACAGTCATACTTTGACTTAGGCCTACTGTTTCCTTGGCTGGTTGATTCTGAGATTTTTTTTTTTGTGAGGGAGGTTTTAATGTTTCTTTTAGCATTTGTGTTTTTAGGAGCCAATACTTTTACTCACAGGTGTTTAAAGCCATATTCTGAAGAATTTAGAGACTGATCCCCATAGCAGGAATTCAAGTCATTCAGTTACAATATTTGACAAATTTAAGTTTTATGTAAAGGAGAGTCTGCTTAAGAAAGTGTTCCTCTTTTGGGTGCAACAACAACAACAAAAAGCTATATTTCCAGATTGGCTATTATAGCTCTCTGTAAGTTTCACTCAAATTTTACTTCCTATTTATGATTTAACTGTCAGTTCTGAAAGATAAATAAAAGGACATAAATGAGAATTTGAAATCCAGAAGAATAAGCCTCCTTGGTAAGTGGTACTCTATAACTTGAATGAGATTCTCATCATGCAGTTGCTCAAAAAAAAAAAAAAAATGTGTGCACACATATGAACAAACAGACATGTAATTGCATACAGAAAATACGCATGACCATGTGTATATACATGTAGACACCATTATATAGAGAAGAGAAAAATGCCAGAGGATCCCCATTGTCTACCTAATAATTCACTTTTTTTTCAGCCTAAAACTAATGAGTCCCCAGATCTTGCTACAACATGATACCTAGAAATAGATTATCTCCACATATTAGAAATAAGGCTAGGAGAGGGCTGGGTGTAGTAATAAAAGGCAGGGAGGAAGAAATTTTTTGGTTCAGACAACTGTCTTGAGGCAAACTACCTTTGAGAGTGTTCATATTGACCCCATACGCATTTTCTTCTGCCTGCCTCCAGAGGGACCTAGTCTAGACTACCCAGACTATGCTGTAAGTGACTCAATGTCACCTCAGAGTCCAAGTCATAAGAGGATGCAGTTTCCATCCCTCTTTTTCTGGAAGTCATCTCTCTTTTTCCCTTTTTGTACCTGCCAAAACCTGAGTTGTAGGTGTCTTGAGAAAATAATTAAGAATGTTATTTACTATAAAGTAACTATGATGAAAAGAGCTTGTGGACATGCCACCCATGTAGAAAGATATTAATGGGGTCCAAACGGTGGCAGTCCCAGCACTCAAAACAGCCCAGCTGACAAAGTCAAATGTAGAAGGGTAACGTTTCAGGTGACTCCAGACAGCCTCAGTAGTATCTTCTGGCTGTAGACCAAGAGCCAGTGGAATAGAGAAGACTTTTCCGTTGTGAACCATCTTTCATTCTTGACCTGGTCACTGTATTTGTGTAATGTGTCTTACATCTACAGGAGCTAGAAGATTCCCTCTAAGCTAAATGTCACAAACCAAATTCTTTACAAAATTAAGCATTCACCCATGCCAAGTCTGTACCTGTGCATTTTCACTTCTCTTCACAACCACTGGCAGCTATCCTTGCCTTGCAAATGAGGACTGAGATCCTTAAGACTGTTAGTAAAGATCCAAAGTCAAACAGCCAAGAAGTAAACCAAAATGGGAACCCAGAAAAACATAATAATGAAGCTTCCCACAAGAACTCTTGAATCAGTAAAACTAATGTCATTCATTCACTCTCCAAAGTAACAAGCTGAGGCAGAGCCATATGATCTACAGACTATTGTATGTTTCAGATATTTCTAAGTATGATAAAGAATGGGGAGCTCTGCAAAAGCTGACAGATAGGAAACATATTTAAGAAGAAGATATATCTTCAGAACAATATTAAAAGTGCCTGCTGTGCTTTGATTTTAAGGGTTACAAATTATACTTTGAGAAGAGTGCCCCATGAATTATAATTGCATTCATTATTTTACAATAGATGTTTTCATTCAAAGAATTTTACTGCTCTCCATGGGTTTATGATTAATATACATGTCCTCAAACAATATTCATAAACTTCACCATGTTAAAGACAGAGAAAAACAGATCAGCTTTCTTTCCTTCAAGTTTGTTTGGAATAAACTTCTGTACCTTTAATGGTACTCTTCTGGGAAAGGGCCACCCTTGCATCAGGAGCTGAATGTCAGGATGTCCTCTGTCCTCACAGTTTCAAGGGCAAAAGCATCACATTGTTAGTCTGATGGGCTGAGCTTCTAAAAAGCCATCCATATATTCCAAGCCTTGAGGAGAAAGCTTTTCTTTGGCAGGGAATGAAAACAAAGGCAAAAGATGAAAGGAACTGTGTTCCAAAGAAAACAAAAAGGGCTGTACAAAAAGGTGTACAAATGTAGAAAGCGGGGGGAAAGGTGCATTATATTTGGATGGAGACTAGGGACACAGGAAGACCCAATGATCCAACGGTTTTCTGTTACTAATTTAGTAAAATTTGGGGGGAGGGTGAAGAAACACTTTTGAAAGTTCTCTGAAGAAAACTGACAGTTAGGAACTGAAAAATCCATTCAGTCATACTGTTGCCACTTTGTCCGGGTTCCAGAATACCCCTGGGCAATCTTTGCATGTAAAACAGACACGGTATGATGTGTCTCTATCAAGGCAGCAGACACATCAGAAACAACTGGAAACCAGCCAATACTTTAGTTTAAAATGTTATCAATCCACTAGAGGGTCTAAAATTGCCATAAATGGATTATTTATAAACTGACTAGAGGAATGTCTAAATAACACCACTAAAGAACAGAGGTACTAATGAATGCTGTTCAATGCCATGGCTACCCAAGAGGAACTAGTCAACATAGATGAGCCAAACACCATCATATCTTTATCTTTAGACTGAAGTCACTGTCCATATAATACCCAGGACCAGAATATATGGTATACTTTGTGGTTGTCTTCTTTCAATAAAATGCTAAGAGATCACCATGTTCATATGTATCTTAAAAAGCCCTTTTTTAAAAAGACTGCCATATTAGACTATTTTTTTCTAAATTCTAGTTTTAGTTGTCTTCAGCAGCTCATTTTAGAAAACATCTGTCCAGTCTGGCTCTTGGGGAAATGTTCAAAAACAAGTACTCGCATTTGAATGCAGAGGGACTCTCCTATGGGAAACATTGTCCTTTGAAAGCAAGCAAAACTATCAAAACATCTATAATCCTTGAACTTCACCAAGTCCAGTACACAGTACATGATATGACCCAATTTCATACTTAATAGAACAAAAAGATGGAGAGAAAGCCAGAACATCAACACAAACTTTTCTGTTTCACTAATCCCATTGAGGCAGCATGCTGCTTCCAAACTAAGAACCATTCAGTAACCACTCAGTTTTGAGATAGCAAAAAAGTATGCAGAGATATGTTTGAATGAACATAGTCAATCTGGAAGCTAAAGGGTCTGTCCTTAAGATATTCAAAAATCCAGAATGTTGGGGACTGTGTGTAGGTAGTGTGTGAAACACAAATTTTTGTCCAAACCACAAAATCATCTCTTGTAGAACTAAAATACACTCTATGAGAAGGAATCCAATGCATTAGTAAACACTTACTGCAGTATAAGCATCTTTGATACATCAGTCTCTCAGATATGTACAGCAAGCCCATAAATCAGGGAACAAGTTGAGTATAATGGTTAAAAAAAAAAAAAAGAATTAAAAAAGTCAAAAAGATTTCTATGGACCTGACAGACCCAGGATAAGATGCAGTAATTTTGACTATCCAGCATCCTGAAGCGAAAATGACAAAATGTTCTCTGAAATGTACTGCATCTTGCTATTAAAAAGAAAGCAAACTACATTTTAATGACACAAGTGACGCCTGACTACAGCATAGGCTGACATTGAAAGCTAGCTGTGAGCAGTAATAAGCACTCTGTGAAGACAGAGAACCAAAGACAAATGGGATAACTAGATTAAAGTTTTAAAACTCTAACTTCTCTACAAAGAAAATGGGAAAGAAAGGCCTATGTAGGATTCATTCCCCACTCCCATGACTGAAAAAAGGGCCATTAAATTTCTCATGGGAGAACTAGAATACCATTCCAAATAACAAAGGGCACTGAGCATTTCTAAATGTAGTCAGGTAGACACTATAATACAATATTTCAAACATACTGCCTGTTAAATCAAATTCTACCCTTGGATTTTACAGGTTTGGGAAAATACCTGAGATATCTAGTAGGCAATAAGACAACAAATAAGAGTTTATCCTTATTTGGTTTAAACACACTTTCAAATATTTGAATTCTGTATATTAAAATTTCTCACAGCCTTGCTCCAATTTCTAGCAGAAGCTTATTAGGGATGAAAACAAATCTTGAAAATAATTTGAAAAGGAACAAAAAGAACATCACATTTTCCTTAAAAAAACAAATAAAAACAAGATGAACTCTTTCAGAGAGAGGCAATGATATGCTCCAAAAGTATAAGATGAATAACATGCTCCCAAAGTACAAGATGAGGCTTCCTCTACTTGATGTGGCCTCACAATAAGCCAAAATCACAGTAAGCCAAAATCACAATATAGCAGTGTACCATATCTAGTACAAGCCAGGTGGATGGAAGTGTAAGTCTGGAAAACTCAGTTTTATTTCTAATGTGAACTGACATTTGGGATACAATAAGCCTGTCTAGTGTAAATGTGTAGAATAAGGAAATGACTAGATTCTGAAGTAAACAAAACATACATTGCTACATTAAATAGGAAAGTTTACTTCTTATTCTTGGGTTGTCATAAGTTGTACATTCAATGTGCTAAATATACAACGAAAACCATAAATATAACAATATCTACAAATGTAGGGGACAGTGGAGATGCCAGACTTCAAGTTCTTTGTTCACTGATAACCTGTTTGTACACTTTTTCAGTAGATCAGAACAATGACTGGGGCTCAGTGGCAAAATGTGTGCCTTCTATGCATGAGCCCCTGGATTTAGTCCCTGATATTGTATCTATCTTCAAAAGAACACACACACACACACACACACACACACACACACACACACACACACTCAGACATACATACAAATCTACAAAAAGCAAACAGATTTGAGTGTCCAGGAAGATGAAACACAACCAGTGTATACACTGTACTAAGGAATAGTGACTAGTTTATTTCTGAGTACCTGATGATTTAGCAGATAAATCTCTACAGCCATGAGATTCAGGCTCTTTTTGGTGGCCCCTTCTTCAAAATATTGTTACACACACACACACACACACACACACACACACACACACACAGACAGAGAGAGAGAGAGAGAGAGAGAGAGAGAGAGAGAGAGAGAGAGAGAGAAGGAAAAGGGTATGCTTATTTAGATAGAATACTTTTAAATCCTGTGCTAACAATCCTAAATCTCCCTTCCATTAAATAATGTTAGGTAATTTTCTCACATACTTGAGTTAACGTAAATTCTCTACTTAAAATATTTAGAAATAAAAATAAATCCAATCACTTAACAACAGGGGATAAATTATTCAAGAGAACATTTTATGCCTCTCATGAAGCAAAAGAAATGAACCAAAAGTGATATTTAAAATATCAAAAAAAGGTAGAAAAGTGATGAAGAGGACAAGAGGGCAAACAGTGCAAGGCAGTGAAAAGAGGAAGAGAAAGACCAATTTCAGCTGGCACTGAACAATGTCCAATCCTATGGAAGGTCTAGAGAAGTATGAACAATTAAAGGGTGAAGTTTCCAACAAAATTTCTTCTTGTATGAGTTTAAAAGGAATAAGCACATTATTTAATCATTTAAATGTAATTTTAAACTAATATGTAATACCTTGACACATATTTCCATCATGAGATGATTAAATGAGAGTAATTAACTCTAATATTTCACATATTTAATATTTCTGTAGTTAAAATTAATCAGAATCTACTCTTTCATAGTATTTAAAATACAGAATTTAATATTTAATTTCTATATTCAAAATATGGGTAAGTACATTGAATATTCAAGTAGGTAGCCCTCCTTTTTTGCTGACCCTTCATGTTCTCAAATATATGGCAAACTTAACAATACAGAGGAAAAAACTGTGAGATGTCTCATCCTGTCCTTTCCTTATTAAAGAGACATTAATGAAACTTCAATCTTTAGAACAAGGGAAAGAAGGGGTCAATCTTTGAGAACAAGGGAAAGAAAATTAATGTTGCCCTTGTGTTTGAGTCCAGAGTAGAAAACATCTCAGGAACCATGAGTGAGAAGAAAATAATTAACGTACTGAGGCAAAGAGACTGGACTTGTGGCCACAGCCGCAAGTAGTCCTCACAGCTACTATTCTATAACATGGCCTCAATTGACCTCAGAAGGATCCAATTACAAAAGGAAAGAAAGAAAACCAAGAAACTGGGATTAAAGCAGTGTTTATCCAAGCACACCAGTATCTACTGCTGGTGTCTGCTCCATCCCAATTTGCTGCCTCTCTGGCAGAGAATTCCTGGCACACAAGACCAAAGCAACATCCATTCTGAAGGACTCTGGGGCCACTTCCCCTAGAAGAATCAGACCCATCAGCCATGTGTTTATCTTCCACAAGGTACAGAGAAGATACAGTGCAAAGCAACATGTGAGTACAAGGAAGACAATACACATCTGACAATCTTATATCTTAGACTTTCCCCAGTCTTGGAGTGTCTGTTATCTAGAAATCCCACTGCTCTGAAGTTGCTTTGCTGGATATACTTTTGAGACATTGTTGTAAATTATTGTTTAGGTTGTTTGTATCTATTGAGCAGAATCCAAGACTCCAAAACAATTTTTATTCACTATTTTCCAGTTTTCATGAACCAACTCATCCTGACCTCCCTTTAGATTTTCATATTGCTACATTCAATATCTCAAGTCCAATATTAACCTCTTAGCAAAGCAACTTCCAACTCCTTTGTTCATTCCTGTTAGGCTGATCTCATACAAAGAATTTACCAGCTTCTGTTTCAATAACAAAATCCTTCAAGCAGCACCAGCCTACCCATAACGACAAAGGTTTCCCGGGATGCCTCCTGTTTCTTTCATTTATTGCATGTCCCTGGAGTGAGAACTAAGTATAACCACTCCAAAATCATTTCACTGTTCTTTTTTTAGGAAAACTCATCACGTATTCTATTGCTAGCAACAGAATCCACTTCCATGTCTACATCACTTCTTTACACTCTCAATTAGTTTCACAATAATTTATAAATAAAATGTTTAGATTGATAATATGAAGAATAAGAGTCAAGAGGAGGCTGAAATGAGTATTAGGCAATGCTTCCTGTTGTAGTGAATAGCTTCTAGTTTCAGTCGTTGGACACAAGAATGTAGAGTCCTCACTCATGTCACTGTCTAACACAGGCTCTGTGATCACATTTAGGAGCCCCCATTTCCTCCATCATTCTCTCAATCCCAGAAGTGCTGAATTCTGTGCCATTAGTCAACAGGCATGGAAATAGACAGAATATGCAAAAGATGACTATCTGTACAAACAGAGCAGTGAAGCATGAGAAGAGGGAATGAACTTACAGACATAGAGATATTTGCATAGCCATGTGTTCTAAATCGGTATTCATAATAGCCAAGCTATGGGATCAGCATAGGTACCCATGATATGATAAATGGATAATATATGGTAAAACACACACACACACACACAGAGAGAGAGAGAGAGAGAGAGAGAGAGAGAGAGACAGACACAGACACAGACACAGACACAGTGACAGACAGACAGAGTAAGATATTATACAATCACAAAAAAATAATGAAATCCTATAATCTGTGGAATGGACAGACTGAAAACCATAAGTGAAGTAACCCCAACAGAGAAAAACAAAAATGAGACAGTCCAATAATACCACTATACACACACAAAAAGACAAAAGCATAAGAGTAATTGTTAGGGACTTGGAAATAAAAGGGTGAAAAACAGGTAAACAGAAATCAATGCATAATGTATTCATGTATGGAAATATCACAAAACCCCCATTAACCTATGTTAGTAAATAAGATAGTAAATATAATAATAAAATCTTAACAATAAAACTGTTATCAAACGATTTTAAACTGACACAAGGGATAAATGCATGACATTGGCCTACAGACATTCACAATGTTTGTTCTATTTCTTTTAAGTCCCATCTCTATCCCTCAATTGCTGGTATAGCACTACAACCAGATCTGAAGATTCATTTCCTTTGAGAATTCATGAATATTGAAATATTCTTGGTAGTTTCAGGCCTTCTGCTCAACCATATTTTCATCAAAAGTAAATTCTTATTCAGTTTGACATAGCAAATTAACTTACTTCAAATTTAAGGTCCTTCTGTTGATAATTATTTCAAAAAGAAAAAAAAAACTTTTTTTAAGAACCCATATTCTTATTGAACGTGGCCAAATAAAAGCATAAACATACTTTTTCTTAGCATTCACACGCTATTTCAGTCCCTTCAATTCTTATACTTCATAGAATGTTATCATGAGTGAGGAAATCAGGTGATCTAGCCCCTCAGCAGCTCATGTTCTACAGAGGCTCATATCTGTCAGATGTCCACGCTAGGTACAAGCAAAGACAAGACTTACTCTGTGAGCTACTTTGGAACTACTTTACTTACAAAACATTAACTGCTCTAAGGGGCTCTAAGTAAAGGAACAGTAAGCCAAAAAAGCAACCCTGCCATACCCAACCAAGCAAGCCAACAGCTTGTGTTTCTTCAGTGCAGTTGTGTGAATTGACATTTCTCTTCACAGACCTGTCACCAGCAGCCAGATTTCCCTAAACATCAGGTTAGAAGTCCCATGTTGGACACATGGTTATGAAAAATCAGAAAGCTTCAGGTGTCACAACTTAAAAGATGAGGACTTTGCAAAAGCATCTGGAATCACAATCCTGGGCACAATCTTCAGGGTGTTTCTCTGCATGCAAAGTCGTGTCAGAGTTTGAATGCTGGCATTTTCTAGTCTTATAGCGAAGAATCGGATAAGATTCCTGCCACAAATTAATGTGAAAAGGTGGCCTGACAATAGAGAGAGAAACATGTACTTAAGATGAGAGAAGAGGCTTTCAATGGGCATATAGTCCAAATGAAATAATTTCCTGAAAAAGAAATAAATGATCTCATTCGAGACAAAAAGAAATATGAAACATGAATAGAAAGTAGCCAAAAGAGAGACATGGTAACTCTGAGATTTAATTTTCATTTTTAGCAAAATAATAATAATATGAAAACTACAGAGGAATCCAATATGGGAAGCAGCTGATGATCCCAAAGTGAATTCCTGCAACAGTGGCAACATTAAGAGCAACTACCAAGGTAAAAGTTGAATAGAAATCCGATTCGGAGTCAGCTCCACTAAAATTCAAAAATGTTCTAGAACTTGGTATTTTCCTTAGAAAAGCTGAATTTACAAGAAATATATTTTTAAGTAGGACCGAAAGCTGCCCGCTAGCAAAAGCTAAAAAGAACAGTGCATTCTCTCCAAGATTAAACACACTCTTCTCATTCAGATGCCAGGCAAAGTATGCGCATTTGCTTAGACATCTGTACAGAACTCCAGAAAGCTATTTCTTTGTGAGCTGTCACTAACAAGTATCTAGTCTTTGTCAGTCCTGGCAGGCTGAGTACTAGCAACTGTCTCTGTTCAGCAATCACAGTTGTTTGCATCTTCAGACAGGCAACTTTGTGCTCTGAATGGTGTACTGCACTGGCAAAATAAACATTACCGTATTAAAGGACTTTCCTTTGTGGGGAGCAAAACTGGCCAGTAAGAGATTTCAGTGGTGAGGCTAACATTCTCTCACAAATACCTTTAGGCAGGACAGTTTCTTCAATGAGTCATGACAACATTGGTGCTCTGTGGCTCCCACCTGTTTGCTTATGGTGCCCCATCACTGTGTTAGAAGGCCTAGCTGTCTGCAGCAATCCAAGCACCAGCCAGAGAGAAAGGCCTGAGGAACCAGAGGTGTTTGCCTGTCTAGGTGGCATTCCTATAGGTAAGTAAACCCTTCTCAGAAGCCCCGCCCCAGGCCTTTCCTATGAGTTAATTATGCCCCTTCATATGAACTTCAGCAGAGGTTTCTTTCAATTTTCATTCACCAGAATAAGTCACCTAGTAATGTGGTGGCTCTTAGAAAGTAGAGTGACACATGCCTGTAACACCAGCACCTGGGTGGCTAAAGGCACCTTAGTCTATGTGCTAGAGAATGAGAGTCTATTCTAAATAAATGAATAGAAAAAGACCTGGCTCCTCCTTCCACTCATACAGGCAGTTGGAATGCAGGTAAATAAAACCTAGATAATGTTAGAAGCAAACAAGGAGTATTCATTCTGTTCCAGTTAGGCGAATAGCTACATCTATCAAGTGTCTGCCTTTAAGCATAGATACTATCAATTACCTGTTTGTACCCCAGGAGTCATTTTCATAGGTAGCTCAGCTGCATGACTGATTATATGTAACTTCTGATAACTTATGTACACTTAACTCTACTTTCCCATCCTTAAATGAAAGAGAATGTGGCTAAGTGTTACAGAATAACAATCTTCTCTATATAGCAGATGATCCCTCATGATCAATGAATTTACCTCTGAGGAGTCAAGCAACATTCAAATACCACTTGGGATACCCACTACTGAAGATATCCTTCAACAAAAAGGAGTTGTGTTTCTGGATACCTTGGTTCCTTCAGGTAGTAATATAATTGCGGTATACTGACAATCTCCCTTTAACATATTATCTTGTTTGTTATGTTTATTAAACAAACTGGATCACTGTCCTATACAGCACATATTTGCATTTTTCTAGCATTCAGAATTCTGAGAATGGGGAATCACTGTGGGTTTGGACTGTATTATATAATGAATTCCAGAATAATCTGGACTACAGAAACAGTACAAAGTCTAAGAGGGCAAAACCCAAGAACTATGAGCATCTGGAAAAAGCAGCAGAGAGCCTGTCAGAAGCAATAGACCTTAATTCAACCATGGGCCAAATTTCAGCCTCCATTTGTTTTTGATGGTAGTATCATAACAGCAGAGAAATTGGGGATGGCAGACGAAAAAAAAACAATAGATCTGGCTCTACCATATTAGGTCAGCAACAACTTGTCTAGGTCAAGACCTTCTCTTACAGATTAGAAGTAGAATATCTTAAAATTCAGCCCTTTCCCAATTCACTTCATTAGTAAATATGTATTGAGAACCTGCCTGTTCCAAACACCACCTGAAACTCTGGTAGGTGAATGGAAAGAGGAGGATCAATTATGAGGACCAAGTGAAGAGAAAGAGCTAATCAAGTAATCAAAATGTGAAATTTTATTCATGAGATAATCATTGTGATGTGGCAGGAAATGGTAGAAAAACCTACTAAGCATGTACAAGGCAGACCTGCAGACCTCAAGAAGGCTGGAGCAGAGGAGAAAGAATGATTTCATCTGCAGAGAGAGAATATAAACAGAAGAGTTTTTTATATATTATATAATATATAATTATATATATATATATATATATATATATATATATAAAATATATATATAATTAAAGTCTAGGTAATAACCAAAGAGGAGGTTACAAGCAAGGATGCAGAGGCCCATTGGAGGGAGAACACAAGGTGACAGGAGACAATAAAAATAGGAGAGCCTAGGGGTAGTCAGGAGCTTGTAAGTGTCTTTTATTCTATTCACAGTTGCTCTAAAGCTTGCTTATGCCACAGAAGGATGTGAGCACTCTAAAAGCTGTTCCTTTGCAAGTCCTGAGCCCAAGTTGTCAAAAAATATGGCTGCTAAAACAAGGTCTACTTATATAGCTCTATCTTGGGAGTTCTTAATAACTGTTTCTCTTCAACTCTTTCTTTTGAAAAGTCGGAGTTTTTACAAAGATGATCTTGGAAGCATGACAATAACATAATATTTTCTGGCGCAGTAAAAGTGTGTGTTGTGCATACTCCATAAACACAGCAACATCACAGATATTTGTTTGGCCTTAAAGTGAGCACCTAAGAAAATTCTAACTATAGAAGTACAGTCAAAGTTATGCTGTGGATATCGCTCTCTGTAAATAAAGTTCTGATTGGCCAGTGGCCAGGGAGGAAGTATAGGCGGGACAAGAGAGAAGAGAATTCTGGGAAGTAGAAGGCTGGAGAGAGACACTGCCAGCCATCGCCATGAAAAGCAACATGTAAAGACACTGGTAAGCCACAAGCCATGTGGCAAAGTATAGACTAACAGAAATGGGTTAATTTAAGATAGAAGAAGTAGATAACAAGAAGCCTGCCACAGCCATACAGTTTCTAAACAATGTAAGTTTCTGTGTGCTTTCTTTGTTGGGTCTGAGAGACTGTGGGACTGGCGGGTAAGAGAGATTTATCCTAACTGGGCCAGGCAGAAAAACTCTAACTACAAAGTTAAATAACATAGTTGGGTGAAAATGGAAGGATAAGTCAAACTTCTGAGGACTAAGTATGTATTCCTAGGATGAGAAAGGAGGAAACAGGTTCTTCCATCGCTTCACAATTCACCACCAGCTTGGTAATTAGACAAAGTCTAGCAGTCAAATAGCATGGACAAGGAAGCTCTTAAGTATGTTTAAATGGTTCTTTCTTGGAGAATCTTGGCCTGCTCAGCTATTGGATGTATATTTTGGAGGGAGGCATAGACCATTTTATAGAATAACCACACTGTAGGAAGAACAATTATTTGGAACAGCTATTCAAGTATTCAAGGTTGTCTCCCAGAGCACACTGGTAAATGTGGACTATCATTTAAATAATATACCCCTTAATTCTCCAGCCATTATTGTAAATGTACAATAACAAGCCACAAGTGCTAAGGTCAAGGACAATGTTGCTTCCCCTCTCCTGCAATCTCTGCTGTGCATAAATTATCTAGCTCCACAAAAAGCACTTAGTATAAATTTGTAAAAGATTTGTTGTCTAAAACAGGATACATGCTTAATGCCTTGCTGTTTTTCATGGTAAGTGTGGAGTTTTAACTGTTACCCATACAAAGGAAATGAAACACAGAGCCAATCACTCAGGTACTATAAAGGTCATGTTACCTGTAGATTTCAAAGCACACCTGTGTTCTATATCTCAACTGTGCTAGATAGGCCAAGGCTTTACTCACTTCATATCTGCTTGAGTCACTGTGCAGCTTTTACGAACACCAGTGTTTGAAAATACAGGCAATAGCCAGAGACTACACAGAGAAAAGGTGGATACTGTAAAGGAGTGATAATTACATTTGCAAGGCATTTTTGAGGGAAGTCCACTCTTATCTCCTAAATGTAGTTAAGTATATCTCAAATGACTGGTGGCATGATGGAAAAATGGCTAACATTAATGTCCCTCAGTCCTTTTCTACTTTTAGCTATGCTTCAGCCCTGTTTGGTTTCCTAAAATACAATAGGAAGGGTCTACTGCAAAATCTTCATCCCTATGGACCCTAATTCCACTCCCTGATCTCAGTTTGAAACTGCATCCCATAGCCCCTATGCAGAGCATAGAGCATAGTCTGCTTTTTCTAAGAAACTACACAGTTTAGCAGCAATCTATTTTGGAGCTGTGCATAGCAATCTCTACCCTTTATTTTCACAGATTCTTACTGTTCTTAATGTGCCCAAGAAATATCTTCTTGTTATTCATTATCCATAACAACCTGTGCCAAATCCCCTAAATGTAGCAAACTACAAAACTCAAAAAAAAAAAAAAAATTGAAACAGGCTCTGGCAATCTTGGAATGCTTGGAATGCAAATAGACAAACCACAACTAGTGACTAAATTCAAGCTATAAACGAATTGCTGTCAGATGTAGTATTCATCTAACTGTCAGGGAGGTCTTCTGTGTTCTTCCTGTTTTGACAGGGTGCCTTTTTTCTTTTACAAATATCAGAAGTGTTGGGAATCAAATTCCAATATTTGTGATCACTGCATTCTTACATGCTTGTTCTTGAACCATAATGGGGTACACATGGCTACTCATGTCAGTGTGAAGCATGTGGTCTCCACAGAGGCAGAGCACACATTCCCATTAATATCTTGGTTATGTGACATGCCTTGGCTAATAGAATCTGGCAGACAGGATGCTCAAAAATTCTAGTCAGCAGTTTTGGCCTAGCTTCTCATTTTAATTTGTTACCATATGATTGGCATGTACCAAAACAGTGTTGCTCCTTCAATTTAAGTCTCAAAAGTAATACAAAGGCCAACCTACAACAGTGCAGGAAGAAAAGCTTTTGATGGCAAACCTTTGTGATTTACTGATAGATGCCACCAAAGCAAATTGGGGGGGGGGAGGTTAAATTGTATAAAACTTTGATGTTAGGAGAACCTATGCTTATGAAAAACTTCCTGTAATTTACAATAGATCCTGGCATGAGTTATCTCAAACTCAAAATCCCAACTGTAAAACTGTCAGCATCATAGATAGAAGCTCTGTACCCACAGGCAGGGGTGCACCTCTAGCCTCTAGGCCAACCTTTCCTTAGGGAACAGCACTCTCTGAACTGCAAATCTCCTTTTGTTCTTTGATTAAAAGATGAATTCCTAATGCTCTATCACGATTTTTGTTATCATAAAATGCACGCCCTTTTTCATAACTCTTGAATAATGAAAAATACAGGATTTATGATCCTTTGAGTGAATTCTAACAAGTAATGAAATTCAGATGAACTGTATAATGATTCCTCATTTTCTTTATGAAACCTATCAGTTCAACTCTTTGCCTTGAGGACAGATGCTAAACAGCTGTTCTGGCAAGTTATTAAATCAAGTTTCTGGTTTTATTCAGGCCCTTTCGACATATCCCCATAGAAAGAGTAGGCAAACAAAGAAATGCTAGCCATACACTGCATATAATTACAAGCAAAAGAGATTAAGTCCTGAAATTATCTAAATGGATAGTGTTCTCAATTAGGCAGTATTTTTTACTTTAAGAATCTAAGGACATTTTCTCCACATCCCTTAGGAACTAGAATTAAATCCCATTGCAGCCAGTCATTTAGAACATACATAATTAACAAAGTAAAATAAACCAATCCCACTGAACAATTGGAAAATAAATTATGAAAAGTCATTGATATTTAAGCCAAGTTTTTTTTATTCTTCTTGGCCAAATCGGGGATACAGCTCTACACATTGCTGTGTGTAATGTTCTAGATAACTAAGTTGGGAGACATTAGCTCTTCAATGAAATGCAATCCATCATAGACCTTCAATACAGTCCCTCCTGGAAGGAAAAGCCTGAACAAGGCAAAAAAAAACAAAGGCTCCAATGGAATATTCAGTACATTTGCAGAACATTGTACACTAAGTCTTCAGAATGGCAACATGAGAAAAAAACCTGGAAACAATGATTTCAGAGATGCTGATTGATTTAAGTCTTTTAAAATATCTGTCAATGAAGACTCAAAGTTATTCATGCTTTTGACAAAACACTTTTCAAACATGAGAGATGACAAGAATGTAATTCCAGTGTCCATGATGAAACACTCTCAAAATGTGTAATACACAATAGTACAGATCAGCAACTCTGAGTAATGACAGAAACACCAGCAATTAGTGTGGTTTTTCTGGTCTCTTATCTTGCATGCTATTGCAAATATGTTTGTATGCATGTATCTTCAAATTTTAATTCATTTCAAGTAGATATGACACTCTCCTTGTATGTACATATCTTAATGGCAAATATATGACTTTGTCTTCATTTTAATGTCCTTTTTGTATGTTTGTTTGTTTTTGAGACAAGGTTTCTTTGTGTAGTTTTAGTGCCTGTCCTGGAGCTTGCTCTGTAAACCAGGCTGACCTCAAACTCACAGAGATCCACCTGACTCTGCCTCCCTCCGAGTGCTGGGATTCAAGGTGTGCACCACCACTGCCCAGCTAATGTCATTATTGAGGAAGCATGTTGTCACCAATAAAAATGCATCTAAAGTGTTATCTAATTCACAATAATACACCCACACATTCTACTTAGAAGCACACTAACCAAGAATACTCAAAGGCAACTTTTTATGCCCGCAATTTCCTTTATTCCCAACATGTATTAAGTTCATTTCCAAAATTGTGTATCTCTGTCCACAGAAAGCACTGTCCAGTTACATGAGTCCACAGAATCCCAGAGGTCAGCTGCTAAGAGCAAGAGGGTATTAGGATATTCTTTTCTGATTGCTAAGGAATGAGAAAAATAATAATGGGATTAAAGATTTTTGGTCAATGGTTACATTCATTTGTAAAATCAGATAAGCAACTGAATCTAAAAGCAAAAGAAGAGAGAAAGTTGTGTTTTTGTTTGTTTTGTTTGCTTGCTTTTCCCACTCGGAAGTGATTAGGCAAGCCCCTTAACAATGGCAAGGTTGAACCTGTGCTACTCATCACTTGAGACAGCCATCAATCAGTACAGAAGCCTCCAAAACACTGGTTCCTGAGGTGACAACATCCGATGGATGCTGCTGCCTTTTCACACACAGTCAAAAAGAATTATTAATAAAAGTGAATTTTGTATATCCATGACATCATTGAGAAACTAAGGGATAAAAAAGAATCTTCTCAAGTGTCCTAAGAGAAAATGAAGTAGCCATCTTGGAAAACTAAATTAATACATCTACAACACTATATTTTTAATGAGAGAAAATACCTCTGTCTCCTAAAGACTTCTGTTGCTTGACTTCTGTTCTCACCCTTGAATACTGATTTATGTGTTATGTATTTCTCAGGCCCAGATTACTGGAACCTGAAAGCTCTATGGTGCTTTCCACACTGCTGAGTGAGTGACTGTCCTCCTGAAGTTGGAGGAAGCCATACAGAAGGGATTTGGGTTTGCTCTGTTTTTCAGAAGACTTATTTTGTTCTTATGTTAAGCACTTAGTTAAAATGTACATTCTGGGGTTTCATTCTTTCAAACACAGTTTGGCTTAGCTGGTTGTCCTGATGTCTCACTCATCCCTCAGAACCTATCCCCCATAGACTTCTTGCCACTTTCATGTTGAATGCCCATCACCTCCTTCTTCTTTTTCTTCTCTTCTGTTTCTAGTTCCAAAGCCTAGATCTACACTAACCCCACTCATGCAGACAATGTATGCTAGTGTACACATAGAAGACACATTCAGGCTTGAATCTTTCCTCTTTACAGATATATCCATTTTCCTGCAAATTTCATGACTTCATTTTTTATAAGTGAATTAAATTCCCCTGTATACATATACACCATATTTTAGTTATCTATTCACCTGTTGATGTGCATCTAGTCTCCTTCCATCTCCTTGCTCTTATGAATAGAACAATTGTGAACATGGCCATACAAGCATCTCTGTGGTCTGATACCAAGTTGTGGGTACATGGCCATAGGAGTGAAAGAGCTGAGTCAGATGGTAGTTCTAGTCTTAGTTCTTTGAGACTTGTTTTCGTAGGGACTGTACCAATTTACATTTCCACCAACAGCAGATAAGGGGCTCTCTCTCTCCACATCCTTGCCAGTCTTTGTCATATGTTTTTTGGTTGTTTGATGACAGCCTTTCAAACTGGAGTGAAATGGAATCTCAAAGTAATTTTAATCTGCATGCCTCTGATGGGTAAGAACACTGAACACTTTTGAAGACATTAGTTGGGCCACTTGTGTTTCTTCTGAGAACTATCTGTTCATCAACACATTCGTGACTAGAAGTTCATTTTTTCTGGGGGGGTTAACTTTGGCAATTATTTGTAAATTATGGATATTAATCCTCTGACTGAAGTACTTGCTGGTGTCAAATATTTTTCTCCCAGACTGCGAACTATATATTTGACCTGCAAGTTTTCCTTTGCTATGCACAAACATTTTAGCTCCATGTCACACATATTACATGTGTGTGAACAATTATAAATAACACATTTATAAATGAATAAATACAACCTGTTACTTTTTGTGGCCTTTTGCTCATCTAAGTTTTATGAGGTTTTTGTTTGTTTGTTTGTTTCCCTATCAATCAGTACCTTGCTTTATTTCTGCATCTATCAGGTCAGGGATTTGTCTAAGTTTACATTGGATACATAGGTGCAATATTAATACACATTTCATAGTTGCATATAAAGTTAGAAACAACAGGCTCTGAAGGAAGCTTGCAGGCATATACTTTGAATGAAGTACTCCAGTTGCTGGTAGGTCCATGTCCTGTGGCTTTTCAGAAATCTTTGTTGGGTTTTTGTTGTTCTCAGTTGGATCAGCCTAGTTGAGGTCCATTTATTAATTCAACAAACATTTACCGATTAATACTATATTGAGTCATATCTTTAAAAAAACATAAAAAGAAACAAGGGCAGCTGAGAATGCTGCTGAAAGAATCTGCATTTCAGAGGGCAGAGAAGGACCTGAACGTCCTAAGGAGATACTAGAGTGAAAGGAAACAATTCTGCACCAACCAGGCAAAATCAGCACTAGACTGCATCTGACAACCAAGAACAGGTATGATTATGCACATAATCACCAGTTATGTGGAGAGTGTAATTAAGAAAGAATGAGTTTAATCTAACTTGTAGAAGTGAAGATCAGAGATCAGATCATCAGAAAGCTCAGGAATTATATTGACTGTGAATGTGAAACATAGTTTAGAACTCCTTCCTAGACCAGACATGCAGGGTGGGCATATAAGACTAGTCTTTGAAGAGATCAGCAAAAAAGAAGGGGGAAGATTATGTCTAGACACTAAGTTGCTTGCCGTTTTCTTTTTAGTTAAATAAGTACTTACAATACTACATCAAAAGCTGCCACTTTCAGTTGTATGTGCTGAGGAAAACTGAAGTGAGACTTCAGAATTCTCCCTTACCAATTATACAACCACATCACTTCACTTCTCCCGCCCCCCTCCACCAGCCCTGTACCCCATCTATACACCCATTATTAAAAATTCCAGGAGTCACGTTCAGATCCATGGCTAGCATCCATGCATAAGATCTGCAAGTAAAGACTCAATCAAACTTTCCTTTTGTCTTTCATTTTTCTACAGTCTCCCCAACTTCTACATTTATCCTCAAAAAAACGTTGGTATAGCCAAGGTCTTACAGCTGCCTATTTCTGTATTCCTTAGGTAATTTTTGCCTATTCTCTCATCTCTGCTAGCATTTTCATATAGTGACTACTCAGAGATCATCCACAACTCATACTTTTCCCTTGAGGCCTGATCCATACTTCCAACTAGTTGGCATTATTTATTTGGTCATTTTTCCAAACCAAGCTCAAGATTCTCCATTTAACGAAAATTCCCATTGTTTCTTAGTGTTATCTTCTATCTCCATAATTATTACAACCACCCAGTCAGGTGATCATAGCAGAAATCCACATGTCTTCTTCATCACTCCTTACTACCCATATCTGTCACATCCAAGGAAATGACTTACTTATGCCTGCTTATTCTACCTGGTGTTTTTCTAAAATCCATTAACTTTTTTGTTCCACATCCATCATGCTCTCAGAAAAATCAACTATCCACTCTCACCTGATGGTCAGCACTCCCCCCAGTGAAGACCAGCACTGAACATGAGGGCTAGCCATGTCCAGCAAGGTACACTGCCCTCCTCCTCCCAGCTCACTCTCCCTGTCATTGCCACAACTCCAGCCAAAATGGTCTTCTCTCAGAAACTGGACCTCACAGGGTATTTCTGAATGAATGTCAAAAGGAAGGGAAAAGAGGATAACAAAGAAAGAGTGGACAGAGGAAGGCAAGAGGCAGTCAGAAATGCAAACACATTAAGAAAATGAAAAGGAAACTTTGCTTTGGAAATCAATAAGTACACATTTGCTTGTGTTCGACCTTATTACCTAAAATTGCATGCATTCTAAGATGGACAAGAGGTCTCCCTTAGGGGGTACATAATTAAGACTAAGCAGGGCAATGTGTTGAAAATGTTCAGCATATTGGAAGCATTCCCCAGATTAGACATGGAAAACTCACCAGGAGCCAGAAGCAGGGTTGTGCATTTTACAGTGGAAAACGTTGTGTAATCCTGGGCTTCCAAGCTTCTTTGCTTCCCTTTGCTCCATCTTCATTTCTTAAGTGTACATCATGCCCATGAAAAGGAAGAATTGCACATCCTATCATAGTCTTTTATTATAGCTGTTCTGGTTTTAGGGCCTGACCCTTAGTCTTATCCCACCTCAAGATTGTCAAATTTGGGTCTTTCCTGAAAGGTCAACACACTAATTCTCCCAGTAGATTTTATAACTACTGAAAAGGTATTTCAAAACTTAATTAGTTCACATATTCATTTTAAAAATACAAACAGAAGAGTACTTTTAAAAGACTAATTCCTCAGAGTTACAATATCAAATAACACTCATCTTGAATTTAAATTAGTTAGCGATCATCATTTCCACTTCTGAACTAGCATTTCTGTCTATTATAGAAAAAAAGGAAGCAGTAGTAAATTATAAATATGAGAGACCCACCTTCTTCCCAGATTGGAGAGCAATTAAACACTTGCTGCACTGAGAACCAAGAGGGATCATTCCTCTTGTTCATGGAGAACATTTTCAAAGACTGTATATACACATCTATATAGAAGATATCTATAATTACACACCACATTTATTGCTTTTAGACTAAAGAGCAACCACAACCAACTACCAGAGACAGTAACCATTATTTCCTAAGAGCTTTGTTCAATAATAATATCTAGGCTTTGTTTTTGTTTGCTGCAGTTGGCCCTGAGAAGAGGCAGCAAAGTTGTGTTGGTGACAATGAAGAGGCTGACTATGCAGCAGTGTCACTACTGCGTGTCACCTCCCAGCCAGATGTCGCTTTCAATCTTACTCTGCTGGAGCTGCCACTCTAGTGTGACAACTAGAAAAGCACAGGATTCAAACTGCTCCAAAAGCCTGCCAGTCTCCGACCAAGCCAAAAAAAAAAAAAAAAAGGAACCAATTGCCAATCATGAATTTCATTAACTCTGTGACTCTCTTCTAGGAGAACATAATAAAAGATAGCATCAAATTAAAAAGGGAAACCTCATATCTAAGAGATGTTTATCAACCCAAGCTTACTGTAGAAGTTCTTTTGAAATTAAATACAGCAGGATTTTCAGGGAGCTTTGCTATTTTTCCTGTCAAAACAATTCTTTGCTGCATTTCTTCTCCATTATTTAGTCTCATTAGAGTACTGTAATTATTGGATTAGTAATTTATTATTAAAGAGATCTCCACACTTGAAATAGCTCTTCCATTGCCCCTCCTAATAACATTGCTCAATTCACCTGGAGACCTCCAAATCTGCACCTCCCCCATCCCTTTTCTTAGACTCATGGGGGACTCTGAAGTCTCCAAAAAAAACTTCATCTACTTAGGAAGCAATGATTATCCAAGGCTCTGAACCAGAGAGTGTAGTGGATAGCCATCCCAGCCTTGGCCTGGAAGTTCCAACCCCCATTGAGGCTTCGGGAATGGTCATGCCCACAAGGCGGGGCGGAGGAGGAAGCGGAAGACCCAGGATCAAGAGGATGGCTCTCTCTTGGTTCTGGGACGCTGGACCAGGAGGTAGACAGAGCAGAGTTCTCCAGAGAACACCGCCAGACTGTGCCATACCTTTGCCAGACCCTACAACCTATCCTTTCATTTGTAAGTTACCCCACAAAATAAACCTCCCTTTTAACTACGTGGAGTGGCCTTAATAATTTCACCAATAAGAGAGAGAAAATACAATCCCAGAGAGTGAGTTATATGAACACACATCCCATAGAACAGACCCTCGGTTTCCAAGAAGGACCAAAGAGAGACACAGCAGCCCAGGGAAGTCCATTGCCAAGTGCAGGCTATCCAAAGATGATGCAGATGCTTTCTTTAGCAGCCAGGGTTAAGTAATCATACTCAGATTGACATTGTAGTGATACTGTTGAAAGACCTCAGAAGCCACAGTTCTATGGCATGGGGGCAAAACATGCCTGTGCCATTGTTCCCATGGGATGGACAAGTAAAAGCACACCTCTCCACAGTGTAGACACTATGGTTGAAGAAGTCCATGAAGACACAAAACAGTACTTTTTAGAGGGTCAAGCCAAAAAGCGGTTTTACTGTTTGTTAACAAGGATCAACTCCAATCCATTAATGCTTAAATTGTCTACACTAATTAAGATAATGAACAACAGTGAGCCTAAAATCAATTAGCTTTGTCCAAACTTCTATTTTGAATGGAGGGCCTTAAGGACTTCATTTGATTTTTTTTTTTTTTTTTTTTTTTGTATTTTCCTTAGCTGCTGTTGTAAAATGGGGGGGAGGGGCAAATTACAGGTGATATGACCCCTCTCTACCTTCAACAAGCCTACATGGTTAGTTGAATATTTCTTTAGCAATAGGAGCTGTGTTATAGGATAGGCAAGAGAACTGCAGATTTTTAAAACAAATCATGTCTCTCTAAAGCAATCAATGGACAAAGACAGTAACGTGTCCCTTTGGTCACCTGGCTTTTATGATTTAAGTTACTTCAAAGTAAGCATGAGAGACTATAAAGCCTCTTTCAAATTCCACCAGACAGCAGTATTTCTTGATTACATTGCCCTTAGAAAAAGCCCTCCCTGAATTACTTAGTACAGACTGAGACATTCAGATTGCATAAGAAATCAGGGCAGACAGGTGTGTGAAGCCAAGGAAGCCTTGAAGGATTGAGCAATATATGCAATAGCTAGCAAGTACAGCTTCCTCTTCCCTGATGGGTGCAACCTGAGTCTCTTCACCTACAGACTACCCTCCTACCTCCACAGTTGACTTCTCGCCCTCTGTGCTACATGTATTAAAAGCTGAGGTTCCGGGTTGCTTCTTAGTTGATGCTACTCAGCACAGCCAATTTGATCCCAGCTTTTTTGGAAGTGTGCGCTCTTGGCATTCTCTTGCAGCCACAGTCAGGTATCCAGGCCCAGGCTGTAAGGATGTGCCACATACTCAAGCGGCAGACTCTGGAGAGGGATCCCTGATCCCCAGCATCTACTTTGCAAAGTTTGTGGTCAAATTCCCTAATCAAGTTAGACCTACCTCACAGAGACAAGGCTATTTAATCACACTCTCAATGACAGCATCATCAATTATTGTCCACAGGAAGACTTTTTCAGTAATTTTTTTCTCTATTCAAAGTAATAATAATAATGATCATGAGACCCACACCCTCAAATCTTTCACCTTGTGTCCATCTCAGCTTTTGGGTTAGTTCCCCTTGCTGTTACTTACTTTCCATGATAGTCATATTTCTGTACCTGGAAAGTTACCTGTAAAACTCAATTTAAGAACAAAACAGGTTTCTCTGGGCTCACAGTTTCACCCCATGGTGCATGATGAAGACCTCTTTTTCAAGGATCTAGGTGGGGAGGTGCTTCATGAAGGAAAGAGCAACATTGCTCAACTTATGACATCAGCGAGGTAGGGTGTAAAGTGGCATCCTAGTAATTCCTAATGGTCCATATTCCTTTCAAAAGGTTCCATATCCTGAAGGGGCCACTCCCTCTCAATAGAGCTATAAACTAAGAACCGAACTTCCACACATATGCATTGAAGGGACACTTCATTAGAAAATATAGCACTTTCTCAGAACAATACCAAGTTGTTGAGCAGGTCTCTATGTGCAATGCCAACAATAATGACCTGTCCGTGGATTATAGGTACTAAGATTTTACACATTATAAATGAAGCCACAATGAACCAGACAGAATAACTGACTGGACTATGAAAATCTTACGATGTGCCTCTGAAATGAAAGAAAATCTCAGCCGAAGAAAATACATATGTTACGCTGTATGAAATCCACAACTGTCCCACATTCAGATAGTCAGTAACAGACAGACAGCTCTGTGTCAGGCAATGTGCACATGAGGAATGCAGCAACATACCCCACCTTTTAGAGTAGCTATTAGCAAGCAGATAGGAGATAACAAGTATTGACAATTATATGGAGTGCACAATAGTAGTGGTAATATAAATTAGTACAGCTATCAAAGAAAATAGTGTAGAGGTTCATCAAGAACAGCAGAGAAGGCCTCAATGACCTAAGGACACAACCAGTCCCAAGGAACACCACCCAACTCTGCCCCAGTTGCTGGACCAGCTGGGAAGATTCCTGTAGGCAGGCTCCCCCACCAAAACCTGCCATTGGACCCAGCAAACTGCAAGTCTCATGCCCTACCCCAATACACATTGCCCTGTGACACCAGTGGCTTCCTGAGACACAGAATCTGCCAGATCTCATTGGACCAAGAAAGGCTTCCTGAGACACAAAACCCACCAGCTCTGACTGGACCAAGAGCCCGGAAAAGACCTATAGTGGCTCCCTAGCCACAGAATCAGCTAGCTTGGACTGGACCAAGAGCAACTACCTGAGATATAGAATCTATCAGTTCCAACTAGACCAAGAGCTAAGACTGGACTCAGAGGAGCTCCCTGAGACACAGACACAACAAGCACAGAGTGGACCAATAGCAGCTTGCTCAGACACAGAAACCTCTTGCACCTATTGGAGGAAGAGATGGGTAAATGTCAGTGCAAAAATACATACAACAACATAAAAAGCAATATGGCATCACCAGAACCTAGCCCTTCTATCTACAACAGCAAGACCTGAACATCACAATGTAGAAGAAGCAAAAGAAAGCAACCTTAAAAATAACTTCATGAAGATGCTAGAGGTTTTTAAAGAGGAAATGAAAAATTCCCTTAAAGAAATTGAGGAAAACACAAACAAAAAATTAGAAGAAATGAATAAAGAAATTGATGAAAAGACAAACAAAAAATTGGAAGAAATCAATAAATCCCTTTAAAGAAAGCCAAGAAAACAATGAAAAAGCAATCAAACATGTGAAGGAAACAGTTTAAGACCTGAAAAGTAAAATAGTAACAATGAAGAAGACACAAACAGAGGGAAAGCTGGAAATAGAAAAAATGAGTAAATTAACAGGAAACACAGATGCAAGCATAACCAACAGAATACAAGACATGGAAGAGAATCTCTGGTGTACAGGATACAATAGAGGAAATAGACTCATTACTCAAAGTAAACGAAGAGCCAAAAAAAATTATAACACAAAATGTCCAAGAAAACTAAGAAACCATTAAAAGACCAAACCTAAGAATAGTAGGGATAGAAGAAGGTGAAGAATACCAACTCAAAGGCACAAAAAAATATATTCAACAAAATCATGGAAGAAAACTTTCCCAATTTAAAGAAGATACAAGAAGGTTATAGAACACCAAAGAGTAGACCCCAAAAAAGTCCCCTCACCACATAATAATTAAACCACTAAACATATAGAATAAAGAAAAAATATTAAGAGCAGCAAAGGAAAAAAGCCAAGTGACTTATAAAGGCAGACCCATCAGAATAACACCTGACTTCTCATTGGAGACTTGAGTCCATTTGATTGGAAAGTCCTTTCCAATGGACTTAAGAAGCAAGCTAGTATAGCTATCCTAATATCCAGCAAAATAGACTTCAAACTAAAATAAATCAAAAGAGATCAAGAAGGACATTACATACTCATCACAGGAACGATCCATCAAGATGAAGTTTCAATTCTTGAACACTTATTCCCCAAATACAAATGTACCCACATATGTAAAAGAAACATTATTAAAGTTTAAATAACACATCAAACCCCACACATTAATAATGGGAGACTTTAACACCCCACTCTCACCACTGGACAGATCTTACAGATTGAAACTTAACAGAGAAATAACGGACCTAACAGATGTTATGACTCAAATGGATGTAATTGATATCTACAGAACATTCCACCCGAACAAAAAAGAATATACCTTCTTCTCAGCACCCCATGGAATCATCTCTAAAATTTACCACATACCTAGTTACAACGCAAATCTCAACAGATTAAAAAAAAAAATTGAAATAACTGCCTGAATTCCATCAGACCACCATGGCTTAAAGTTACATTTCAACAACAACAAAAATTACAGAAAGCTTACAATCTCATGGAAACTGAATAATGCTCAACTAAATCACCAATGGGTCAAGGAAGAAATAAAGAAAGAAATTAAAGACTTCCTAGAATTCAATGAAAATGAAAGTACTACATACCCAAACTTATGGGACACTATGAAAGCTAAGAGGGAAATTCATAGCACTAAATGCCCACATAAAGAAGTTGGAGAAATCTCACACTAGTGACTTAACAGCACACCTAAAAGCTCTAGAACAAAAAGAAGCAAAGTCACCCAGGAGGATTAGATGACAAGAAATAATCAAAATGATATCTGAAATCAATAAAATAGAAACAAAGAGAACAATACAAAGAATCAATGAAACAAAGAGTTGGTTCTTTGAGAAAATCAACAAGATAGACAAGCCCTTATCCAAACTAACCAAAAGGCAGAGAGAGAGAGAGCATCAAAATTAACAAAATCAGAAATGAAAAGGGGGACATAATAACAGATAATGAGGAAATCCAGAGAATCATCAGGTCATACTTCAATCACCTATATTCCACAAAATTAGAAAATCTAAAAGAAATGGACATTTTTTTGGATATGTACCACATACCACAATTAAATCAAGACCAGATAAATGATTTATATGGACCAATAACCCTTAAGGAAATAGAAACAGTCATTAAAAGTCTCCTAACCAAAAAAAGCCCAGGACCAGATAGTTTCAACACAGAATTCTACCAAATTTTGAAACAACAGTTAATACCAATACTCTTTCAACTGTTCCACACAATAGAAACAGAAGGAACATTACCAAATTTCTTTTATGAGGTTACAGTTACTCTGACTCCCAAGCCACACAAAGATGCAACAAAGAAAGAGAATTACAGACCAATCTCCCTCATGAACATTGATGCAAAAATACTCAATAAAATACTGGCAAACAGACACCAAGAACACATCAAAACAGTTATCCTCTATGATCAAGTAGGCTTCATTCTAGAGTTGCAAGGTTGGTTCAACATATGAAAATCTGTCAATGTAATACACCATATAAACAAACTGAAAGAGAAAAAAAAAAACACATGATCATTTCATTAGATGACAAAATCTCACACCCATTCATGATAAAGGTCTTGGAGAGATCAGGAATACAGGAACATACCTAAACATAATAAAGGCAATTTATAGTAAGCCAACAGCCAACATCAAATTAAATGGAGAGAAAATCAAAGCAATTCCACTAAAATCAGGAACAATACATGGCTGTCCACTCTCCCCATATTTATCCAATACAGTACTTGAAGTTCTAGTTAGAGCAATAAGACAACAAAAGGAGATTAAAGGGGATACAAATTCAAAAGAAAGAAGTCAAACTTTCACTATTTGCAAATGATAAGATAGTATACATAAGTGACCCCAAAAATTCTACTAGGGAACTCCTATACCTGATAAATACCTTCAGTAAGGTGGCTGGATACAAGTTTCACTCAAAAAAAAAAAAAAATCAGTAGCCCTCATATATACAAAAGATAAAGAAATCAGAGAAACATCACTCTTTAAAATAGCCTCAAATAGCTGAGCAGTGGTGACACACGCCTTTAATCCCAGCACTTGGGAGGCAGAGGCAGGCAGATCTCTGTGAGTTCTAGGCCAATCCGGTTTCCAAAGCGAGTTCCAGGAAAGGCAAAAAGCTACACAGAGAAACCCTGTCTCAAAAAAAGAAAAAAAAAAGCCCCAAATAATATAAAATACCTAACAAAGCAAGTGAAATACCTGTATGGCAAGAAATTAAATCTCTAAAGAAAGAAACTGAAGAAAATATCAGAAAATGGAAAGATCTCCCATGCTCATGGATAGGAAGGATTAACGTAGTAAAAATGGCAATCTTACCAAAAGTAATCTACAGATTTAATGCAATCCCCACCAAAATCCTAACACAATTCTTCACAGACATGGAAAGAACAATACTCAGCTTCATTTGAGAAATCCAGAAAGCCCAGGATAGCTAAAAGAATCCTATACAACAAAGCTACCTCTGACAGCATCACGATCCCTGACATCAAGCACAACTATAGAGCTATAGTAATTTTAAAAAAAAAAAAAAAAAAAAAAGCTTGGTATTGGCATAAAAACTGACATGTGGAGCACTGGAATCGAATTGAAAACCCTGACATTAACCCACACACCTATGAACTCCTGATTTTTGACAAAGAAGCCAAAATTTTAGAATGGAAAAAAAGAAAGCATCTTCAACAAATGGTGCTAACATAACTGGACATCAAGATGTAGAAGATAGCAAATTAGATTCATATCTATCGCCATGCACAAAACTCAAGTCCATGTGGATCAAAGACCTCAATATAAAACCAGTTACACTGAACCTGACAGAAGAGAAAGTAGAAAGTAGTCTTGAACAAACTGGCACAGGAGACCTCTTCCTAAATATAGCACAGACACTGAGTGCAACAATTAATAAATGGGACCTCCTGAACTGAGAAGCTTCTTTAAGGCAAAGGACAGAGTAAATAAGACAGACTACAGAATTGGAAAAGGTTTTCACCAACCCCACATATGACAGAGGGCTGATCTCCAAACTATATAAAGAACTCAAGAAACTAAACATCAAAATAAGGAACAATCCAATTAAAATTGGGCTACAGTGCTAAATAGAGAATTCTCAAAGGAAGAATTTCAAATGCCTGAAAGACATTTAAGGAATTGCTCAGCATCCTTAGTCAGCAGGGAAATGCAAGTCAAAACAGCTCTGAGATACTATCTTACACATGTCAGAATGGCTAAGATCAAAAGCACTGCAGACAGCTTACGTTGGAGAGGATGTGGAACAAGAGGAACACTCCTCCACTGTTGGTGGGAGTGCAAACTTGTATAGTCACTTTGGAAATCAGTGTGGTGGTTTCTCAGAAAATTGGGAACCAATCTTCCTCAAGACCCAGCTACACCACTCTTGGGCATATACCCAAGGAATGCTCAATCACAGAGGCACATGCTCAACTATCTCATAGCAGCATTATTTGTAATAGCCAAAATCTGGAAACAACCTAGATGCCCATCAACTGAAGAATGTATTAAAAAATATAGTACATATACATAATGGAGTACTACTCAGCAGAGAAAAACAATTAGCATCATGAAATGTGCAGGCAAATGGGTAGACTAGAAAATATCATCCTGAGTGAGGTAACCCACACTCAGAAGGACAAACATGGTATGTACTCACTCATAAGTGGATACCACATGTAAAGCAAATGCTAACCAGACATCAACCCACAGCTCCAGAGAAGCTAGCTAACAAGGAAGACTCAAAGAAAGATACATGGATCACCCTGGGAAAGGGAGAAAGATGATATGAGATCTCCATGAGCAAACTGGAGATTAGGGGCAGGCAATGTAGGGTAGGTGATAGGGGATGAGAACATAAGGAAATGGGATAGTCAAGCTGGAACAAGGACGGAGTGGGAAATCAATGAAAGAGATACCATGTTAGAGGGAGATATGGGGATAGAGAGAAATTTGGAGCTAGGGAAGTTGCCAGGAATCCCCACAGATGACTCCATCTTGGACTACTAGAAATAGTGGTGAGGGTGCCTGAATTGAACTGGAGTACCCTAGTGATCAGAACGGTGAATACCCTAACTGTCATCATAGAGCTTTTCTCCAATGAGTGATGGAAGAAGATGCAGATATCCACAGCCAAACACCAGGTAGAGCTCAAGGAGTCCAGACAAAGAGAGAGAAGAGGGATTCTATGAGCAAGTGCATCAGGATCATGATGGGAAAACCTGCAGAGACATACAAACCAGACTATTGGGAACTCCTGAAAGTTGGGTCAGTGGCTGTGGAACCTGCATGGGACTGGACTAGGCCCTCTGCATGGTAAGACAATTGTGTAGCTTGATCTGTTTGGGGGCCTCCCTGGTGGTAGGATCAGAATCCATCCTTGGTGCATAAGCAAGCTTTATGGAGCCCACTACCTATGATGAGACACCTAGTGCAGCCTTGAGGCAGGGGGAAGGGCTTGGAGTTGCTTCTACTGGATGTGTCTCCCCATGGGAGGCCTTGCCTTTTTGTGGGGGGGATTGGCATGGATTTGAGGGGGAGGCTGGGGAAATGGGAGGAGGGAAGAGGGGAATCTTTGATTGGTATATAAAATGAATGAAAAAAATTTCTTAATTAGAAAGCAAGAAATGCAGAGAAATGTGAGTTGTAGGATCTAGCAATCCCAAAGGAAAAAAATCAATATGCTGCAGAGACATCATCATACTGGTATTTTTATGTTAGCATTATTAATATTAGTCATGAAATGTGACTTACCTAAGAGTCCATCAATAGCTTAATTGGGCAAAGACATTGGGATAATATGAACCAATGAATGCTATTTATTCATCAAAATGAATAAAATCTGATTTTCATATTTCACATGACTGAACCTTGAAGACATGAACTATCACAGAAAAATACCACATGGCCTTCACCCATACATAGAGTTTAAAAGCATGGTCTCATCTGCTAAAAGAGTATAGGTAAGCACACAAGGCTGAAAGGAGGTAAAACTGGAAAGGTATCATTCAAAAGAAAGAAGTGCTCACTTACACAGTAAGTTAAGAGGTCCTCTGTAAAACAGTAAAAATCACGAATAATATTTGGTGTTCTCTAGAATTCTGAGAACGGAAATCAAGTTCTTGAAACAAAAAAAGGTAACCATGACAGATACTGCAGAGCCACTGGTCCTGCTCAGTTATTCTATAAGATACATATACTTCAAGATATATAATCTTGTCTTCAAAAATAAAGCAATAATTTTAAAGGGATCTCATCTAGGTATACTCCGGAGGAAAGGAAAGAAAGGAGTCAAAATGGGGGTAGGTGTGAAAATGACTTCAGTTACAAAATAGCAAGTCATAGGAGTAATGAAGAGTAGATTTTTAAATAAAATCAAGAAAAACAAAGGTGATGCTAAGACATTGTGGTTCAGAAGTTAGGGGATAAACTCTGAAATCTGACCTTCTCTGTCTGAGGCACAAATTCATAAGTCAAGATGGATGTGGGCAGATAACTGAGTTCATCTTATGTAACTCCTGAGCCTGTAACTTAGGCTCTGTATCCTAGAGCCCGCTTCCCTAGGCTCAATGATGATAATGGATTTCTAAAACTCAGGCCTGAGTGACAAAATGGCACAAACCTCATGCAACCCTAGAGGCACACTTTCTAAGGGCTGGGTAGATGTCAGCTCTACAACTAATGGCAGAATGGCTTCTTCTCCCACTGTAGCTCCTCGGTGCACTTAGTAAACAGCTGTGGTCCTTTGGAGATAAGCAGAGGTCTGAAAGGTTCAGCTCTTCTGACTGTTCCCAGTCAAGTATGTATATACTTCAGATAATCAGTGGCTGAAGCTCTCCATCACTGGTGATGGTCAGGCTCAGAGTTAAGACAAAAACAAAAAACAAGCTTGGTTTCCAGTTTACTTTCCTATTGCTGTGATAAGACACCATGACCAAAAACAACCTGAAGAGCTCATTTCACAGCTCACAGACCATCGTTGAAGAAATTCAGTACAGGAACTCAAAGCAGGAACCCAGAAGCAAGTACTGAGGCAGAAGTCATGGAGAATTACTGCTTACTGGCTTGCTCTCCATGAATTGTTAACCAATCTTTCTTATAGCTCCCAGGTGCTACCTACCCATAGTGGGCTGGGCCCTACCATATCAACCATTAATCAAGAAAATACCCCATAGCCTTGCCTACAGGCCACTCTGATAGAGGCATTTTCTCAATTGTAGTTCCCTTTTCCAATGTTACTCTAGCTTATGTAAAGTAGGCAAAAAGACTAATAAGCACACTTGATAAGCAATTTGAACACCAAAGCACACAGCTCTCACATTATATTCCTTGTGGATCTACAACTTTTAAAATCTCCTCTACTATTTTGTAATTAGTGGCTGATATGAAAATATCTTAACTTTATTTGAATATTAAGTACCTAAAGTACCAAATCCAGAAGGCATTAATGTTGTTTTACACTGTAACCTGATGTAATTGATTAAATGGTTAAATATCACTATAAAATATTGTACAAACTCACTTCAAAAGTATATAAGATAGTAACATTTCACCAGCAATATAAAGTAATTATTTAAATGAAGCTCATTTAGTCCTAGGGACAGGTTGGTCAAACATATAATTACACTATATAACTACAAAGTACTCCTTTTAGTGAAGTATATAATTATTAAGATACTGAGGAATAAAATTGGCATTTTATAAATAAGTATCTTTCATGACTATTTAAACTTCAATACATGTACCTTTTAAAGGGCCTGGATTTAATTAGCATAGAGTAACTCACCTTCAAATGAAATTAGAGCTTTAAGAGAAACAAATAATTTGAGCCTTAGTTTTTCATTATCTAAATATAGTTAAAGAATCTTGTCTAGTAAAAAATATTTATATAAAAGTAGAGAGCTGAGGTTGGGAATGCATCTAGGTAGTGTGCTTGCCTAGCATGCATGAGGGTCCGGGTTCAATCCCTAGCATTACATAAACCTGGCATGGTGATTCAAGTTGGTAATCCCAGCATTCAGAAGGCAGAGCAGATCACATTTGAATCACCAGAAGAGGTGGGGGGAATTCCCCTGACTCTGAACATACAAATATTCTCATATTTTTAACTTGGATTCTGTACTGTAAACGTTACTTTATATCAAATGCATTAAAATATTGCCTTCACATGTGAAGTTTTTTCTTATTTTTATTGTTGATCTGTCTTGGTCACTGATATGCCTAAAGAATATGGAATGGTGAAGATCTGTGAAGTAAGTCACTTAGGAACTACGTACTATAAACCACCTGGAAAGGAGAAAGGAAGATTGTGCTGATCTTTAGGACCCAAACAACAGCCACAAAGGAGAATGACCTGCAGACAAAGCTCAGAAGGAACACAGTTTTCTGGATTGTACAGGAACAAACTGGAAGATACAGGCATGATAACAAGGGTAGAGCTGCTGCTGCAGCTACATCTCCCATTATGAACCATGTCCAGGGTCTTCTTACACATCTCTGCTAACTCTCACCAATTTCCAGAGAAGGACCTCATCCCCATCTATAGATGAGCAACTGTAGGTTAGACTAGAAGTGGTAGGGAGTGCAGGCCCTGCTCCATTCATCTCCTTCACAATCATAACCTACAGCACCCAGTGAGAAGCTCCAAGTATAACGTGCAGACACATACAGGCTGAATAAATGAACAGGATGTCTAAAAACTCCCAACTTGTAAACAGAAAAACTCAGTCTCAGATCTTTTTTATTTGGAAATTAATGCTTTTGTTTTTTTACCATGTCATATTTCTTCTCACTAAAATTAAAAAACATATATATAGACCTATGTCTTAATTAAGGTTTCTCTTGTCATGATGAAGAACCATGAACAAAAGCAACTTGGGGAAGAAAGGGTTTATTTCTCTTATAACTTGTAGTTCATCATCCAGGAAAGTCAGGGCAGGAATTTATGTAGAGCAGAAACTTACAGCCAGGAATGGCAGTCCATGGAAGAATGCTGCTTATTAGCTGACTCCTCTTGGCTTGTTCAGCCTGCTTTCTTTGGGTGCTGGGTTGTCCCACATCAATCAAGAAAATGTACCACAGGCCTGTCCACAGGCCAGTCTGATAGGGTTATTTTCTCAATTGAAGTTCCTCCTTCCCAAATAACTCTGGCTTATGTCAAGTTGACATAAAACTATCTAGCACAACCTATAATAATGCACCAGCTAGGTCAAGGCTACATTATTCACAGCATCTTAATGTGAAAAGAAAGTAATAAATATTGATATTTCTAAAGCAAATTGGGGTGCAGTTATGATCCCAGCAGGGACAAAAAGTACTCTAGAGTAAGTACACTGTCTAGCCAGCCTAGCCTAATTGGTGAGTTCTAGGCCCTGTCTCAAAACAACAAACAAACAAACCAATTGAAAGTTGCAGAAGAATAATAGAAGTGATACCCTAGGTTGTCCTCTGTCTCTACATACTTACACACACCCATGAACATGTACCTACAAACACATGTTCACTGACACATGGCACATAGATGAATACACATACAAGTACACATTCACAAATTAATATTCCTAGTGAGAACATCCCAAATATCATGCTTCATTTGGCCTATTTAATTCTGAAAAATATAAGGCACATTCTAGAGATTATTCCATCCAAGTTTATACTGAAAAAATCTTTCGCATCAATCTTTAGTCTTTGGACAATCACAAAGCCAATTTCAAAGATGCATCTCATTATCTATGTATTAATGTACAAGTAAATCTCTGTATCCAGCAGCTGTTCTCTTGGGCAATGCCTTCATAGAACCCACTTTTAAATACTAGTTCCCTAGCTCACAACTGTTCCAGTACTTATAAGCTTTGTATGCATCAAGCTTTACAGTGGGTAGTCAGAGTAGCCCATAGCAGAAACCTAGCTCTAATAATCATGCTTACTTACTCCCAGGGGCAGAAGGAAATAGGAAGGAGGCAGAGTTCCTGCTCCAGCCTTGGGCAATCAGAACCTATCCTGGGTCTGTATAACTGCCATTACTAGAACATACAAGGGGAAGGAAAGGATGAATAATTTATCATTCCATAGCCACACCGACTCAAAATACCTATATACTGCAGTAAAGGTACTTTGAATTTCTCCTTGTCTATACCATAGTGTGAGAGACAAGGCTATGGAGTTCCACTTTTCATTCACAGACTTAGCCCTGACGGTTGTGGTCTGTTATCTGCTTTGATATCGTTAATCACAAGGAAGACCAAGAAAGACTAGAAACTGCTGGGGAGGAGATAATGTATTTGTTGCGATTCTACAGCTTTCCAGAACCCCTACAAAGAGCTTTAGACCTTGTGAGTCTAGAATTTTTCCATTCCAAATGAAGTACATTCTTTAATCTCAGTATTATTGGTACTTAATTGTTTGTAAACCATTATAATTGTAAAAACGAGGTGTAATTCACCTATAAATTTGAATTTCCAGCTTCTACAGGAAGATCAAATGATCCTGAACAAGCGTTCCCCAGAAGACAAGACCAGAAAGGATGGTTGTTTTCCTTACAGAATTAGTATAGATGAAGCAAAGTCAAACCAGCTTGCTTCAATAATGAATCCTACTTGCCTAGTCAACATAGGTTTCCCATACCTATATTCAAGGCTTACATATCAAAACAAGGCACAATCTAAGGTGAGACATACTTGCCTTGAACATACAAAGTGAGGATTTTACACAGAAACATAAATAAACCACAGAAAAGTCTAAGAGAGGAATAAGACATACATTGATTTGGATCCAGCATGTTGAGGAAGGGACAGGAATAGAAGGAAATAAAAAAATTTTATTTTTATTTTTCCCCCAGCAACTTCTCATCCTGTCTGGTGTGTCTTCTATGTATCTAGACAGTACTTACCAAGTTCAAACCATTACAAAATCCTGCAGAGTCCACATCATGAATAAGTTTTGCACATGGCCCTTCTGTACTTTACAGCCATTACCTCAGTTTTGACCACTATGATCCTGATCCTATTTGATTTTACAACCGTTTCCTCATTGTCAGATACATCTCACACACAGCAGTTACTGACCAAAATTGGACCACACTGCCCCCATTTTCATTGGCTTCCTTTACTTATTGGTATACTGCACTTAAGAATGAACTGAGCAGTACTTTACCAATTTCCCATGCCTGGTCCTTCTGGCCACACAGCATGATTTCATCAATCAGTACATACCTAGATACTTACTTGGTTCAAAAGTGTCAACATGTAGAATCACAGATCTACTATAAACCCATAACCCTCTTATTTTGCTGTAGCAAATAGATCATCTGACTTTGCCACACTGGTTCTTTCTCTACATCCCAACAGGGTTCTGCTCCAATACCACTCACTGTGTACCCAAGGCAACATTCCATTTCCTATAAGGTAATTGTCTTTTTTATTGCTTCTGACAGTAGAGGGCTGGCTCCTTCCTCTTTATACTCACATCCTTAGGGAACATAAGAGAAGACTGACCTGAGGAAAAGATGTACTGGAAACAGAAACTTAGGATTTGAAAAAGCAGAACTGTGGAGTGGTAGAGAGTACTGACAAAACTGGAAACCAGAAAACACTTTTCTGAGCTTTAAAAAAAAAAAATGTTACTGGTTGGAATTTGTGAAGCTATAAAGCCAAGGGCTGAAGAGACAAACCAAAGGGAAGTGAGCCAGTTTATTCCCTGCCCAATGATAGCTTCAGATTCATTTGTCCAACTGCAAACTCTAGAGGAAAGTGATTCCAGCATGTAACTGTTTTATTATAATTATCATAATACCCTTCCAGTTTCCATCTCTTACTCTAAATCAGAACAATTAAAATAAAAAGAGAATTATGAATTCTACAATTGTTAAAGGATCTTTTTATAGCCTCTGCCGACCGTTTTGATTATTTCCAAGGCAGCGGCTCTCTACAGTGGCTTCTTCTGCCTCCTGCAAATGATTCTCACTGTGAGGCTCTCAGTGTTTCCCCTCAGGATTTCACTCCACAGTTGAATAGACTTACCCATAGTCATTTGCCTTCATATTCAGCCAGGATTTTTATTTGATCTAATTAGTCTTCCTTTTTCACACAAGGAGAACAAACCTCAATCCTTATGTGGATGTGCTTATAACCTTCACACCTCTGTGCAATCCTATGCCTTCTGCCAGCAGCCCGGATGAACTGACAATGGCTGAAGCTTTGCATTTGCCCATGTGTATCACACATTCCAACTGCAGCACACTGCATACCACCCTTCCCAACCATGTCTCACAAATGCTCTCAATTCTCTGGCATGATGGCGCAGGGATGTGTATTCTGGGCATTTGCTGCAGAATCAACAGTGCCTTCTTGCCAGTGTTTTCTCCAGTTTTTTGATGTATAAGCACTGAAACAGAACAGGGGGCCTTTGCAGCAGGAGTGCCCACAAGGAGACCAATTCTCCATGACATGTCTACTCTTGCCTACCTTTAGGAAACCAATATCAGGCTTCGATACCCATGATCAAACTGTCTCTTTGCAGGGCTCTCACTGCATTCCCAGCAAACACAACACTTTCCAAAAATTTATTCTCTCCTTTTATTTAAGAAGTTCATAGCTCTAAATGTCAGGCATACAATGCAATGAGAACTATCCCACAGCTGATAAATTATTCATTTTTCAGGAGCTTGCAATTGAAGGAGCACTAACGGCCAAATACCTGAAGCACCCCCGAAAGACATAAAGCATAATAATATTCAAATCTTTTTCTGCATAAATTCCAAAGGTTAAGTGCTATTAAACATCTTCTGTTTACCAAGAGATGTGCTCTTTGAACTTCCTTCTAATTAATCTGCTCCCAGTAAACACTACTAACTAAGCAGTGTGCAAAAGAGGCCAATCAAGCCCTTCTCTTTCCCTTACGTCTCACAGGGCTAACTAAGGCCCTTTCCTGATGTGCTCAACTTCTCCCTATCTGGTGAGAAGGTGAAGATGAGGAAGGCCAAAAGCAGAATTCATCTCACCGCCTAGGACTAAATTGGAACATGGCCACACATACTTATTTATGTATAATGTGGCTGCCTTTTTCCTACTACAGTGAGCTGCAGAGTAGCTCCAGGGACCCTACGGCCACAAAGCCTAAAATATTTACAATATAGCCTTTTTCAGAAGCACTGATGGACCTCTAGCTAAAAGACATGCCACACATTTCACACTATGCTTTAATGTTGTATGTGCATAGGCTCCTTTGCACAGGAAAGGACTGCATTTAAATGTCTGCAACACAGAATACCACCTCTGTGATAATGCCAGGGCGTCAGGAAGGCCCAAACAAATGTACAGCTAAAGCTTCTCACTCCGATGGTAAGAAGTTCATTTTATGGTGATGTGTTATGTTACTTTTCCTGTAGAGATGTGATCAGACATTTATTCACCTAGATAAGGCACAGATAATGGGCAAAGAAAGGATTTTACCCAAGCAGAGATTGGTGAACCAATGGATTTATTTGGATTCCTTCTAGGGGGTTGGTGAGCCTCAGGGAGCTCCACCTTTGAAAGTTCAATCTAAGAAGCAAGGATCACTACCCACAAACTGTATCCCTGGGACCTCTGCCCTTGCTGGAAGCAGCTCAACCAGGCTGTCCCCTTGCAAGCAACTGCTCACTGCTCAAAGAACCCCAGAGAGCAGCCAGATGAACATTTTAACATTCTGAGCTTCAGTTCCAGTACTTTTCTAGGTGTCATGAGTTGCCCTCCTCCCTCCAGAAGAATGTTCATTACATTTTGATGGCTTTGTTGCTAGGAGAAACACAACCACAGTGTCACTGCTGTTCCATACAGTTACTGCCCCTGTAGGGTTTAACACCTCCAAAGCAAAGGGAGTCTGACTCCATCTTAATAAAAGGAACTGGGAAATAGGTTGGACACATGTAACGATGAAAATGGCATTGCTCTATTTATGATAGAATCTTGAAGGCAGATCTTACTGCTGACAACTTAGAATCAAATTAATAGGTAAAGCAACAGGGAAGCCTAAGGAAAAGTAAAGTAATTTCATCATAAAATACTCAATTTTCCAAATGGGTAAGTTCACTTTTCCTTTTTTGAGTGAAACTGAATCTGTCAACCCATAATTTACTTAGGGCTTCTCTATTGCTGACAGAAGCATCATCTACGGACATGATAGGGCTGTCACCACGAGTCCACCCCTACACTGTCACTGTCATCACAGAGGTCCTACATGCCTGCAGTGGTCAGTCCTGGATGACTTCTGGCTTGATGCCAGGGGAGCATTGCCTACCCCCTGCCAAAGGCTAGAGCTCTTTGCTTTTGTGTTTCTTCTGTGACAAAAGGAGCAGTGACCTAAGTGAGAGGTGTTTCACCAGAACTTCATCCTTCTGTTCTAAGTAAGCCATCTGAGTTGATGCTAGTCTCTTCTCAGTGAAACTGGTATCAAAACCTATCTCATCATACCACTGCCAGGTAGAGTGGTGCGCATGTGTCACACCAGCTCTTGGGGGCCAAGTGCAGGAAGGCTGGGAATTCAGAAGTAGTCTGAGCCACACAGTAAAACTGCCTATAAAACAAGATCAAAATAAGTGAAACAAAACCATGGTCTACTCCTAGACTATTCAGAAACACAGCAATATACTAGCAAAATTAAAACAATACACTGTAACACAGTTCATGGGTGAACAATGGCTACATTTATTTAGTGCTTACTGTGTATCAAATGTCTAAAACTGTAAATTAGTTAACTCATTGAGTCTTTATATGACCCAATATTCCAGACAACAAAACTGGAGCATAACGACATAAGAAATCTTGCCCTGACTATACAGATATTAAAAGAGCTACAATTTATCATTCCCAAATGACATAGCTGATTTCACAAGCCACTGAACGTTCAATTATATTTCTGATAAAAAGTTTTCTCCTTCAAACTATGTCTGGCATATATGGATAGTCGTCTACTTCTCTTCTAGCCCGTACCCTAAACATTCTAGTAGTCTTCAACCAGTGATTCCTTTCCTACCATTATTATGGAGCTATTAATTTGATTCCAGTAGAGGACTACAGTACTGTAGTCCAGATAGTCTATGAGCATTCCTGTTTTCCTATAGAGTTGCGTAGTGCTTTCAGTTCTGGCTACTCCCTGCCTGTCCACCTGACTGAACCTGTGAACCTGTTGTGCTTCACAAGCCTGCATGTATTCTGTCTTTTGAACCAAATAGGTTCCTTCCTCCTGCATTTAAACCTTTGAAACTCACTTTTTAAGTGGCTAGCCCCTCCCTATTGTTCAGCAAGTGCTGTACCCAAGAAGTGGACAGCATCTTCCCATGTGTGTACTTCATATATTGTCTAGGTTCCCACCGTTTATGATGCTTAGAGTACTTTTCACTCCCTAAAATCTCCATCCTCATTTGCTTAGTGTCCACAACCACATCTTGTCCTCTTAGTACCACATTCCAGTAAGACAGAAGTGGATTTTGCCACGAACCTGAATCTGATTGGTCAAGGGGACACAGTAGACATCTGCTGACAGAATATCACTTGCAAATAAATATTGTAATGAAAAATTTTATTTCTGAGTCAAATATAGACATAACAGTGTTGCTTCGCATGTATCTGAAACCACTATAGGTTTGAATGGTCATTTTGGTAATAAGCCAAAAGCATTTTAATTTTTATTACTTTATATTCATCATAAACATTTATTTAACAAAACCAAAAAAGAAAAAGAAAAATATTCAAATGTATTTATTAAATTTGTTTATATAATTGACTCACACTTTCTGTATTTTCAGCTCAGAATTAATATATTACATACTAGCTTACTACAAGGAACATTATTTGTATATTGTAGTGGCAGACTTAATAACAGTAGTTATTATAAATTGTTGCAATAATACTATTCTGTGATTCTCACAAAACCAATCTCTAATTATAGAATGAATAAAACGTATTATAGAACAAATCTAAATTGAGTATCTTTCATAGTAAAGTACCGAACTTCATATTTTAAGCTGTTTTTAGAGTCAACATTATTAACAAATATTATGATAAAGAGTTTAAATAAAAATACCTAGACTCAAGTAAAACGTGAAATTATGGGAATATGAAGAAAAACTTCAACATGCTAGTGTAGAATTGCATTTCAGTCCTTTTACACCACTCCTTTTTGTATATTCCACATATTGTATGCGCGCGCGCACACACACACACACACACACACACACACACACACACACATTTTTAACTAGAAGATGAATTCTGGCTTGGATTTTTTTTTTTTAAGCAACTGAACCATATATGCCTGGGAAGGAGGAGATGCAGCTGCCTGAGAAGTCATTATTTGAAATGGGTCAGGCACATAGTAGCTGAATGAGGAAAATTAAGGGCACTAAAACCAAAAAAGGAAAAGCATTAGGAAATCACAAACATCCATAATCACATGCCAAGAGGCGATTACAAATAAACAATCACAAAATCTTAGACATGGATATGTCCTTCACACTTGGGGCCTCAACACAGGGAATGATCAGAGATAACAGGAAGTTAAACTTGTTTCTTTCTTTTTTTTTAAATAGCAAATCCCTATGTGCTCAATCAAATGCTCTGAAGTATACACACGTGTTAGCTTTGTGACACTACCTTAACCTTACTAGGTATCTGCAGCTCTGCTGAGAGCAATTAATCCAGAAAGCTGCAGACATGCCACAGTAGAGCCAAGGACCAGCAAAACAGCTGGGGTGTTTCCCTTACTGGCTGTTGCTCCAGCAGCCACTTCAAATAATGGGAGGAAGGAATGAGGAGAAACAGCATTTCTAGATCAACACATCTCTGTCAATTCAGAAAAAGAGGAAAGCAGACCCCTGCACAGCTTTCGCATCCTACCTCCCCTGAAAAGCCACCAGACTCTACCTGCAGGTTGCACTGATGAAGGGACCTTAGTACAAAACCTGGAGTAAACAGAATCATTTTCAGAAGCTAGTGAGCCATCTTCCCACCGAAGTTAGGAATGGAGTGGGTACCTTTCCTACTATTCAACTGCCTTTTTTTCCAAGAGGCAGTGCCAGTTTGCACAAGGTACATTAATTTCTCATTGAAAACCTTTTTACTTTAGATTATGGGTGTTGTCTTTCCAATCTCCAAAATACTTTAAACATCCTTTACAGGGTACTTACTTCTGCTGATGAAAATATTTGAAAGTTCCATTGGGCTGATGATATAGTTAGGGACCCTTAAGTCTGCAGAATACTCTTGGGTTGTATGTTTGAATTGGGTGGATTAGAGGAAGGGTTAATTTTTCTTAAAATGTTAAATGGAAAAGAATGAAAATGCAAAATGATTAATCAGCTATTCCATTATAGCAATTTCTGTCACTTTGTTTAAATGGCTTCCTGTGGTTGTTGCAAAATGCCCCTGATCATATTACTGGTCATTTTTTTCTTTTCCTCAGCAAGTTCACACCCACTTTCTCTCTGTGTGATGCTGTGTTTGTTTACAGTAAACATCTCCAATTCCCTCCTCTGAGCTACTCAAGAAAATGCACTACCATGAACAAGAGAACACACAGATGGAACGTCTTCTGAGATCCATTCCAGCCAAGCCATATGACTTTTACATTGGTATTGCTATAGATGAGTTTCTTTGGAAAGGCTTCATAAAGCAGACAAGTTTCATGTTTCTTCTTCTGATCTTCAGCTTAAATCCTGAGACAGAGTTATAAGGCTCTTCTATGTCTAGGATTTCACAGAGAAGCAAGCTAGCCAATGCAACACACAGCAAGAAGGCCTGGGCTTCTCCATCACTCAAAGTCTATAGTCTCCAGATCAAATGAAGAATTTCAGCAAAGGACCTAACTTCAGTGCTTGGTAAAGATGGTTTTAACGCAACCATTTCTTAAACATCTACGGCACGTCATCAGCTGGCATGTGTTTTACTTCATTCAATTCAATCTCATGAAACTCAAGTACTAACAATTCTATTATTCTTTCACAAGCATTTGTTATTTTCATCATCCACACTCTAAAAACAACAAGATTAAGATAAGGAGTATTATTTAGTGAAGTGCCAGCCAGAATTAAAAATCAAACTCTAGTGACAACCCAGCACAGGTGCCAATCCATCCACTAATACGAAAAGGGGTTTTTTTTTTAATCCATAGGATGTAGAACAATCCATCGACTGATATAAAGACATACTTTATTTTTCTAAGTTCCAGAGGCCATAAATCATTTCCCCAGAGAGCAGGAAGTCTGGGACTTCCATCCATGAGAGAAATACTGTATTCATGGTGGTGTCAGCAAGGTCCTTAAGTGAGGAAAGAAAACGAGAAGAGTCACCATTTAAGATGAAGACCTGGCAAAAAGAAAATGGGAATAAATGAACTAAAGCATCTGAGGACTTAAATTATAAAGGTTTTTGTTTCTACCAGAGACCTGGTAAAGACTGAGACCCAGTTATTGTAGATAAAATATAAGATAAAATTGGTAAAGCCAAAAGATGCCAACCTGGTTCTTGGCCTGTATATGATAGAAAAAGAAAAATAAGAAAGAAGAAAGACTAGTGAATATCAAATACATAGTATATTTCAGACAAAGAGAAGAGATTTTTTACTGAAGTTAAAATAATGAAGTCTAAATTTATCTCTAATTTGCATGTGTGTGAGCTGGCTCTAAGAAGTAAACCTGCTGGCCCAGCATCAGCAAAAGCTGCTCACCATACTTCAGAAAAAGTCACAGTTGATTCATGTAAACATTCTTTAAAAATAACTAGCAGAAACACCTGGAGCACTCAAGGCATAAAGAAAAAAAAACAGTAAAAACAACCACACACAAACACACACACACACACACACACACACACACACACACACACTCACAAATCTAGCCTTTTAAAAAAATTGTGTGAGCAAGCAGGGCACTTTAAGTTGGCGATGACAAACACTAATTTTTTAAGGAGATATTTTCACAATTTCTTAACCTGAAATTGAACTAAGACTCTAAGAGTTCTTCTACTTAATGTAATACCACAGGTAACACTTAGCTCTGGCCTTCTCCACAATCAGTTACAATACAGAATCCAGGCACTTTGGAGTTAATCTTTTTTAAAGAAAGAAAGCTGGATGCAGTACATTAGCATGGTTAACTACAGTGCCTTCTTACCATTCCCCATCCACAAATCATCGTTTTCTACAAAAGTAAAATAAGGGGGTGGGGTTCAGCTTTCTCACACATCTCTGACAAGTCACTATTAAATTTTGAATCATAACTCAGTATCTTGGATCAATACAAAATATAGGAAAAGGAGGAAAGAGTGTATCATTAAAATGAGGAAATAAAGCCACAACCTGGATAATGAGAGTCTGCAAATATTATCTTTATATGAAGATGAAACCAGTTATTCCTTAGGTGTTACATGGTTTCAAATATTTAAAGTATTTTTAGAAAATGGAATGACATGATATAATGAGATAAAGTCTGGTTATAATCTTGGTTTTTTGTTTCTTTTGTTAAAATGACATAAGCTAGAATCATCTGGGAACAAAACACAATCGAGAAAATGCCTCCACCAGACTGGCTTCAGGAAAGTCAGTGAAGCATTTATTGATTGATGACTGATGTGAAAATACCCAGCCTACTGTGGGTAGTGCCACTCACTCCTAGGAAGGTGGTCCTGGGTGGTATAAAAAAGCAAGCTGAGAAAGCCATAGAAAACAGGCTTGTACTCAATACTCCTCCACGGCCTCTGCTTCAGTTCCTGCCTCCGGGTTCTTGCCTTGATTTCCTGCCCTGACTTCTATCAGTGATGGACTGAAACTGGTGAGGTGAGATAGACCCTTTCTTCTCCAAGCTGCTTGGGCCTGTATTCTATCCCAGCAACAGAAGGTACACTAAGACAGTCCTATAGGATCTGTGTTGAAGAATAGGAAGAGAAACAGAAAGCAGGGGAGGTAGGAGTGAGAAATGACCATCTATGGTGCAGAAAAGCATCATCGCAGCAACACTGGTTCCAACTTTTTGACATCTGTCTGCCACTTTCCACCACAGCATTAAGCAAAGCCATAGCTTCACCAAAGAAGAGGAGTTTTACTAACTGCAAGGATGACTTCTCAGATTAAAAAAAAAAAAAATACATGTCTAGTAAGTTCCAGAAAAACATACAGCTGTTATCTGACATTTAATTAGGTTCCTAGGGTCTTATTGTGCTTCTGCCAAAAATGAACAATGGTGAAACAACTTATTTCTGAACTTTGGCCAATAGAATTCACAAAGCTGAATATTCAATTGCTTTCTAATAAAGTAAATTTAGATTTTAAAATAAGTTTTGACAAAAATGTCTTTAAAATAATAATACCTTATATTTGGCCCTTTCTCCAATTAATTATTTCCTGGCATGATATTAGAAATTCCTTGGCTTCACCTTAAACCAATACTTCCAAGTGCTAATTAGCAGACTATATATTATTAACCACAGAATGCTGTGCTTAGAACATGCATGTTCCATATGCATTCAATTAATAACATTATTTTTCCCTCCCTGAATGATTCCTTTAGAAATAGAGCACTATTTAAATGAAGCACTTGGCTGCTAGTGAGGGAATTCTTGTCAAGATGCAATTAATAAGAAAGGGCCAAGATGACATAGGATCGTTGTCTTTGAGATATCCTTAACATGAATCAAATTTAATCTCCCTGGAATAGACAATGGAGGGAAAAGTTAATGACTGCAGATGTTATTCATGTTAATCACACAAGGGGACTCCCCATGAGAATGACCAAATCACATATGAACTACACCACTCCTGAGTAAATAGACATGCCAGTGAGTAAGAGCCAGGAGTGGGCACTATTGTCTCCCCAATAGGACAGATGAGGAAATAAACAGATGTAAGCAGTGTAGAACTAATGACTGCTAGTTAAAAGGAGATATGATCATCTCATTAGTTGGCAAGCTAATTGACCACAATCCCAGTTTCATAAATCCAGTCCAGAAACCCAAAAATTGAGTGTCTGCATTCCACAGAATTCTTTTCCCACTTCCAGACCCCTCCACCCAGCCACAACATTGTCAGTTCTGCTTGATTTGTTTGAATATTGTACTCCACGACAGCTGTCGGAAACAGTACATCAGAACAGCTGCTGTGACAGCTACAAGGGGCTTGCAAGTTTAATTGGGCTCAATGTGACATTGCGCATTTTTCTAAACATAGAAATATCCATACAACTAAAGAAATTTCTACTGAGTCTCGACAAAGGTTACTTATTGACACCACCAACTGGTCAGTCCCAGTTAAAGTGATAGTGTTGATCTCATATTATCTTTTGTCACTAGGCTAGTAAGAAGTATGAAAAAGCATATAAAAATGGAAATAAACAGTAGGAACAGTTAGACACACAAGCAAAGAGGCACTGAACAGAAGAGCAGGTAGTGGGAAAGTCACATCAATAATCTCTTCCAAAGGCTGGCAGGGAGCCAAGGAAGATCCCACAATGTCTCAGGATATACTTCCAAAGGAAATACATTCAGAGGCCTGAGCCTGCTGCCAACTGCAAACAAAACCACTCATTATGGCCACAGCTCCCTAGAGGAGGGCAGGATGGCTTACTCTCAGCGCAGACGCAGAGGAAGAAGGTGAGGAGCAGCGACAGCGGCCTGGCCACGGGCACCATCCTGCAGCTTGTCAATGGCACGCACCGGCAGCTTGGAAACTCAACCTAGGGAGCTGCAGCGACTGGTCTGCTCAGAAACTTCAGCTGGAACCCTTTCAGAGCCTGTGAAGGGAGGAGACAAGAAGAAAAAACAAAGACATTTAGATTTCTCACTCTTTCCTCCTGACCTATCATAACCTAGGGAGACAATAAACACTGGAGCTGGCATGCCTTTTTTTTTTTTTTGGAAATAACTTGGTATGTAAAATGCAGGCTCCCTAGCATTCTCGATGCCAGGCCACCTACAACCAAACACCAAAAATTTCTCTTCTCCTATGCCATCTTTTGGGCACTATACTCTAAGGAGGCACAGTTACTTCATACAACATAAGTGCATCAATGAAAGAAGGCACACTAGAGCCTTAAAGAACACGTAATAGAATTCTTTTTAACTATTAATGAAAATATAAAAGAAGGAGCGTATGGATGCTTTGCCGGTATGTGTGTCGGTGTACCATGTGCATGTCTGTTTACCATATGCTTGCCTGGTGCCCAAGGAGGCCAAAAAGAGTGTCAGATTCCCTGGGACTGAAGTTACAGGTGGTTGCGACCTGCCATGTGGGCACTGGGAATTGATCCCTGGTTCACTGGAAGTGCAGCCAGGGATCTTAATTGCTGGCCATCTCCAGCCCCAGGACAGCATTGCTTTAAAGGAAGCCTTGAGTATATATGAGCAGGATTTGAACAGGATGAGGAATATGTATTCCCTGAACTGCATGCAAACAGGGTAGAATGCTGGTGTGATAAGGGGAGATGGCTTGTTAAAACAGAGAACTAGACACCCCAACAGTTTACACTTCTGGACTTCTCTGGTAGGGTCCTAACTCATTCTTGGAAAATGATGGTGCACATCTGGTTCAGGATCAGATCGTGAGAGCCACGGGGTTAGAATGAGGTAACTATTGGGAGAACAGAAGATGGCACAAAAGAGAATACAAAGAGATCCTTGGATAGCAGTCTACATCTAGTGTGATCTTTACTCAGCCAGCACAAAAACAAGCTCTAGTCTGTTTGTGAGCAGAGGAACAATAGAGAGCTAGGCTTTGGAAAATTCACTGACAGCTGTATGGAAGACAATGCAAAATGCCATTCAGTACATAGCAAAAGTTTCAGGTGAGAAGTAATGTAAAACTCAAAGGTGATGGTTGGTCTGCCAAGGTGGCTCACAGGGTACAAATGCTTGCTGCACAAGACTGATGACCTGAGTTCAATGCCCCAAACCCACAGTAGAAGGAGAAATCCAACTCCCAGAAGTTGTCCTCTGCCCTTTACATATGGGTCAATGGCATGTGTATACATATGCACATGAACACGCACACACACATATATCCATATGAATACAATAATATATAAAATTACGTTAAAGCCCTTCCACCTACAAAAATCCAGTTGGTAGTCCTTGCAGTGAAGCAGTGATGGGAATGGGTAAGAATATCACCGACAGGCTCTAAGAAGTAATCTGGAGTGTGATTCATAAAGTGATGTATAATTGTGCTTATAGGACCTTCAATAAATCCAGCAGAGCCTTTTATAGAGAGTAGCCTCTTAATTAAAAAGGAAATGGAGAGGCTCTGCCATAGACTACAGCCTCCTCTGTCTCTGTGATGAAAGCTTGAGACCATTGGGATTCAATACCAAACTGCACACCTTTTATTTCCACATCTCTCAATGTCTAAAACACGTGAAACTCTTGAGAAGATATAGTAGAGATACCCAGAAACAACCTCATACCCCAGAGTAATAGTATTGCAGCTACTATACATACTTCGTCTTTTCTGATACTGAATTTGAAACTTTAAAAAGCATCTTTTTTCTTTTTTTTACAAAAAAAAAATAGGTTTTCACTGATACGCGAGAATAATTTGGATTCAGGAAAGACACAGCGAAAAAGAAAAGGAGAATCACTCTATCATTCTACTCTCCAGCCCCTTCCTTTGTTTGTTTGTTTGTTTTTAGACAGATTTGTGAGAGGCATGAAGGAGTAAGCTGAACACTGAAACACATCTTGAATCCAAAAGCTAGCCAGCTGTTCCAGAACAGTGATTGGTTATCAATCTCATCTGGAAAACAGCTTACCAAGCAGTTCACAGCTATCAGCTGTTAGAAATCGCAAAGCTCCGTAGGAAAAGTGCTGTAAGAATCGGCTCTCCCCGCCACCTCACCTCCCCCTGCTACTGCTTCTCTCTCACGCCAACGTTTCAGATGGCAGCAAAGTCCAGGAGACATCAGTCCTGTCGGATTCAATTTGTGTCTGTGCAAGCATATCAGAGCCAACTGCTACATAACGACTCTGAGCCACCACAGAGACGGAAACCCACAGAAGCTTGCTCAGGGAAGGGAGACTTGCCTTTTCCATGCACTCAGCTAAAGTGTGTTAAGACCCAATTTTTTCCAAATAAGCCAGCAAATGTTCCCTCTCACTTGGGTCAGTGACAGGATTTCATTCTCTAAAAATGAACGCTAACATGAAAAGACACATTTACACTTAAATAGGCTATGCCCTTGGATAAGTTGTCAAGGAAGTGATCAAAAGTGTGGGGAAAAAAATACATATTCCAGTGATTCATTCCATAAACACTGCCAAAAGGAAATGCTGGGTAGCACTGGCACAATGAAATTGATATTGCAGTAGAAAAACAGAAAATGAAATTTAAAGGACATATTTAAAATGAAAAGAATAACAGTGAATGAACATCACTGGCATTTGCCTTTAGCCATTGTGAAATATGCCGAGCACGCTACAAAGAAAAAAACACAGGTGGAGGCATTAGCTGCACCGTGCTTTAGGACATCAGACAAGACCAACTCTGCCTTTCAACCGATGCATCACTGATCAGCAGAGAAATACAAATAAAACTCATAAAGCTATGAGCTTGAAATATGGTATTAATCTCTGCTGTTTACTTCCAATACCACAAAGATCTTATGAAAGATTTAAAATCACCAGGACATTAACGTGAAAGTAAGCACATGTGTGACAGGGAACATCGCAGGTAGGACAGACAGGTGGTGCTTCAGACAGGAGCTGGAACTAACTCTTCTCCTTAACTGAGAGACCTTTTCTACAACAAATACATTAGTACTTCAACTAAAATAAACACTGATCTTTGTCCAGCTTTCCATAGTGCTAACACGCATTTATGTAGAAAAGCACACATTTCTGGGTAGCACAGAAGAAAGGGTAAAACAGAGCTTTTCTTCAAAAACAAAACAAAAGAGAAACCCTGACTCAAAAAAAAAAAAAAAAAACAAAAACAAAAACCTAAATAAATTAATAAATAGAAATCATTCTGTACCATCTTGCCACACGAGAAAGCAAAGAAGTGTTAAGTAACTCCTAGGACAGACCCAAGAAAGGGCTCAAGATAATTACTATGTAACATCTGCTAAACATACGGGGATGCTGCTAGAACAAAGGAGAGTAACTACAATGAACTAAAAGTCCATCATTTAAAAATCTCGGGCTTCATAATTCACATAGTTCAGTTAATAAACCACAAAGCCCGAAAACGTGTGTTCCCAGGAACATCTGTTAATGGCTTAGTCCCCAGTCCATGGTCCTAATGGGAATGAGTGCAACCATGAGAGAGCAGGGTCTAGGGTAGGTCTTCTGCTCAGAGGGGTCTTGGTCTGGCATGGTTACTGAGGAGCCAACAACTCCTCTTCTGCTTTCAGTGTCTCAGTCATAAAGACGGAGTCCTCTGCCATGTGCTCCTACCTTGATAGACTAAGCCTCCACACTCCCCAAAGCATCAGGGCCAATCATTCATGGTCTAACAACTCTTAAAATCCATGAGCCAAATCAAGCCTTTCTATCCTTCAAGCTGATTTTATCTTGAGTATTTGTTACAGTAATGGAAAGCTGAAAACCTAAGAATGAAACCATTACACTGAGAACAGGGTAAGAACAGAAAAGAATTAACCATCAAGTATAAAAAATCTCCACAAGGACTTTGAAGTCACTATTATTTTCATGAGAAAACTAGGTATCTCTGTTTATGTCTAAGTACTTGGCTTTGTCTCATAAAAAAAAAAAAAAACATTATTGTAAGCCTACACAGGAAAAGCAGTAATATCCTAATATTTAACCTGGGCAGACATGCCTACAGGGATCCAGTCAGTTGCAAGGAGAGTCATCACATACTATGACAGCTCTCATCAACCTCCTTAACTAGGTCTCTATAAATCAACTAGAACTGGTTTCCAATTATTTAAGAAAAGGAGCCATTTGTGCAAAGGGTATGCTACCTGGAAGCTTCCATCTGTAAAAGAGAAGAAAGCAAAGCCATTCAGGCAGAAGACAGAAGTGGAGAATCTATAGCAAGGCCAACAGTTCCTTATATCCTCAACATAGAGCACAGTAAAATGAAATAAAAAGACTCACAACCCAGACTTTCAGTGTTTCCTTTACTCTATTGATTTTCTAAGAAGACAGCCCCCTTAAATATTTCTCTTGATAAATCACAAAAGTTTCCAGCACTGTCCAGCAGAACTTCCTGCATCGTAGAAATATTACTGCACTGTAGTAACAGAGTGTTTGAAGAATGGAAATTAGAGCAGGGTTTTGCTTACATTTAATTAAATATCCTCATATGTATGTGGCTGTCCTAGTGAACAGCACATTCAGTGAAGAGCACAACTAAAGCTCAGAAAACTACTTTCAGACTTTTCTGAAACAAAAAATAAAGTACAAGTTCTGAGTCCTTGTTATCCTTGGGAACCTATAGTCAGAGCTAAAGTTGCACTGGTGAGGGGATGAACTTAACATTTAGATCATTCATTTCCCATTTATGCCCTGAGTAAATGCACATACAGAGAGTTTCACTGTAGACGAATTTCTAAACCGTCTCATTAAATAAAAAACACAGAGCCAGATATAAGAGTGAAAGAAAACCTGAGAGATCGGCGAAATAAGGGAAGCCACAGCTAACCTTACCTCACCAACTCCACAGCTTCCAAAAGGCGAGCTACTTTCTGTCTACCCACGCCTATATGCCTTGCTGTTCTGCCACCTGATTTTCTCTCTCTGTCCAGCTACATCACTTCTTCTTCCTGCCCAGCTCTGTCACTTCCTGTACAGACCTCCAGACCTTCATGGTTAACTAGTGTTGAAATTTAAAGCATATACCACCACGCCTGGTTCTGTTCCCAGTGTGGCCTTGAACACACAGAGATCTAGACAGATCTCTGCCTGCTAAGTGATAAGATTAAAGGCATGTGCTTCTATTGTCTGACTTCTATATAATGGTTGGCTTTTTTCCTCTGATCTCCAGGCAAATTTTATTGGGAGACACAGTATATTGGGGCACACAATACATCACCACATTTCATTTCCACCAAACTATTTCTACTGTTGTTGAAAGAAAACATTGTGTAAACGTTCTGCAATATGCAAAAGAATTAAACAGCATTCCCCTTTCTAGCTATCCATATATCAAAGCTTCCATGCATGTGTGATCTCACAATCAGTGAAAGACAAAGACAGACCAAAAACTTTGATAGCATTAGAAAACACCATAAACAAGAACAGAGTACTGGCAGGGTCAAGGAGTATTTAGATCAAGCTCCAAAATCTACAAGTTAACATTCAAGGGATAAAAGAAAGTCAAACAACTCAACAATAAGAAAGAAAATAGTTCAGTTTTTAAAAATTGATCTACAATGCTGTCCTGTGTACAAGATACATAGGGCAACTGTGGCACAAAGCTTGTGGGAGTAACCACCCAATATCTCATTTGACTCAAGGCCCACTCTAGAAGATGAAATTCATACTAAACACTGCTTACGTAACCAAGAACCCAAGACTAGATGGTCCAGTGATCTAAGGGAAAACAAAATACTACTGTTTAAGAACAAAAGAAAAAAACATAGCAATGAAATTACTCTTAATGACATTCTGATATACTCATAGATCAGTGCCTTGCTCAGCCATCATCAGACAAGCTTTCTCCTGCAGCAGATGGGAACAAATACAGAAACCCACAGCCAGGCATTATGCATAGAATGAGAAACTTTGGAACACTTATCCCTAAACATGATGTCTCCATCAAATCCTACCCCTCAGGGCTCAAGGAACCCCATGGAAGATGAGGCAGAAAGAATATAAGAACCAGAAGGGATGAAGGAAAACACCAAGGAAACAAGGCCTTCCATCTAAATCAACAGGTACAACACACATATAAACTAACAGAGACTGAAGCAGCATGCACAGGGCCTGCACAGGTCTGTACCAGTTGTCATTCTAGAGCTGAGAAAAGTAGACATATGCCCCATCCCTAGCCCAGACACAATCTCCAATTGATAACCATTTATAAATGAAACTTTAGCATTCTCCAAGGGAGTCTCACTGGGAAAACAAACTATTTTTAGGATACAAAGCATGACCAGTAGTAGATGGTCAACAGACAATGAACTCAACAGCATCACTGGAGGCTTCTTATCTCATGTCATGTCTGGGTTATTTTTTTTTATTTTATCTTATTTTTTATTTTTATTTTATTTTACTTTACACACACACACACACATACACATATTTCTCTCTTTTAACTCTACAGGTCCTTTGCATATTTATTATGGCTTTCAGATTAGCATTTTTTAAAGATTTATTTATTTATTTATTCATTCATTCATTCATTCATTTTTTTATTTATCATGTATACAGAAGAGGGCACCAGATCTCATTACAGATGGCTGCAAGCCACCATGAGGTTGCTGGGAATTGAACTCAGGACCTCTAGAAGAGCAGTCGGTGCTTTTAACCTCTGAGCCATCTCTCCAGCCCCCAGATTAGCATTTTTATGAGATTCTGGGGTATGTGAAAAAAATAGGTCTCTGTGTCTATATCTGTTTCATGTGCCTTTTCTTGGGTTCATCTACTTCTGTTTGTTTTGTCATGTTTCAATGTATTAGTTTTTATTCTATATTTTTATTTTATTATTAGAAGCCTGTTTATTTTCTAAGGAGAGACAGAAATGGAATAGATCCAGATAGGAGAAGGAGGTGGGGAAGAACTGGGAGTAGTAGAGGGAGGGAAAACTATAATCAGGATATATTATGTGAAAGGAAAAAAAGGCTTTTCAATAAAAGGAAAAAAATGGTATGGTAGCTAATCTTGATTGTCAACTTGACATCTGCAATCAACTAAAATCCAAGCAAGTGGGCAAATGTAAAAGAGATTTTCTTGATGGATCATTTGAGAAGTGGAGCACCACTCTACATTTGGGCCACATCTTCTGGTGGCAGTCTACATAAGGCCTGGAAATGGAAGAAGCATTTGGTTTTCCTTACTTGCCTTCACTCTCATTGGAAAGCTCATCGATCCTGAGGCTGAAGCATTCTTTTCCTGCCATTAGAACCTACTCCATCACAATGTCAACGCAGACATAAGAGAAGCAACTTTCTATGAATCTTCCAGTTTCCAGTACCAGATTGAGACTACAGAGATATCCAATTTAATGAATTGAATAATTACTGGATTCTTGTCCTCTCTAGTGAGAGTCAGTCATTGTTGCACTGACCGGATCACAGTTTGTAAGCCACTCTCATAAAACACACACACACACACACACACACACACACACACACACACACACACACACACCTAGTTTCCTCATTCTATCAGATATATTCCTTGAGAGAACCCTGGATAATTCAAGTGATAAATGATCTGAAGAGGTATTTCTCCAAAGACATCCCAACATCAACAAAAGAGTAACAAGAGGAGTATCATGAATCATGAGGAAACTCAACCTGGCTTCTCTACTACTGAAATGCATGCCAACATCCCACAAGAGATTTAGTGGTTATGAACAAGGTCTCAGAACTATCTTTTTTTGTTATAAACTAAATGCAAAGCATGATGAAAAAGAGCAACTATTATACCTATTATCATTAAAATGGTCAATTAGGCAAAAGATGAACTGCATGTCACTGAGGTAGAGGCTAGGAACTGTGAATGCTGCCATGTGAAGTCAGACTGACAACTTTGAAAACGTCGGTACGACCAGTGGTTTACCCTGGGTCTTTGAAATGACATCACCTCTGGTCATGAGGTTGAAGAATGGATTAAAGATTAAACATATTACTGGACAGCACCTAGAAGTTTTGAAGGAAGATATACCATCAGAAGATGAAAAAGAATAGCACATAAAACTCTTAAGTATACCTGGAAAGCCATCTGGGAAGTGGTAGCAAGGATCCATAGAAATCTCGATGATGATGATGATGATGATGATGATGATGATGATGATGATGATGTAGAAGAAGAAGAAGAAGAAGAAGAAGAGGAGGAGGAGAAGAAGAGGAGGAGGAGAAGAGGGGGAATAAGGAGATGATTATGTAGTAGTGAGGAAGAAGATAATTACAATGATTTTGATGAGTCAGAAACTTGTGAAAAGCTCCAGTGAATAAATATTCCAGATAAAAGTACACAAAAATAAAACAAAAATGACAAGGAATCCAAAGCATATTCACCAAGATCAAAAGCCCAAGATTCTTTCAAAAAAAAAAAAGAAAGAAAGAAAAAGAAAAGAAAATCTCCTAAAACACAAAGTGGCCCAGTTCTACAGATGACATTACAGGAAAAATGTAAGCAAGTAAGGAAAAAGGTAGTTCACTTCCCTGAGTGGGAGCCAAGTGCATCTCTTATGTGAAGAACTGCTTCCTGATGACTGCTGAGAAGACTATATAAGATCTCTTGTACTGAAGTCTCTTTAAAATCTTATTAAAACATGTGGTGGAATTGTCCATCTTGCTTTATTTTATAACAGCTGCAGTCTGACTGACCTTTAAATAATACAAAGTAAAAATGTATCCACCTGTGTTTCATAAATGTTGCCTAGGTCCTCTGCAAAGAATATGTTCTTTAAATTACCTTCTGAGTTTTTACAGATGCAAATCCACCCTTGGCTTGGTTTTAAACATTATGCTAGGACATAGTAACTGTGATAGTCAGACATAGGGAAACAAATATATGCCTGTGAATAAATCCAACATTTTAATTAAGTTTAAAAATCAAAAGATATGTAGATGGAATTATCACATGATCCAGACATACACTGAGAAAATCTATTACAAGGAAGGGCACCAGTATTTAAAAGACATCTGCATACCCACATTTATTGCAGCAGTGTTGAAAACAAATATAAACAATCAGTTGGAAATGCCCACTGATAGACAGACATTTGTAAAATATAGTATATAGACAGAATAAAATATTATTTAAATATAAAAAATAATAAAAATTCTCTTATTTTCTTATTCATGGCAACATGGATGAGCCCAAAGGTTATCATGTTAAATGTCATAAGCCAAGAAGAGAAGGATAATTGATACTTGAGCCAAATAGAGAAAGACTGTTTACATAAGGACAATAAAAGTTATCGAGGCAGAATAAGCTCTAGTTCTACAGCATAGTACAATTTATTGTTCATTCCAACACAGATAAAAGGACCAGGAGGACTACTGATAAAGAAATACAAGCGACTAAGTCAGTGGAGATGCTAATTATTCTAACTTGATTATTAAACACTGTACTCATGTATCAAAATGCAGCTCAATACCCCATAAATACATATTTTCAGATGTCAATTTTAACAAATATGGTACAGTTTCCTACTTTACTCTCGTTCTCACTAGTGAAAACACCACTGTGGTATACAAACGGGAATGGGACCTACAGACTATCACATGAAATAACTTGTGCACTGAATATACGTAGTGAGAAAGATAGGCCCAGAGGGTCAAGAAAATTGGCTCCAACCAGTTGCCAAGGCATGCACATAATGTACTTCCTTATGAGCCAACCTGGAGTATGCCTGAAGGCCTAGCAACAGATGTTCCTGATTGAGCCCAGCCTATGAGGGATAACCACTCAATGCCACTAGATTACAACACAGACTGGGTGCTGGGAGGAGGCTACATAAGGCCTTCCCCGTTATTGGATAAATGAGTTTGTTGTTTGCCTTCAACTGACTCCTGGCATCTGTGCAGTTGGCACTTTCTCACCCTTTCCCCTGAGGGAGCTATTAGGATCCAGCAACAATTTTATGTAATAGCTGCACACAAATAATGTCAGTGAGGGACACAGAAAATACATTCTTAAACATATCATTCCAGAAGCCTCCTTAATAATTATTTTTAAATGTCAAAAAGTGAAAAAATGAATTAAATAAAATAGCAAAAAATAAATAACTCTAACTAATACTCAGACCTGACTGATTCAAGTAAATCTTTTTACCAGAAAAATTAAAAAAATTTTTTTAAACTACATTCTTTCCCAATAACAGCACAACAAATGGAAAATCCAAGTTTTATTTTTAAAGTCATTTTAATCATGCTTTCATTAGAATTAGAAAAATTGGGAGGTATTTATGAGCTTTGATCATCTTATTTTGGGCAGAATCTGTAACTTAATATTGCATTCGGGGTGAATAGGCAATTGTTATTTAGAGAAATCAAAAGAATTCTGAGGGTACTGGGGAGTAAATAAAAGCCCCAAATTACCCACACTTAAAGGATTTTTATATTTAAATCTAATACACAGAGAGTAGAGCTAACAGTTATCAATATGAGCTTTACGTCATATTCATTCCCAGTGTGAGCACACAGAAACGTTAGCTCTTTTCAGGAATGGCATTAGTAAACATAGTCCAGTGTTCTTTATGTCATGAGAAGCAGACAGTGACAGACAAACCCCTCACCACCTGGCTGTCTTCACCCTACAACTGTATCTAAGGATGGGTTCATTAGAGGTTTGATTTCCTTCAATGACTCCTGCACACTTCAATGCCTACCTGACTTTGGGCAAGCTAGGGGAACCTGACAGTGCAGCTGCTCAAATATAAGCCTCCTCCACAGGCTGTGGGGGTCTGCTATTTGTTGCCACCTCTGAAACACTCCATGTAGAGGTAAGAGACTCATCGTTCTCACAAGACACAGAAATCCAAGCCAGCCACTTCTCACCCAACAAGAGCACACAGAGTATTGTTTTAATGTCTTTGCACATTTCTAATCAGTGAAAATATGTCCTCGTGCATATCTAATCAATGACAAACCATATCTTATAACTCATTACCATGATCCTTTCCATAGTCTTAAAATTCAAAAGGCTTCTTTTAATGCTTGTAATTTTTTGTTCTCAGCGACACAACTTTAAGAATGTACTATGAGTAATTTTTAAATTTCCATCAATTAAAAACTTGAATGAAATTTGCTAACATATAATTTACTATAAAAGCAACTATTAAAAAGTTACCTTGCAGTGTATTTATCTCACCCATAGAATTGAGTACTTTAGCACTGGTCTTGTTTTTCTTAATATTAATTTTAAATAAAATAATGGGTCTTTTAGTCAATCTCTCTCTCTCTCTCTCTCTCTCTCTCTCTCTCTCTCTCTCTCTCTGTGTGTGTGTGTGTGTGTGTGTGTGTGTGTGTGTATGTGTGTGTGGTCTGAAACAGGGTTTTATTCTACTTGAGAATGGCCTAGAATTCACTCTATAGGCCAAGCTTGCCTCAAACATTTGGAAATTCTCCTGCCTCAACCTCCAAGTTGTGGGTTTATGAGCATAAACCAAAATGCCCAAGCCTTTTCAATCATTTTATTTGTGTGCAGGTTCATGTGGATGTTGCACACATGTGTGCTGGGCACACATGCCCATGTATGTGTACATGTACAGTCCAGAGGTCAACTTCAAGAGTCATTTCCCTGAGTACCATTTTTAAGAGTCCTCCAGCTTGTCTTCTTAAAACCAGGTCTCTCATTAACCTGTACCTCACCAAAAAGGCTATGGTGGCCAGCCAGCAAGTCCCAGGAATCAGCCTCTTTCTGCCTCTCTAAGGACAAGGTTATAATCAGGCAGCACTAGGAACTGCAGTGAGGTACTTCACCAATTGATCCGTCTACCTCATCCCATGTAATCATTTTAAACACTTTATTATCAGCACTCAAAGGAAACTAATTTAGCTTACTCCTGCTTGGTGTACCTATAGCTAGATCTTTGTATCAAACCTCTAGACAATGGCTTTCAAATGAGACTGATGTTGCCCACTTTCTTGGAAATATCTGGCAGGATCTGAGCACATTCTTCACAGTGACAGCATAAATGAAGGGGTGCTAATGGATTGTAAAAGGCAGAAGTCAGAGATAAAGCTACATGTATACTAATGTGCAAGAAAACCCCCATAGCAAAGAACAATCCCACCAAAAATGTCAAAAAAGCTAGGAAACATGGCCCTGGGACAACTTGTTAGCAATGAGGAAAAATGAATGGTAGGGATGGGGATTTTAAGACTTTTTTGTAGAACAGTTATAAAACCACAAATTTAAGTTGTTTCCAGTATGGTTTTAACAGTGAATCAAAACATATTTGGAAGTTCTACCCACAGGATTATAGATTGCACCCAAATTTCCCTTATTGTCCTCAAGAATAATCAAAATTGAGTTGATTCATGGAAAATGCAGTCTGCAAGACTGGGTGCATGAATACTGTCATTAAACAAAATAAGCAGATCTGTGAAATTAAGCACACATAGCACTGATGTTTGTCCTTGAAAAAAAAAGCCTTCCCACCACTCACATGGCACCGCAGCTCTCAGGAAGAAATGACTCAGTTTCCAGGAGTGATTTTTTTAAAGGACTACATATAAAATGGAACGGCGAGAGGCCACCAGGCCAGGCTGGAAAAGTGGAATCTCACATCTGTTTCCCCAATGATGTGTTGAAACATGCCTGATCTCTCTGGAATTCTGAGAACACAGGTAGCAGAGGAATCATTTTCTTTGCTATAAAACCAAGTAAATGGCCACTAACACAAACAGAAGCAAGTAAAAAAGATGTAGAGGAAAACTCTTCATCAGAAACTCAAAGTTGTTGCCCTCCTCTTACTTGAACATTTATTTCATTGTTACACCATATTTCTTTCTCTCTTTACTCCCTCTTCACTTCAGTGGCACCACAGAGAGATAAAAATAAGAAAAAATGCATCACCTTCATTAACACCCTACCTACCATACAATAAATAATCCAAAAGGACATAATGGAACCCATAAATACATGTCTACTGGTCTCAGGGTGAGTGGGCACATGCTTCTTTAACTAGCACAGCATCTGCTTCTATCCTCTCTCACAACAAAGGCAGCTAGCTTAGGTGGAGTTGCACTAATTCTGACCAGGAGAAAACATGTTTCTGGCAGTTGCACAGAAGGGGATGAAAACAACTGTAAAGGAAAGACAGAAAGAGCTGCAGAATAGATCCTTGGCCGAGACCTAAGAATTCACCAGTGAAAGCTCACTCCAAAAGCAAAGACCCTCCAAAAAACTGGTGTTTTCTTTAGTGGTTCATCATTACACACTTATATATCTTAGACTTGGAAGATGTGCTTAGGAGAAGCAATTAAGCAGAAATAGACTTTAAATAATTGAAGGAATAAAATGCACAGACATCTCTCAGCACACCCATTTTACATATTACCATCAAGTTCTTTTTATGTATTATTTTCTGTTTAATATTTAGCAGGGATACAAGCAGGCTAAAAGAAGAAAAGGCAGGTGGATGAAAAGGTAAATTCACCCAAATACATGGGATGCTTATCCAGGAAGAAAGATGCCAGACCAAATGCACTTTAGTATAAAGCTGCTGAGGATAATCTGGCCTTATTGAAAGAAAAAAAGAAGACACACAATGGTTGTTTTTCAAAAGCAGTTGGTATTATAAAGTGATTTGACAATATAGCACTAAAATTTCCCACAGCAATAAAAGCACTATGCATCTCCGATAGCAAGATGTGTCAGACAAGCAATGATAAAAATATTTTCCCATAAATCTCTTTGAAAAAAAAGTATACTCAAGCCCTCCATGAAAACAAGGTTTTGCAAAATATTGTTACTTTTATTGTGCTTCAATAAAATCTTTTAATGAAGTGCACAGTATAGATATCCAAAAAAGGAAGTTTAAAGTCATTAAAAGCATACTAATGAATGAGATGCTCTAACTTTCTCAATACCAAACTTTCCAGATACCAGTTATAAAATGAATAGCCACATAGCTAAAAGAAAAAGAAATATCAATGAAACTTCAATAAAACTCCATGGCTGGATGGAAGCTTCATATACCTCATTGGGCAGTGGACTGAGAAGGTAGAGAAGAAACAGGAACAAACCCAGGGAGCTTGGGAGGAGTGGTGCTACACACACGTTTGCAATTATGGAGTGAGAATGGAATGCCTACATATCGGGGGATCAAAACACACACACACACACACACACACACACACACACACACACACACACACAAATTCCATTTTCTTTAAAACATTTCCTCCCTTTTTGGCCTGAATAATTTTTATACTACAGACTCCCTTATCTTTTTATCATATTTTCTTTAATGTTTCATGTCACAGGTATTAAGGCAATAGATGATCATATTAGCTCCCTGAATTTTTCAAAAGCCACTTCTTCTAACTGCAAGTCTCACTACAGGCAAGACTACTCATTATAGCAGATTTTGTCACTTAAAAACTTGTTACTTCAGTGCATACATCCCATAGATTAATAATGAGCCTATATTGCACTTACAAACACAACATGCTAAAAATAGACATGGAAATATATGTGATACCTTACTAACTTTTAAGATACTAACAAGCACACAATTTTAAAGGTGATCTTCAAAATAGAAACATAAATTCTATATATTTTTATAAGCCACAAAATAAGTAGGTGGAACCTGCTGCCATAGACACCATGCAGCTTATATTTTCATATATATGTTGATGATGACAGAAAAAGGAGCATCTATACTACTCTGTCCATCAATTCCTTTCTGGATTCAAATGCTTAATGTGTCAACTAAAAGGCTCTGTGTCTATGCAGTAGCTAATGTCAACATGACGTAATGCACAGGATAAAAAGACACTGGTATTATTTGAGATTTCAAACAATGCCTTTTTCTTATCAGTATAAGCCACCAACACTAACCTACACACAACTGGGTTTTGTTTGGAAAATTACTAGTTTTGTTCTTTTGTTTCAAGAAAAATTTGAATACAAGGCAGGATTAGACTGGTGCAAGAGTCATGTAACAGTACACAGGACAGTGAGGTCTCTGATACTGGCACAGTGTTCTGTGTACAGATAGGATCAAACAGGCAATATAAAAGGGAGAGAAGAGTGTGTTAGCAACACAGTGGTCAGGTGCTTTCCTAGCATGTTAGAGACCCAAGTTCAATCCCCAAGGCAAGACAAAACAAGATAAAAGGAAATTAGAGGCATCTGGTAATCAACGTAAGGAAATTTAAGCAATGTAATGTGGTAAAGACTATGTGAGCTATGAACAGAAGGAGTTTAGATAGGTGATGTGCTGGGGAAGGGCCTTGAAGAAATGGCAGGCAAGCCTGAATATGAAAGAAAGAATGGTGAACATTGTTGGCTGAATGACAAACTGCCCAGACAGAGGCTCAGGAACAGACAGAAGGTCATGTAGTAGAGTCAGATGGCCTTGGTGAGAATGACCTGGAAGGCTGGGAAAGCAAAGTGTGCCCAGATCACACAGGGAGTGATGGCCACAGTGGAGAGACTGGATTTCATTAAACATTCCTAGACAGACATTAGACGGCTTTTTGGTGTGCAGTAAAAACTCTATTGACATTTAGATTACTTAGATGGTCTTCCCAGTGGCCAGGTATGGATGCCCTTGCCTGCCAGCAGCTGCTCACCCCTAAGTCACATTCAGATATAGTCACTATGGTCTACTGTAGAATCTTTTGAACCCTGAAACCTTCTCTCAAATCCACTGCTCTGTTCACTGGCCTTCTCTTCTCAAGTCTCCTTAAGACAATCAGAAAAAAATGTGTTGCTTTCTACGGGGTGGATCAGCCTTGCCTGTTTCTCCCCAACAACATAGTCTAAAGAAACATTTATTTTTTTCCTTCCCTATAATCTCCCATGGAGAAGTTTAACACACTTTAGAATTTTTACTTGAAAAGCAAAGTCCCTGATGTTAGTTCTCATTTGTGTCCTGAAAAACGCAAATGGAAAGAAATAAGCTTTCATGTACAAAGAACTGGTGGGCAGATCAGGCCTCTGTGGTCAAACTTTTAAATCTCTGGTTCCGGAAAGGCTTTCTCCACTTAACATGGTTTTATGTTTCTACAGTTTTATAGATCAAAGAATTTTTTTTTGTTTTCTTTTTTTTTTATGTTTTTAAAGCTTGTAATGATAGCAGTGATGCCGATATCCAACAATAAACTGCAATTCAGACAAATAGAAAGCAAGACTTTTCCAATAATTAAAAGGAAAAAAAAAAGTTTCTTTTAAGATTTAGAAACCAGGTCCAGCTGTGAGTCAATTGCCAAAGTGCTTCAGAAATGAAGTCCTCTGTCCTAGGGATGGTCTTGTCACAAGCCTTTGCTCCAAGGTAAAGAAATGGACCTAACACTGTGGCTTAGGGAGTTGAGTGCTGAGTTTAAGAACTTCCAAAAAAGACTTTACATTTGCTGATCTGAGGAATTCCAACAACTACTTCCATGTAGATGATCTCAGGTTCCCTGTGTGAGGAGAGACATTGTGGGAGAAAAGATCAGCCACCCTACAACCTCTCAGAGCAGTCAATATCTCCAGAAGATCCAGTCAAGATGTACTAAGTATGGCAACCATTGCACTACAGCCTCACAGAGCCTGTTCATTGAGTTAGGAAGACAAGTACACAAACACTGTGTCAAGTTACTAAGATTTAGGATGTTACATAGCAAACTCTAAGGGCAGCAAGTGTTTATTTTGTTTTGTTCTTTTTACTTTATCCACAATAAAACAAAGATAAATCAGTGTGTTTTCTTTGGTATATTTAGTCACTAAGGCAAACAGGCTTCTGACTGTTCCATGTAAATTCATTTGGCTGCCGGATAGCAGTTAGCTAATAAAATTACTGCTGCTGGCTTTAGGATGTTTAAAGTGCAGCACATTGTTCTGTGATAGGAAAAATCAGAAACCTGGAATTCACTCAGACTTCTCTGCTATTTTTTTTTTTAAGTTCTGAATATTTTCTGTCTCACATCTCAGACACAGTGAAATTGTCCTCACATATCTTTAGCCATTGAGTAATAGCTCATTTCATGCTGCTCTGTCCTGGTGGTCTAGCTGAAGCAATGGATGCATCTGAGTTCTCAATTGATCTCACCACATGGCATTGACATGAAATGCTTAGCATAACTATAAATGCTATTTTCCTCAAGAGGTTTCTGACCAGGGAAAAATCCCACCATTCAGTTTATGTTAATAATTGAAAAGCAGGATCTTTTTGGCCCAAGATTTTTAAGGGAATGACATTTCAACAGTATGAGTTCCTCAGGCCAATGTCATCAAACAGAATATTAGATGTATCTACTTGTATCAGAGCAAATCAACTCAACTAGTTACTAAGGTATATGAAAAATGAGAATACACAATCACAACTGAAATTAATCAACAAGTTTGGAAAGGATAATGAAGATATAGTCAATGTCAAAAATATCTACAAGCTCACAATTTAAAAACTACTTGTAACAGTGTCAGAAAATATAATAAATCAATGTAATAAAAGGTAACAAGATTCACAAACAAAAATTATATGTTAGTAGTAAACTAAAGATGACTTAAAGAAATGATTATAATACGCTCATGGTTTAAAAGATGCATTATGAGGAAGTATTGGTTTAAGTAGAAACATAATATAATACAAAGACAGGAAATAGGGCAAAATGGATTCAGGTACTGATTTACACATAACTGCATCCTTTGATAAAGTGGAAAGGGTACTTTTTTGAATCAGTGATACTTGTTCAAATAGTTATTTATATAAATGAAAATAAATGTTGAGCCCCTTCTTCACACCATGTATCTCTGGATAAGGTACATAAATACAAAAGATAAATCATATCTTATGAAAAAATATAGAATACATTTCTCCATGAGCTAGCCAAGATTTATGAATTAAACAGCAAAGTGATTGTAACTGACAAATTACAATTCAATAATACAATTTTAAAAAATCTGTTCATCAAAGGTATCATTTTAAAAAGTGTATCCACAAAGTAGAAATATTTTCAAGACATGTGTCCACCAAATGTCTGTTGCTATCCCAAGTGTTTGGGCAGGGAAGGCCCATTTTTCTTTTAGGGGTAGGCAGTTGAGACAAACGAATAAAGCATTTCATAAAAGACATTATCTTAAGGGCCACTGAGAGTATGACTGTTAGTCGCTGGGGAAATGCAGAGTATAATAATGAAAACAGTCACTACACAATCAACAGGATAATTAAAAAATAGAACTCTAACAGCACCGACTTTTACCTAGGTGTAGAAAACACATAAACTCATGCCCTGCTGAGTATGTACTGGTAAAACCTTGAAAAACAGCTTCTGCGTCAAACCCACTGTTAGATGGTTGGCTTTGTTGGAGTCGGTATGGCCTTATTAGAGGAAGTGTGTCACTGTGGTGGCAAGCTTTGGGGTTTCCTATGCTCAGAATGCTGCCCACTGAGTCAGTCGACTTCCTATGGCTTGCAAGATGCAGCACTCTTAGCTCCAGTATGCTTCCCTGCTTCCTATCATGATGATAATGGACTGAACCTCTGAAACTATAAGCCACCCCAATATAATGTTTTACCTTTAAAGAATTGCCAAGGTCACATTGTCTTTTCATAGCAACAGAAAACCCTAAGATATTAAATTTATACCCCAAAGTAATAGATGTTGTTACTACTTAATGGTACAAACCAGAAAACCATTAAAATGTCCATCAATACTAGAATAAACTGGGGTATATCAATAAATCAAGCAACTCTACCAACCAAAATTAGAACATCTAATGTGAAAAGTTGGTAGTTTTTAAGAACAGCTTATCAATACATATCTATCTAATTAGCTTTTAAATAATTTTGGAAAATTTAATTACTAAAAATAACATAAATCAATATTATGCATTAATTAGAGTAGAATTCAAAAATCTTTAAAAAATTACATAAATTCGACACAAGGGAATAAAATCATGTAATAAACCGATAAAAAAAAAAACTTCCAACAATATCCTACATCCCTTCACGACAAAAGTCCTAAAGATACTTGGAACTAAAGAAACATATCCTAACAAAATAAAAACAAAGATGATATGCAACAAACCTAGAGTCAACATTAAAGTAAGAGGGAGATAACAAAACATTTCTAAAATCAAAAACAAGGACATATACATTCAGCATTCTTATTCATTATAGTGCTGGGAATATTAGCTGATGCAATAAGAAAAGAAAAAATCAAAGGAATTCAAACAGGAAGGGAAGAAGTCACAGAATCCTGACATAGATAATCTGATGCTTTAGGAAAGAAACCCAAAAGCCTCTACAAGAAAATGTTCAGAACTAATACATATAATCAGCAAAGTATTAGGATATGAAATTAATATATGAAAACTAAAAGGAAACTGTAAACTAATAATATATGTATTGAATGTTAAGGAGGAGGAAATAATAGCATTTAGAATTCTCTCTCTTGCACACACACACACACACACACACACACACACACACACACTCCTGCAACTTGTCCTCTGATTTTCACATGTGCACCAAGGCATATGCCTACCAGCACACAATATATCTAAGTGAACAAAGCTCGAACAAATTTAAACAATTATCTCATGTTTTATATATACATCAAGAGTTTGAAGAAGCTTGATTAATGCTAAACTGCTGAGTTGTATGTAGTTCAAAAGACTATAAACAAGTACTCCCTAAAGGTCAACTCTGTAGATCCCGTATTTTAAGGCTAATATGTCAGAAACAAAAATGATTAATCCCAGGAGATAGTAATGACTTTTCTTTTGGGGTAATATAGGAGTACACAATCTTAGCAAAGCACAATAGTAAACATGGTGGAATAATAAACACAGAATGTATGTGGAGGTAGAAGACAGAATTTCAATGGTCAGGAAGGTTCTCAATTAACTAAAAATATTTGAGAAAGATGTTGAAGAACATATAAAATCTTGATTTGAGAACACAAAAGGCAATTCCACTATAAGTGTAAAAATCAGAAAACGATACATTCAAAACATTTTCAGAAACTAGTAAGTTTGCCATGTATATGTAACAGTATTTTTTTTTTATCACAACAGCAAATAAATCGCAAACCATCAACAGGAAAATTGGGGATAGAACTGAAGTTAGGAACTCCTAGTTCCTTTAATTTACAGAGAAACTTGCATCTCTTAACCTAAACCCAACCAACCAACCAACAACAAAAACACCAATGAATGGATGGTAGTGAACTTAACAATAATACATCACAATACAAGTGCATCCAAGTTACATCCACAATTATGATGAAACTATAATCTCATTTGCCACACACAGCATTCCACACTTCTGATTTCTCTAGGATCGGTGTCTTTGAAGAACACCTGGCATCTGCCATGAAATCTGAAGTTATCATAATCCAGAAGGAGACTGCTGCTTAGGCTGAGAGCTGCTCTCCTCACCTTGTCACTATTCGTTTCTGGAAGGCTCTAGACACAGTTGCTGACACTGCCATGCTGCAAAGTCCATCTGTGTGGAACAAAAGAGCCACTGCCTCCTCCCTGCCTCCACATCAGTGACCAAACAAAGCACATTCAAGTCAATGACACAACAGGGGTTTTGAGAGAAACATCAGTCCCTTGTCAATAAATCCAAGGTAAAATTCCATCTACCTTCCTCAAATGGGGTTCCATGAGATAGTTAATGCCCTGCTTGATGTGAGTGTCACTTCTTAATTCTACCAAGGCTGGCACAAAGCTAGAACCATTCTAGATGCACGGGATAAAAGCTAATTCATCACATACTACTGATGCCTCAGAGAATTAAGACTCAATTTCCCTAAGAGTTCAGGGTGGAAGGAGATGGTATATGTATCATTTTAAGAAAAACAAAAACATAACTATAGACCCATGGATCCAACACCTCACTACACTGTTGAAGAAAAATAAAACAGCCTGGAGCAATGCTTCATTGAATTTTATATAGATTTTGGGATGCCACAAAAAAGTAGCAACACAAAAGAGTGACCAACAATATTACAAGCAATAAAATGTGTTCAGAAAAGCATTTTCTGGCTTCACAGTTAATAATTATGAAGCTCATTTAAGATTCTTGAGGATGGGCATTAGCTTTCTGTCTTAGAGAATGAGACAAGAAAAATTACCTTCTGAAACATTTAAAAACCGGCATGAAACAGAACTTTGATTTCAAGTAAGTTTAGTACAACTTAAGAGGTGTCTACCTTAAGGCTAATTAATCTCACAAAGAGTTCTCCATAAATGATTTATCTCATTGTTCAGACAAGAAAACTGAAGTCCAGAGAAGTAACTGGTATTTCTCTAAAAGGGTCAGCACAAGTACTTTTGAGAGATGTCTCTTCTAACTGCCAGTACTGCCTATCTCCCTAAATAGCCACTTAGACAAAAGACAGACAGACCAGGACTGTTGATATCAGTGAAATGTGGCCCTGATTTGTTTAACTCCTGATACCTCAGGAGTGGATCTTACTAAGAGACAAGAGTCTTCACAGAGTTAAGTTAAAATGAGTCATTAGGATTTCCTGAACCTCAATATTTCACAAGAAGAGGAATGTTAGACACAGCTATCTCAAGAGAAAAGGAAGTGGACAGTGTGTGAGAAGACCCATCAGGCAAACGGCCATCTACTCAGTCAAGAGGAAAGAACAGAGATGGATTCTTCTCTTGTTGTGGCTATAGCTCTGTATAAATAAAATGCTGATTGGCCAGTAGCCGGGCAGGAAGTATGGGCAGGACAAGCAGAGAGGAGAATTCTGGGAAGTGGAAGGCTGAGGCAGGGAGACACTGCCAGCTGCTGCCATCAGTACCAACCTGTAAGATACTGGTAATCCACGAGCCATGTGGCAAGGTACAGATTTATAGAAATGGGTTAATTTAAGATAGAAGTACTAGATAGCTAGAAGCCTGAGCCATTAGGCCAAACAGTTTAAATAATATAAGTCTCTGTGTTTACTCAGTTGGGTCTGAGTGGCTGTGGGACTGGCAGGTGAGAGAGATTTGTCCTTACCGTGGGCCAGGAAGGACTGGATAAAACTCCAGCGACATTCCCTCAGTCTCCAGAAGTAATGCGCTTACTCTTTGAGTCATCCTGTTTTAGTAAAGATTTTCCAGAGGAACAGAACCAAGAGTGTGAGGAGGAGGAGGGGAAGAGGGGGGTATGTAATAAGCCAAATTGCACCTGATATTCCCAAACCCCATTAGTTGACGTTGGCTGCCTCAACATCATAAGTAGTCCCAGAATAGCTGTCTCTTGGTAGAGAGCAACAACAGGCAGTTACTCAGTCCACAGGGAACACTGCCTCAATGGTCCCAATTTAGTACCAGGAGTCCTGAAAGTTTTAGGAGAGCTGCTAGGTTCATTACATGATTGAAAGCTTGGAAAGCTACTGTCAGGGAAGGAATCATCAGGACAACAAATCAATAAGACCCCTAAAAAAGAAAGCCATGTCAGCAAAAGTCTCCAGAACTTCCTTCTGAAATTGGCTTTTTATATGGGCTGCTGTCAGAGGGTACCATCCACCATCAGGTCTGACATTGATCAAGGCACTAGGGACACTTCTTTAGTGATGATCACTATTCAGGTGGTTCTAATTTATAGCAAATTGACATTAAAATCACCCATATGTCCCTTGAGCCTAGACAATACCTTTCTGTCACTTAAACCAGCCAGTGTGTAGCATTCTGTTGAAGCAGCACCAGCAAACTGAAAAATATACACAAATACTAAATAAATTTAAGTTTAAAAATTACCATTCACAGTCACCAGCTAGCCAAGTACAGAATAATTTTCTATAATTCTAGAATGTTTACATGCCTGGTGTTATTAAAGCTTAAAACTGAAATAATTTAACACTATCTATATAAAGGAATGAAATTCTTACATTCCTTATGGTAAAAAAATAATAAATCTATAAAACCTATTGTCAGGTTAAATATTTTGATGTACTCAATCTATGATGAATGCTAACCCACAGGCTTTCTGACAATATTTCAGTTCTTAAAAATTATTATGATTTGTATGTATAAATACCCATATTTGATTAAAAATTAATAAAGATAAAATCCAGACAGTAAACCTATATTAATTACTTGTAATCTTAATAGGTAACAAAATGGAACATTTTCTCTTCCTAAGAAACTTCACACTATTTCCAAGTAAATGGCCTCTTGGGGATGGCAAGACGCTCAGTAGGTAATAAGTGATACATGTCACCTGACAACCTGAGGTCCAGTGCCCACATGGTGGAGAGAGAGACTCTTCTGAATCCATACATGCAGTGTGGACATACACACACACACACACACACACACACACACACACACACACACAAGATTTTTAAAAGAAAATTGCATCTTATATGCAAAAAAGACGTTTAATAAAATGCATTAACTATTCATGATATTAGGAAAAAGGGAATAAACCTCAGCAAAAAGGAAGCCCACAAACATCATAATTCTAAATGAAAAAAAAAGCAAGCATTTCCATTAAAATCATCAGCAAAACAAGCATGTCCACTCTCTTTCCTCCTGTTTAATACACTACTTGACTTCTGATCTGAAATAAGACTAATGAAGAGTATAAGGGAATATCAATAGTAAATGCAGAAATCAAATTATCTTTATTTGCAGATGATGATTTCATACATTAAAAAGCCTTACGGAGTCTAACAAGTCTAACAGAAAACTCCTACCACCAAAAAATACATTTTTCAAAGTAGTAGCATACAATTTTAATATGTAAAAATAAGTAGTATCCCCATGTACAAATCACAAACACACCAATAAGGAAAATAAGGAAACAATACCATTAACAATTGCTTCAAAAATTTATCTGGGAATAAATCTAAGCAAAGAAATGAAATATTTGTATGATGAAACTTTAAGACACTGAAAAAAGAAAATGAAGATGATCCCAAAGATGGAAAGATCTCCCTTGCTCATGATTGGCAAAGTTAATATTGCAAAATCTACAGTTTCAATACAATCCCCATCAAAATTCTAACACAGTCCTTCACAGAAATTGAAAAAGATCTTAAATTTCATAGAAAAATAAAAGACATAGGTTAATGAATACAATCATGAACAACAAAAATCTGCTTGAAGTATCACCATCCCAGATTTCACATCATATTACAGAGCTACAGTAATGAAAACATCATGACACTGGCATTAAAACAGACTCATTGGCCAATGGAATAAGTGAGGATGCGCACATAAACCCATACAAAAAGACAATGGTACACACTGGAGAAAAGGCAGTTTCTTCTGTGACAAATGGTGCTATTTAAACTGGATAGCTACATGCAGAAGAATGAAACTCTATCCCCATCTCTCACCAGCACAAAAATTAACCCCAAGTGGATCAAGGACCTCAGAAAAACACCTGAATCAGATATAGAAGAAAGAAGGGAATCTGGCTGAACCTACTGGCACGAGGAAGGAGTTATCAAGAGGAGAAAAGCACAGACACTAAGAACAACAATTAATAGTTGGGATCTCATGAAACTAAAAAGCTTATGTACAGCAAAGGATGTTATCACCCAAGTCAAGATGTAGCCTCCAGAAAGGAAGAAAATTCTTACTAATTTTATATCTGACATAGGGTTATTATCTAGAATGAACAAAGTATTCAGAAAATTAAACAAGAAAACCCCAATTAAAATTTGGGCATAGAACTAAATAGAGTTCTCAAAAGACAAAATACAAATGGCTGAGAAACAACTGAAAAAAAATGGTCAACATCTCTAACCATCAAAAAAATGCAAAATAAAATTTGTTGAGATTTCATCTCACCCAGTCAGAATGGCTAAAATTAAAATAAACAAACAAACAAACAAACAAACAAATAAATAAATAAATAAAAGACAACAAATGTGGGAGTGTACATTAAAAAAGAGGAACAATTATTCACTGCTGGTGGGAATAACCAGTTTTGAAATCAGTGTGAAGGTTCCTGAAAAGCTAAAATTATCCAGCAATACCATTACTGGGTGTGTACTCAAAGGACTCCATATCTTATTCCAGAGATACTGCCTTATCCATGTTCAATACTGCTTTATTCATAATAGCCAAGAAATTGAAAACAACCTAAACATCCATCACCTGATGAAAGGATATTGAAAAGGTGGTATATTTACACAATGGAGTATTATTTATTGCTCAGAAAAATGAAATTTTCAGGTAAATGTATTGCAATAACATTCACACAACTTGTACAAGTCTAAGCCAAATCAAAGCCCGGAACAGAGGGGGAAGTTGTGCATACAATTCAAGACCAATCATGGAGCTATTGGCAATTGTTAGCTGCTAGAACAAAGGTAACAGATTTTTTTCACAATGTGTGTAACCCCTAGTAAGTCCACTGTACTCCCAAAGAAGACCTATTGGTCTTGAAAAATTAAAAAGAAAGGATACAAAGTTGGGAGGGTATGGAAAGGGGGTGGATCTAGGAAGACTTGAGCGCTGAATATGATAAAAACACACATTGTATAACACTATGAGAAAATTAATAAAAAAGAGAAAATAGCACCTTCCAACTTCATCATATTATGAGTCATATTCATAAACTATGATAAAGGTCTATCACTAATTTTGAAGTTGGTGGTGATGAAGATGATGATAAGCTTATTATCATCAATGAGATAATAAGGATATGAGGGATCGTTAATAAGAAAGATACATGGGAAACTGTCCAATGAATGTTAGCTAATTTGTTGTTATTACTGTTATTAAACCAGTTTTTTTTTAAGCATTTCATTTGGGGACTAGAGAGATGGCTCAGTGGGAAAGAGCACATAATGGTCTTACAGAGGACCTGAATTCAATTTCCAACACCCACATTAGATAGCATGGGCACCTGCACACACATGGACATTCTCACAAGGAGACACACATGTACAAACATTTTTAAAAATAAAAATGAAACTTCTAAAAGTGCAGTTTATTTTAAATCTAATATCAAATGTAATAATACTCAAAAATTATATTTATTTAATATCTCATTAAATTTTAATGGACTAAATGTAACTATAAATTTAGATTTTAATAATGTTATTTGTTTTATTCTCTAAATAATTTGAAGAAAGTGATAAAGATAAAAATAAATATATGTCATAATCAGGAATCTCACTCTAAATTAGTTTTCCTGAGGAAGCAACAGCTTTTTTTCAACCATATAATCAGGAGATATTTAAGATCATGGTGGTACTTTTCAGTTGTTGGGTTTTGGTTCTTTTAAGCTTAGGATTCTCTCCCCCCTTCATCCCCTCACTGTTTTTAATGTATTGTGTGACTGTCTACATCTCAGAAAGTCTGACAATCTGCCCTTTGCATCACAATTTTTTCGCACTGTCACATCTCCACAGTCATGTCAATGAATCCTCTAATTTCACTTAGTCTTCCTCATTCTCTCCAAATTCCTTCTATCCCTCATCATAGCCCCTTCCAATCACTTTAAGTATTTTTTCCTCCCACCTCTTCCTGATGCCAATGTCTTCCTGCTGCTTCATAGCCATCAATCTTCTCCCTTCTTGGTCAGGAAGGAAAACATCTGTTCAACGTTCTTTCCTGGTCACTGTAATAAATCTTCCAAAGGAAAGCACTGTGTCTTTTCTTCCTCAGTCTCGGAACAATTTTTCTGTTCAGCTGAAACATGGATTCATGGCATCATGCCAGGTTTTTTTATCCTTCTACACCACTGTTTAACTCCTAAGGACTTAGGCAGATACTATGTGTTAAAAGATGCATGGTCAAAGTTTATCCTGCTGTGGTTTGAATAAGGAAATTCCCCAATCACTCAAGTGTTTGAACACTTGGTCCTCAGTTGGTGGTGCTACTTTAGGAGACTTACTAGATGGAGTACGTCACTGGGAGTGGGCTGTGTGTATTAATAGGTTGGTCCTAGCTTCCTGAGAGTAAATACAATGTGACCAGCCAGCTTCCTGCTCCTGCCACTATGTCTTTTCTGACTGGTGGCTCCTATTCCTCTAGAATTGTAAGCAAAGGTAAATCCTTCTCTCCAAATCTGTTTTTATGGGAGTATTTTGCCACCAATGCAAAAGAAACTAAGACACCTGGGTGCTTTAGAACTAGCTGATTATTTTCGGATCTGTACTTTTAGGTGTGTTTTGCTGTAACTGATCAACAGTGACCTTCTTGAGTTGAGGCATGACCTTTCTGTAATCTCAGTGTCTAGATTTCTTAATAGAGGGAGCAAAGGGATGTAGGAAGGTTTATGGCAGCCTAGATAAACTAACTACATCAGATGGGAAAGCTCAACACAATGACTGAAAAACTAGTGCAGCAGCTTTTCAAAATGACAGTTACTCTGTCTGGATCTCAGCAATATAGGAAGCACTCGGTCACCCATTCTGTTCCTGTGGTTATGTGATAAAGGAATTTCTCTTTGGATTTTAATGATAGCCATCTGTCATCTTATTTTGTAATATTACTCAATTCTCTTTTTTGGGATTCATGGGATGTTTGTATTGTGATTCGAGTAAAATGGAAGAGATTGTACTGAGAACTTGATGCATAGGCCAGGTTGACCCCCAGCACTCAGAAATCCACCTGGCTCTGCGTCCTGAGTGCTGGGATTGAAAACATGCACCACCACTCCTGGCCTAATACCTTTTTAAAAGGAAATGCTTAGAATTAAAACACATTTCTTACATATATCTATGTATGAAATACATGTTTGTATATAGTGTCTAATGCAAATGATATTAGAGTTTCTTTAACTTCCTATACTTAAATAAGAGATAAAGGTAAGTGAATTAACATTCTATGTTTTAGGATTTGTTTTGTTCCCTATTATTTTTTCTTTGCTTTTGCTGCTAACCAGTTTTAAAGAAGTATTTGTTTTAAATTGAATATTCTAGTCAAAAATAACAAGAATATGGTTTCATTCCTTTATTCCTAATGTATTCCTAGTCATATCTAAATGTTTTCGATTTCTTTAGTCTTTTTCATTCTCAGATTCCAAAATGCAGAAACAGAGACAGCCTCAGTGTCCACACATACTCTCTCTCCCTTTCTTTCTCTCCTCATTCCCCTCTATCTTCATCTTTCTCTCCTGTTGGTGAAGAAGTTCCCTTATTGACAAGGGAAGCTATCACTTTGACTCGTAACAGTAGTACATACTTCCCTTTGATAGGTAGATGGATTCAGAGAAAGCATTGGTTCTTTTAGACAGGTACCCACCACTGCTTCCTGCTAAAGAAAATCTTTTATTATCATTGTGACTTGATACAAGTAGAACACAGATTAAGGTTAGAGAGTGCCTGCTTGCTTTGTGTGGTACTAGGGGTTTACCCTGGCTTTGTGTACACTAGGCAAGCACCTTTCCAGAACTCTCTCTCCCTGTGAGTTCTGATTGTGAATTTTGATGACTGAATTGATTCTGCTTTGACTCTAGAGGATTCTGCCCAGCACATATTAAGTGTATCTTACAGTTTACCTAATAAATTAATCATTTAATCTCTAATAGTGGTTTTCACTGAAATAATTATAATTTGAGGGAGCTATGACAGCAATGCTTTAACCATCTCTTCTGTCTTAATTGTGAGACAGAGCTACATGTAAGAAAATTTAAAATAAAAGATGATGACATTTCTGTGCCTAAAAAACAGCTCAGCTAACAACTCTTTCTAAATTGAAGTAGAGATAGTTGCCTAGGTTATCCCAACAAGGTATCTCGGTAATTGCCAAGCAATGGTAGGACAGGAAATAACTTTTAAAATTGGAGCTATAAAGAGAGACTGAGATACTCCAGCATAAAGAAGAAAACTGTCAAAAGCAGTGGTTAAATAAAGAATAATCTAGGAAAGTATATTGTATACAACCAACTTGGAATAGAAAGACTTCTTATTCCACCATCAATTATAAAAATGTCCTTGAATGGCTCTTTTCATGAAACTCCATGTCACAGTCGATTTTTGTTTGAAATAACTATTAGTGGAGAGGGCAATCAAAGTAAGAAAAAGCTAAGCACAGAGGTTCTTCCATGGGATTTTACACCCAAAGCTGCAACTCAAAGCAGAAGGCAAAGGTTAAAAGAACTCAGATCCATCAAAAACATCCTGGAAGGGACTACAGTCCTAAAAGATACTGCTAATTACTGACTGTAAAGCCTACTGGCACTGGCAATTTTATAGTGTGATCATACTGTGAATAATAATCCTGGTCCAAGAAAGATAAATTGAAAGATGCAGGGTTGATGAAAGAAAGGAGTAGAATGATGCTGAATGCTATGGAGAAAATCCACATAAAGGGCACGGATTCTGCCACCACAGTGAACAAAGATAAGATTATTAAGTTTCAGTTTAACTACATTTGCAAAGAAGCCTAAGAGTAGAAAACACAGTCCATTATCCCCCTCTTCTCTGGCGAGTTGTAAACCAAACTCCCTTAGGCAGCATCAACACATGAACTACAGATGGTCAAGTAAACTTGGATGCCGAATTTAGGTGCATTAAAAATAGCTATTGGGGAGAAATAGTGAGAAGAGATTAGAAAATGAAAGCCTGTCTGTTTCAACGTCTAGCTAAAGACATGCAGGGGGCATGTGCATGAATTGTCTAAGAGTCTCAATATGTGCACTGTGAACACCCATTATAGGAATGTTTTCACACTGAATTGTGTCAGTATAATTCTCTGTAACCACACTTGGCATGGATGGAACTATATTGTATCTCATCTTCCTTGAAACAATGCAGATTCATGTTTGAATAATAAAACTTTGGGAATTTTTTCATGAACAGAGCATAAATAAACATCAGTTTTGTTGGAATTATATTAATGAAACTGCAGATACTAGCTTCGTGGCATGTGTAAACCATGGGGGAAACCTTCCATTTTGATAGGGTTTAATATACATCCTTTATTATTTCTTTAATTTAATCTAATTCTAAAGTTTTCCTAAGATACACCCTTAGACCTTGCTCCTTGGCAAAATCCTGTGGTGTGAGGGAGAGGATATTAAGTATCCTGCAACCAGAGACTTGGGTACCTTCAGAGGAAATTCTCTTTCAAAACTCATGGCCTAGTGCGCAAAATGAGTGTTCAGGAGGGAAATATTTATGGGCTTTCTCCAAACTTCTGACCCTTGAAATTAAAAGCACTTTCTCCACCTCTTTTCTTCTAGTTAACCCATAGGAAAAATGTCTCTCTTTATAGGAGGGAGAAAATTTTATGTGTCCAAAGATATAGCTATATAGATGAGTGATCCAATTCAGTACTTCCTCCCAAAAGCTGGCCTCCCAGTGCTGAGATAAAAGCACAGTTTACCATGAAACAGGTATCCTAGACTGTGCCTGGCCCATTCTCCTCTACAGGTGAAGAGGAAGCACCTACCAACACCAAAACGTCCCAGTTATATACACTCCTCCAGGTTGGTAGTCAACATGAGGCTAAGCCTGCTCAGGAGCCACACCTCTTACAAAGCCATCTCAGGAGCACCATCAATCAGATTTCCTGAATTGTCTGCCAAAACGGCTTCAGAGGAGGTACTATCTGGAGAAAAAGGGTCTCTAGCTTCCACCTCTTAGCACAGAGGCAAGTAGAGCCAATCAAGTCTACCGTAACCAATCTCACTGCAAATAATAACAATAATTACATACTACTTCATGTGTATAATATATGCATAAGATTATAACACATTGTTATAAATACCATTTCATTCTGAAAAATAAGAGATAGCACAGCGGAAAGAAAAGCATTTCCAAAGAAACAACTATAACTTATATCAGAATTTTGTTATTTTGGAGGACAGTATTTTCTACAAGAGAACGTTCACTGATAGCAAAAATTAAAAATGAGGTCACATGCACAAAGACAAATAATCATATGTATTTCACAAAAGACATTTTCTATTTTTATTTCTTCTTGTTAGCATATTAAATATGGAAAATTTAAGACTAAACTATTTCCCCTGGTAATTTATTTCCAGAAAGCTAATGCTTTCTAAATATCACCATTTCAGGCTTTCATTAAGAATTATTGGGAGATTGTTTCTTAATAAGGAAATGCAAATATTAAAAGTGTAGGGAGTGTTAATTACTTGAAAATGTGAAAGCATTTGCAGCATTTAAGACACACAAAAGAGCCTTGAATCCCTAAGGTTATTTCACGGCTGCACTTAATCTTTCACCCTCTATGCTCCATGGCCTTACATTAGACATGACACATGCATGGAGCAGGTTTTTTATTCTTCTTCCTACTTTACATATTTCACTGCAGTGTGAGCCATATGTTGCCCTACAAAGAATGGCATGAAAGGCTATTTGCAAGAGAGGGAACCTCTTGATTCAGATTTTAGCAACATACAAAGTCCTCTTCATTAAAAACACATTATTGTTTTGCTTCAAGGCATTTACCTTATGTTCCCAGTAATACTCTGACAGTTTAGAGATTAAAAACATCTGGAATGCAGGCATTAAGATTTTAGGGATCATGAGTCTGGCACTAAAAATATCAGCCATTATGGAATACTCAAAATAACCAAAATAACGGTCCTTTTGGTGAGATAGGGCTCAGGTGATGCATAAGTTAATATATAATCATGTAATTATTGAACACCTTTCATGACTGGACATGAGGATGCACAAGTTAAAACTTTGTCTGCAGATATCATCTACGTATAAACCAGGCAGCCTCTAGCTTGTTGTTGTGCTCCATATTAATTTTAAAACTATATTTCAGTTGTTCAGTTTGACACAGTGTTATCAACTTCTTTTTAATATCAGGAAGTAATAAAGCAAAATGTTCTTGGAGCTAATATATGACTTTTGCCATTTCTAGAGTCTAGAATATAAACACATACTGATGATTGTAAGACAGGTCTATGGGCTGAGATAGCACAATGGGCAAAAGTAGTAGAGTGACCAGGTTACTCTAACCCAACCAAGTGAGAAGCATAGACAAGCAGATCCGGGGAGCCCTTAGTAATATATCCTTTCTCAAGGGAAAAAGGCAGAGAATAATAAAGGAAGGCACCAGGCATTCTCCTCTGGCCTGTACCTGTGCGTGCATTAGCACACTCATGTGTATATGTTACACACACACACACTTCCAGAAGTATTTACAAAATATTTCACTCTCTTCATCCAAAAATAAAACATAATTCAACTACAAGTGAGGGCCAGATCTGGCAACTTCTTCTGGCACACAGATTGTATGGTCCTATCCCACTTTCTCACCCCCATCCTCTTCCTTTCTCTCACTGTCTCTTGTACTAGCTTTCCACAGCTTGAGGATTGGACAGACTCTGAAAAGCCTCAGACACTGAAGAAAAATCACTCACAGTGACCACATGAATGACTCAGAGGTGAATGTGATCAGTAGCCAAATGAGTGAGTCTAGAAGCCAGTATCTCTCAGTCAGGCCTTGAGATGGCTTCAGCTCTAGAGACATCTTGACAACAGCCTCATGGCAGAGACTCATCAACTCCTATATGCGCAATTGAGAGAGGCCTATAAGATAAAAAGTATTGTTTAAATCTGCCAGTGTTGGGTCAGGTTCATATCCAGCAGTAAATAGCTACTAGAACATCTGATCAACTATGCTAAAAAGGAAAAGGCCAGACTCTTAGTCCTTAAACCCAAGAATAGGATTTTCAGTTCTATGACACTGGAAAGGATGACACAGCATCTGTAAGCATCATTTTGTCATCTATGTACAAATGCTGTTAAAAATATGTTCATGACCTTCTACCTCTACTGAGACAAAAGAAACAAAATAGTCCAGCAACAGGGCTACCTTCAAAACCTGTCTTGGTAGAATATTGCACTGAGTATTCTTGCTCTGGATGGAAGAAGAAATCATTGTGTTTCATTATAGCATGATGTAACAGCTGCCTTTCCATTCTATATTTCAAATAAAAGGTAGAGACAATGTCACTAAGTTAAACTAAATTCAAATAATTGTCTATGTAACAGATTTAGGTAAACTATTTTCTCACACCACTTGAAACAATACTCACATCTTATAGAACCCTGCCTACAAAAACGTTCCATAAAAGCTCAAAATCACCTTTATTAGCACTTTGTTTTATTTTGTAATAGCAAAAAGTAAAAGGAGATGGTAGGGTTTGGGTGTTTGTTCCTCAGTTCAGCTGTTGAAGCAAAGCTGCAGACCTCTCCAGCTGAAATATCTGAAGGCAAGTCCCAGTTCTCTGCTGTTTGTAAAATTTACTCAGTGATGCAAAGTGCATCCCAGCTGAAAGCCATTAAGAGCATTGAGTATTCTTGAATTACTAAAAAAGGGTGAAAGGCCACATTTTGTGTGTATCTTCTCCATCCCAAAGGAAACACATTAATTAAGTAGAAAGGAAATTTTACCCTTAACATGTTTTTAAGAAGGAATATCAATTGCCGCAACTCAAAAGGTCAAGAAGACCATATCTCACAAATTCCTCAAATACCTATGTGATATGGAACAAAACAAAGCTTTATTACTTTTTTATCTCAATTTTTAAAAACAACTAAAATGTCCAGTAGACTGTAAGCTAATTTTATATAGATAGGAGAGTTTGAACAGAGGTACTCTTCATGGATGGACAATGCTGTTTCCAGGATAACTTGGGATATTAAATAAAAATTTCAGTGCTGGACACAGGATACCTTCCCTAAAGGCACTCAAAATAAAGCAGATTATTACCGTTGCTTTTGACTGCCCACCATAAGTAAACATTAAAGACACTATTGCTGAAGACACCACATATTTTGGTTACAGTGCATCAAGAAATCTCAGGAAACTCTTTCCCTGTTGGCTAACTTCACAGTGCTAGAAGGCACTACATAGGCTGCTGGAGGAGAAAAGACGCCAATGGACTAATGCAATGCTTGACTCTGAATGGTAAAATCCTGACCCACCAGGCAAAATGTACCCACTTGGTACAACAGGGAAATGTGAGCTATGAGGTAACCAACGGCTTTCTGATTGGATCTGAGGCCCTCTCTACCTGAGGCATTTCTTGTGAAGTACTGTAAACCCTGTCAAAACTATGAACGGAGAAACTGTAAGCCTTAGGAGGGGATACACCGGAATTATTTCACAAGTGTCAAATGCCCTTCTAACTTTTTGTTTATACCATGGATTTGTACTGCTCTTGAGGTTGGTCAAAAAGATTCTTTCTTGCAGGGGTTAAAGTGCTAAGAATTAGTAATTGGGAGAAATATGTGCTCACCCAGAGATAGTCCATCTATATCAATATCCTCCAACCTAGGGCTCAGGAAACACTGAAGAAAAGAGGTTGAAAGAGTGTTAAGAGCTGGAACAGGGAGGGGAAGCTAGGAAATGCCTCTTCATGGCATGACTTAGCCGTTACAAACATCAACACTCCGAACTTGTGATTACTTGCATAATGTCACACCAGCCAAAATTCCAGCATGGAGAAGGAGAGGACTCCCAAGGCCCCTTCCTGACCTGAGACTAGGCCCATCCCTATCTGAGAAGCTATTGACAGCTAATGGCTCTGAGGGAAGGAAAGTCACTTTTCTTTGGGAATGTGGTTACAGTAAAATTGTCCATGCCCCAGAGGAGGCCCTCGTCCCATTCACATATAGGCAGCACTAAGGGGATTCAAGGGTTTCCATAATAATATTAATTTTAAATCAGGGGGTATAGGAGAAGTTAGGGGAGTTACATGGGAGTAGTGCCAGGTGGATATAAACAAAATACATTGTTGACCACATCTAACCTCTCCACCCAGCAAGATCCTGCACATCTGTCTACAAGGTCTAGCCCAGTGATTCTGCCTGGCCCTCCCTTCCATGCACCCTCCACTACCCTACAGAATTCACCCCTGACCCACATCCATGGCCTGGGCCTAGTCTGTTCACACAGCCTGCTCAGCAAGTGACCTCTAGACATCCTGCAGGACCCTTCTTACTTGACCAAAGCCTGCAGGCCACCTCCACACCATTTCCAACCTCTCTAAACACCTCCAATAAAGCCAGTTATCACCCTAACACCAAAACCAGGTTAAGACACAATTAAAAATAAAAACTACAGGCCTATACTGCTAGTGAACATAGACTATAAAATGCTCTAAAATACTTGAAAACAGAATAGACACATACATCAAAAAGATTATCCACCATGACCAAGTTGGCTTTATCCCTGATGTGTAGGGATGGTTGAACATATGTAAGTCAATAAATGTAGTAAACCATAAAAATGGATTTTAAGACAAAAATCACCTCAATACATGCAAAAAAAAAGTTTTACAAAATACAACATGCCTTCAAAATAAAAGTCCTAGACAATGTAGAACTAGACAGAACATATATCAACAAAATAAAAGCATAATCCTTAACTACATTCTAAATATTTGTCTTTATAATCATAGCTAAGCAAAGTCCTCAGCCTTGCATCAAGGAAATTTCTCTTTGCAGCAGAGACCATTATAGAAAACCAAAACCAAACAAAAAGCAGTGTTGTAGGGCCCAGTCCCAACAGATACATCTACAATACAGTTCCTGCTTCTAAGGCTCAGAGGTCATTTTAGAAGGGGAAGAAAGCCAGAGGATTAGGGATCTTGCTATGAGATCCTATCTCTTAAGAATATCAGAAGCTATATCTATAATGCCTCACCTACATGACTGCATCAACATGAGCTGAACAAAGACAACAACAATAAACCAGCTAATGTGCAGAGAGGGAAGCCCAGAAGGCCTCAACCCTCCATAAAACACTATAGGCAAGTAAGGAAGGCTGAAACCTGGAAAAACAATCTTCCCCAGGGGAAAGCACACTAGTTGGTTATCTGTAGCATGAATCTTAAATGGTATTATTAATAAAATCAAACCCAGTGCCAGTTATTGGGGTTACTGGAAGATCAGAGAAGCAGAACAAGCCACAGCTTCCTTCCTCAGCTGATCCTGTTTCCTCAGACTGGAAACTCTGAGTCCTCATCCAGAATGGGTCTCAGCTGAACTGTTGCTCAAAAGCCTAAAAGCTTAACCAGCCAAATGCTTCTACTTTCTGCTTCCTCACGCCTTATATACCTTTCTGCTTCCCGCCATCACTCCCTGGGATCCTTTCTGCTTCCCGCCATCACTCCCTAGGATTAAAGGCATGAGTCACCATGCCTGGCTATTTCCAATGTGGTCTTGAACTCACAGAGATCCAAATGGATTTCTGCCTCTGGAATGCTAAGATTAAAGGCATGAGTGCCACCATTTTCTAGCCTCTGTATCTAGTGGCTGTTCTGTTTTCTGACCCCAGATAAGTTTATTAGGGTGCACAATATTTGGGGGAACACAATGCCACCACAGTTATCCAATACCAACTGGTCAGCCCTGAAAGCACACATGCAAGTAACATTACACAAACTGAGCAGGTTACATTAAAAACAAATACATATATACATATTTTCTTAGTTTAAGTTACTACTGCTGTGATGAAACACCATGACCAAAATTAAGTTGGGGAAGGAAGGGATTATTTGGCTTGCACATGCATAGCACTGTTCATCATCATAGAAGGAAGCCAGGACAGGAACTCAAACTGGGCAGGAACATGGAGGCAGGAGCTGATGCAGAGACCATGGAAGGATGCTGCTTACAGGCTTGCTTCCCAGAGCTTGTTCAGCCTGCTTTCTTATAGAATCCAGGACCACCAGCCAGGGGTGACACCACCCACAATCACTCCCCCATCAATCACTATTTAAGAAAATGTCCTACAGGCTTGTATACAGCCCAGTTTTATAGAAGCATTTTTTAAGTTGCAGTTTCCTCCTATACAATAACTATAACTATGTCATGTTGAGATAAAATTATCCAACACACACACACACACACACACACACACACACACACACAGAGAGAGAGAGAGAGAGAGAGAGAGAGAGAGAGAAAGGCCTTGAAAGAGATAAGGAGAAGAAAATGGGAGGTATTGGAGGGAAATAATGTAACTGTATTATAATCCCAAAAAAAAAAAACAAATTTGCAATGTAAAAGTACATTAGCTGTAAACTGACAGATGCCAAGTTAAAACAGTGAAAAATGATAGAACTACTAATCTATATTACATAATACTGCTGCTTACAAGAATTTATCGATTTCTCTCAACATTAATGATATAAAATCTAGGACCTTTTATTAAAAGAAAAAGTATTAAAGATCTCCATGCAATTTACAGTTTGTAATAATAACAGAAACAAAAGAATCTAGCTTTCCTTTTAAGGCATAAGGAAACTGATATTCAAGGAATCAAACAGTTGTTAAATGGTATGCAAGGGACTAATACTTGGACTCACAACTAAGTCTAAAACCATTCCTGTTCTGCAATACTGCAACATAACAATGATGTGTAACCATGCCTCAGAGGTATTTGTGCAAATATTAGGCATGAAAAATGTTGCATCAAAAGAAATCACTTAATTTTTTGTGTTAACATACTTCCAACTGATTTCAATGATTTATGAATCGCCCAAGAATATATTATGTAATCACCGGAATATTTAACATATTTAAACATGTAATATCAATGGGAAATTGCTAAAGGTACCAAGTCATTTATGTTATAATGTCTAAGTATTTGACACATTTCCGCATCTATTATTTGTTTGAATTCACTCAGAACTTCTTCCCTTATTCACTCACTATTTATTTGTGTCTATTCAGCTTCCTCACAGTGTTTCTGTTTTGTAAATATTTATTAGTACTGGGAACTACATGGGAATTCCAAAAACACCATCAGAGGTGGGTGGGAAGTTAAGAGCTCACTTGAGCTCCAAACTGAGTTTTGGAATACACAATGCTGTCAATCAAGATTTATTGCACATCCACAGGTTAGGATGTGATTTAGTCTAAGTGGTAGACAATAATGGAGTTTGTAGATTCATGATGGATTTCTTACTTTCCCAAGTGGTGGAACACTGCCAAAATGCTAATGTGATGGGTAAATGCTGTGTCCCCACTACTCATCTGAATTGACAATAGAAACAGCTTTCCTTCCAAAACTATCCTTTAGTAAATAATGTAGTAGGTCTATTCTGTGAATATTTAGGGTGGAAGAAATAGTTCCTTTAATGATTTCTTTTACCTCTTTGAGAAATTTCTTGGTTTGTCTTAAATTTTATGGGGAGAGATTTGCTGTTGTTCTTCTTTTTTTAATCTTAAAAGAATGCATAGATCACCTCCATTCCCTTGTCCCCCTCCCCTTTTTTAGGGAAAAAAAATAAGATACAAGAACAAGTTTGTAAATTGTGAATATGTTACAATATTGTTCTAATTTGCTTTCTATATCTGTGATAAAGAAAATGACCAAATGTGACTTGGAGAAGAAAGGTTTCATTTCCGATAACAACTCTGGGTCCTTCAGTGAGGGAAGTCAGGGTAGAAATTCAAGGAGGACCCTAGAGGTAGGAACTGAAGCAGAGGTCATAGCAAAGCATTGCTTTCTGGCTTGCTCTTCATGGCTTGATCAGCCTGCTTCCTCTTGGCCATCTGTGCAGGGATTGCATGTTCTATAGTAGGCTGGGCCTTCCCACATCAATACTAATCAAGAAAATGTCCCCACAGATTTGCATACAGGCCACTCTGATGGAGACCATTAATCAACTGACGTTCCCTCTTACTAGAGTACGCTAGCTGGAATCAAGTTGACAAAAACAACAACAACAACAACAAAAACTAACTAGTAGCTATGATTAAAACTAGTTTACTTCAAAATACTTTCTTTTTTTTTTTTCTTTTTGAGCTGAGGATTGAACCCAGGGCCTTGCGCTTGTTAGGCAAGTGCTCTACCACTGAGCTAAATCCCCAATCCTCAAAATACTTTCTCAATTTGCTATGATAATGTAAAAATGGAAATAAGATCAATCATCTATTCTAACCCAACAAAATAATTATTCAATGAGGAAAATTTTCAAAGAATGATAGCAAATGTGATTAGAGTTTTGTCTATTTTCTATTCAAATGAAATTTATTTCTTATCATAAAATGTAATCTCCACAAACTGTATAAGACAGAGACAGAATGATCCGGAGACATGAAGAATTAGTGCACTAGATCGCCCAGCCTTCGGAACCAATTAAAACAAAGTGTCTTCAAATATACAATCTTATATACTAGAGTCGACCAAACTCAGGGAAAATTAGAAAAATGTCTATCTGACATTAAATTTACTTTTATAGTTTATAACTTTATAATTGTTATGAAAATAAATACTGTACTCTTTAAACAACCTGTGTTCCTCTGGTTGTTTTGACACCGTCTTTTCCATTAAAATATTCACACATTAATGGGCAAAATAAACACAAACTCAACTAATAGGCAAAAAGAAAAATAGAAACTAGAAACCACTCGAAGTTGAAGAATTAATCACCTTCTCATTACATATCTCTAGTGATAACAGTATTTATTCTATTTAAAACTCTGGCCAGTCCTGGTGGTCCAAGTCTATAAGGAAGTGCTGAAGCAGTTCAAAGTCTACATGGGCAAAATAGTGAGTCAGAGCTAGCTAGAACAACTTAGTGGGATTGTGTCTCAAAATAAAAACTAAGAGCCTTGGGCTGAGGTTGGAAGTGTGGCTTAGTGATAAACTATATCATGTGATATATAGTGACAAACTATATATAAAGTATATCATGTAGAAAAACCTGAGGTTCAACAGCTAGTATCACATTTAAATAAATACATAAATAAAAAAGCCTTCTTCCATTTCAATGAATATGTTCAACAACCTTGTATTAGTTGTTTATAGTACTTTTACCATTGTAGGAAACATTTAATGGATATATAAATATGTGTTCATATTAAATGCCATCTTTAGAGCTGGTAAAATGGTTCAGCATATATAGGCACATGCTACAAAATCTGATGGCCTAAGTTCAATCCCCAAGACCTACAGGGGTTAAAGGAGAGAAATAACTAACCCTCACAACTTGTCCTCTGATCTCCACAAGCACACCATGGCACATACACACACACACACACACACACACACACACACACACACACACAAATAAGAAAGATTTTAAAATTTAAATATGCCTTCTCCCATTTCAATTTAATGTATCCAATAATATATTTTCTTATGTTTTTTATAGTATTTTTCCCTACTGCAAAGAATATTTCTGGGGGATACATTTATGTATAAATAATACTCAGTACCATCTTTATACCTTTTAATTTATTCTTTAGTACATGACCAGCAGCAATTAAATTATCATGATGAAACCAAAGTCATGTTGTTTTGCCCCAAGAGTGACAGGTGATATATGTGAGCAAATCAGAGTGGTGAAGTACACCAAGGGCTATGGCGAGGGTCCAGTACCACAAGCACCACTGACACATACTCTCTTCCTGATTTACCACCTAGAGATCTGAGAGAAAACTCAAGAAGGTGGGAAAAGGGGTTTGGGGGTTGTTTTGTTTTTGAGTTTTTCTTTTCTGGGCTATGGATGTAACTTAGGGCCTGGCACAAGGGCACATGCTGTGTAACAAAAATTTACTAATGAGCCCATGTGTGTTTATTTTACACATAAAAGAACTTTACTCAACAATTCAAACTTCAAAAGGATAAAAGTAATATTTAAAAGATGATTGTAAGAAAGTATTACCTTCAAGCTGCAAACACACGAAGCATGTATGCTCAATGAGATGCTTCAACCTTTGTTTCAGATGGTAAAACTAGTACCACCACCAGGAGCTACCACCATTTTCAGCTACAGCTAAAAACTGCCCATTCAGACATCCACAGTTCCTAATACCAGCCAGAGTCCTTCATTCAGAACTCAGCATCTCAGTTTCCCAGTCTCTAAGCAAAGCTGGATCATAAACCAAATAAATGGGCCATTCTACAAAATGGTATATGAGCTAGTAAGTATTAGGAAACATCAGACTACAAGAATTGCCACTGGAAAAAAAAAAATTCTTCCATGGGTTAAAAGAAAAAACAATTTCATGCCACAATTTTCTTATCATTTCTTTATGGGGTATTAGATATTATTTATTACATTTTATGGCTTCTGAATATTTTCATGTTCCTATAAATATTCTTGATTTTTGTCCTTTGAATGCAATTGAAATTCTTGAAAAAATTTTGGCATCTTCAGATCTTGTTTTTAATAACAGCAAGAGAAGTTCTGGAGTTAACCCCAAGTCATTTTTTTATGCAATAGACAGCTTTTTTGAATACCATATCAGATGCCCCAAGAATTTTGGAACTTGCTTCTTTGATGGGATCAAGCCCCATTCTAAGTATCATTTAAAGAATAGGGATCATTCCCAAAGTCCTTTGAACCACTCCATGGGAGCTCTGCAGACCTCCAGAATTCTCTTAGCCATTTCATCTCTACCACTATATCCTCCAAAATGGAATTGTCATGCTCCCCTAGCATCTCAGCTTATCTCATTGTGACCCACTGGTTGGTTCTGCCCCAATAGCACCAGTATTGGTAACTTTATATGAGACGTATGAAGGACCACTGGCTTATATTGTTTTTTATCTGCTTTATGTCCTGCTTCAGGCTGTAGAATAAACTGGCCAGTAGGTCCATTACTTGTGCATCTAAAGCCAAAGCCTAAATTACCTTTGGACAACTCAGTTTTGATCACAGCTCTGCTGTTTAAAATGCACCATTGAACTTTTATTGTTAAAATATACTCCAAGGTTTTTATTGATTTGGAAATTGATTTTCTAAAGCAAGCCTGTTTTCCTAATCTTTTCTTACAATCCTTCAGAATAAAATAATTGCAATTTCAGATACACAAAGTAGTTTGCATTCCATGTGTAGATGTTTTTTCTATTTGGAAAGCTCATTGCTTCCTTAGCTGCTGTGAATGTCTTCTTCATCCAAGGATTAACAACACAAAAGCAGTATCAATGAGGCACCTTCCTTCCAACCACCACACTCCTCCCTCACTCCTACCCAGAGAGAAGTCTTTGGGGACACTGCTCCTGATACTTCTACCAGAGTGTCACAGCTACTTATTTCAACTTCTATTTCTCCACCTCGGCTAAGTTTTTCAGGCTCAGTTTTCTCATGTGAAATGGAGAAAATAAAGGGTACCAGAATCTTGGGCACATACTTAAAACCTATCTTAACAAGTAAATTAGCTTTATTATCCATTAACACAGTCCATTTTTTCTCTTCTGTTCCAGAATATCTTTTTAAGATCATATAACTTTAAAGCACTTGGATCCATTCACTAATCTAAAAGCCATATATAATATAAATACTACATGGATAATCTTAAAACAGGAATGACCTCAGAGGCTCCAGAATGAAAGATAAGAGAGAACCAAAGCAGGAAGATAACTGGATGAGCGTGAGGAAGTATCCAAGAGCCCCAGGGCCTATGTAAAGAACTTTATAACCTAACATAAATGCAGTAAGATAAAATAAATATAATCAAGATACACAGGAAAAAAATAGAGAAAATGCATTAGAGGCAGATAATAAGTCAGTGGTTGATTACAGAGATATTTTATTTGTTCAATTGGCAATAAAGTGGATTGAAAGTCAAAATTAAAGTGTCCTACTCACCTGCAGTAGAAACGGGGAAAGTGGGGAGCAATATTTCATAATGACTCACAGTGAAACAAATGGACAGTTCTTTACTGGTGGCTATGTCTATGAATGCTTTAAATGAAGTATTGTAAAATCCTTTGGAAGGAATTTCTAATCAGTTTTTTGTATTTGTATTTAAAATACATAGTCTGTAATGCGGCAGAGGAAACAGCAGAAAGTAAAACACAATTTTTAAGGCAACATTTGAGGAGAGAGCCTGTTTTTTTCTGATTGGGGCCTCTTTAAACTTTGTTTACTTTCTCAGTAAGAATAAAGGCCTTGGGCAACATTTAATTAAGATGCTCCAGGAGCTTTCCTGCTTCCTGAGGCAGGACTGGGGATGCTGAGATAGTCTTCTCCTTGGAGAAAAAGGATGGATAACTTTGAACTCCCAAAACAGTGTGTAGAGCAAAGCCATGTCCCTGCAAAGGCCAATTAGGTAAGACACCACAGTGAACGGGTATGGAATATTTGAGTGCTTAGATTTAGAGGAGAAACTGGAAAGGCTCTACCACATGTTCTTTCTGTTACCTCAATTATAAACCATGAATTTCTATGATCAAATAACAATGAATGATTATTTCAGTAATATAAACTCCTATTTCTACAAGCACCATGATGTTTACATTGAGTAATACTCAAGCCTTGGCAGCAGGGCCAATTCACGGAGACTGAATTAGAAAATTCTCAGTGGATGAAAGCTAAGTAAAAAAGAAACGAAGATTTGTTTTTGTGATGCTTTTGTTTTCTGTTGTGTGAGTTTTAAGAGTAGTGAAGAATGCATATTTACAGAAACCATTATAGAATTTCTATGACCACTCATGGAAAACCAAAGAAAAGGTTGACTTGAGGTCATCTAAATGGTGAGAGCCTGGACTTTGGAAGAGAAGCAAAACTGAACTGAGGTTCATTCTGTTAAGTAGAAAATGGGATGCGGCCTATGTGAAGGAGACACTCCAGAGAATCAGCATTTAACAAAGTAGACACTGTGATGGCGATAAGCCAAGATGCTGCAAGGTTATACAGCTGCATGAAAACAACAAAACACAGAGGAAAAGGCCTTAGAAAGAAGCGTGGCTGAGTGGTTAGTCCAGGCTTTCATTCATCAGAAATAACTCCTACTTAAAGTTATCACTTAAAGCTTTCCTGTTAGTATGTCTAAAATAAAATTTAAACGGGGCATTGCGCAACAGGGTAATAACACATTCACCTCTGCTATATTTCCTCTGGGAATAGGCATGCATTACTGGGGAAATGACTTTGGGGCAGACTGGTAGTAATTAACAGCAGGATATTTTTATATAACCTTACAAATAATTGATTCGCTTCCTTTCCCAGATGTGCAAAGAAAAACAATTTTGTTTCTATCAAAGTAAATTTTATAATTTGGGAAAGATTTGAAAGTTGGTGCTTTTGCTAACAGTCCTAAAACTATCCAGAGAATACTGTCCATTTTGAGCAAGATGTACCTTAATTTTGAATTCTAAAACTTTGCCAGCTTAAGTGTTGTTTGTAATCATCAGTTGCATGAAGGTCAGTGATTGTAAAGGTGATAATGGCATACTAAATTTGAATTTCTTACATTTACTTAATGTGTGTGTGTGTGTGTGTGTGTGTGTGTGTGTTTTCACATGGATCAGAGGCAACTTGAGGGAGTTGGTTGCCTCCTCATACTATGTGGATTGAACTCAGGTTGTCAGGCTTGGTGGTAGGGGTCTTTACCTATTGGGCCGTCCCACCAGGCCAAATGTTAAATTTTACTGAAATCCTTATTCACTTCACTCCTTGATCTCCATAATCTTATATCACCTTTGCCACAGGTATGGTACTATGAATCTAGTTTAATTGGAAGACTTCAAGCATCATATACAATGCTTATACTGTTAATCCAACTGTCATTTTAATCCACCTGACACGGTCAGTCACTGAGGAACCTAAATCACCATCATGAGGGTTGAGATCTGGACTGAGTGAATATAAAAGAAAACGAAAAAAATAAAATAAAACAAACAAAAATGCAGGAAAACAGGAGAAAGAAGGCCGAGCATCAGCATTCATCTCTCTGCTGCTTGACCAAACAAGGTAAGGTGACTACTGCCTCATGCTCCTGCCACCGTGTCCTTCTCCCCACAGTCTGTGAGACACAGTAAATCTATGGAGCCAATACAATAAGAAAACAAGTGAATATACATACCATAACCTACCACAAAGAACAACCTCTATACAACAAAAGGGACCTTTGAGCCCTTCTGAAAGTGTTGCTCAGTCCACACTGCCTGTGTGTTTCCCATCTACCTATGGTGACAATTTCACTGCAGTATTTCTGTTCTCTGAGCCTAGTGCTTATCACATAAAAGTGAAGACAAAATATGAAATTGCTTAGTACATTGAATGATATCACAGGCATCACGGACTATGTAAAAGAACCCACTCCTTTATGCTCACATGGAAAGGCAACACAGCTGTATACAACAACATATTGAGACATGGCATAATAAATATTGATACCTAGGTATGACGTGAAACAACGTTAGGAATTACAAAGAACATGGAGCTGTTAACAGTGCGAAGTGAAGCAACTCCATTCCATTCTCCTTTCTGTATATACATCTAGTTCTCTTATTTTGGAATTTCTGACATTAACTACACGCATGGGCCTCCTTCGGCACTTCACATACCCTCTCAATTATCCCTCAGCCCTGCCAACCTCACAAACTTTCAGGACAGATTAGCATAATCACAAAGGGTTGGGGAAGGGAGCTACAAAGGAGCCCCAAAGCAATGTGTATTCCTACAAGGAATTTCCTCTGGATTATCTGGGAGATTTAAAGCTAGTATTCACTCCCAATGAGTGCGAAATGTTTAATACATGCCAAGGACCACCTTCCATACACACACACCACAGGTGAGAGAGAGAGAGAGAGAGAGAGAGAGAGAGAGAGAGAGAGAGAGAGAGAGAACGAACCACATCACCAAGGGTCATCTCCTCACACACACACAGCTAGAAATACCACTATCTCCTCAGTCATTTCAAGCTTGCCTTTTAATCAGCACTGTAAACAAGCTCCCGTGCCTCAGGCTGGCGTTCCACAAACTCAGCCAAATCCTGGGGTTTTGTGAATGCTGCAGTCAGCAGGCCAAGGAGACATATTTGCTCACACATTATGTTCCTGGGCACAATAGGAAGACTCACAAAAATTTCAAACACTGTTGTTATACAGCAGTTCATAATCTGGTCAGAATCTCCTGAAGGGGTTTAGAATGCATAATGTCCTACTCAGACAGCCAAAGGATTAACGTTTTCATTTGAACATATCTGGAGAAATCCAAAGAAAATGTCCAAAGCAGTCTCTGCCAAGCCAAAGTAATTTTCCATCTGAGATACTTAACATTATTTCTGAGTCACACAGGTGCCACAGGTTCTCAGTTGGGAAGACTCCTAGAATGCTGAAAAGGCCTGAATGATACCTCTTAAATGAACATTAATTATCATGTGTGATCTGTAAGGTTCAAGATATGGTGTTCCCCAAAATTTGAGATCAGAAACAGAAACAAGAATCCTTGTACCTCACTTTATACATGCCCAACTAAGGAAGATCACATCAAGATAAGCTTGGCAATAGTTAGCCTCATGGCGATTACTGTGATAAATTTGATCAGAGACTCTCTAGTGCTTGGCTATGCACATCTCAGACTTGTTATTGATCAGCCTGGGCAGATATTGTAAGTATAAATTAACATGCTCCACTGAAAAATGCCCACGGGAGCCATTACTCTGGGAAGAAATTCTCTCCTACGCTTAGCTGTAATTACAGCAGAATTCCACTGGACAATGCCGGGGAGAGGTTAGCTTAGCCGATTTCTTCCCAGTCATTCTTGGACTCTACAATTTATGACTCAAAATATGTTTTGCCTTGGTACACCTTTAGACTGAAGGACTGGCACAAGAAATGCAATTTATTGACGGCATCTGGCAATCAGCTGTCAAGAGGTGCATTGTTTATCTGAAGAATCTTGGGAGTCCAGAGGCTGCTCCTTAATTGACTTTGGTGATTCCTCTAGAAGGCTTAGAGGCTGCTCTGAAGCCTGAGGTACAGGAGTCTCTTAATCCATATTAGTTTAAATTATCAGTCTCAAAGAAAATACCCTTAGGAGATAAAGGTATTAAGTAAAAGAAGAGACAAGGTCAGGAGACCTGCACACTCCCTAGGAAAAAGATTTGTCAAAATATTTATGATGAATGGAAAGAAAGTCATTAAAATTAGACAGCAACCAATTAATATAATAAAACAAGAAAAGAATGTTATGCAAAGCACTAAACACAGTACAAATTAGGCAAATGCTATTTTCCTATCATTTCTTAAACTGTTACGGTTACATGGCACACTGTGTCCATATTCTTCAATAATGGACTCTGGAGAAGTTTTATAATTAAATGAATTCAGAAGCTCTTAATCAGCCTGTGCAGAATCTATGAGGAGGTCGGACTATTGAGAAAAGATTTACACAATGTTCACACCCTACACTGATCACCCTTCCCAGAAGGACATGGTGGACTCTATCTTTAAAGTCCAAATAATTCTGACAAAGTGAAAGGCTTTATTCTTTATCATTACACAGTGGATACAGATCCAGTGGATTCAACAAACAATATGTCCATAATAGTTTCCTAGACAGTTTAATAGTAGGGTATTTGCATCAAACATTCTTAATTTTCTTTTGTAACAATGAATATAAATATTTATAGGATAATGATGTGCAACACATTTTACATATATACATACTGTGGAATGATAAAAACAAATTACTTAGCATATCTATTGCTTCACATACTTATCAGGGTTTTGTAATCAGAACATTTAAGAATCTACTTCCTTAGCAGTTCTCAGATATAGAATGCACTATTATTAACTGCTGTCACCATGTTGTATAACAGATCTCTTAAACTTTTTCACCTGCAAAAATGGAATTTTGTAACCTCAATTTCTTCAAAAACCTGGCTATAATACGCTCAACCCATCCTTTTCATTAATATATATGAAAGAACTCTCTAGCCTATCTCAGTACAGAGACAGGTCCAGGAACACTCACATATTAATACTTTATATTTCTTCTTCATATTAAATTCAACAACCTAAGTAATAAGACAAAAATCTCAAACACGCAGCGACAGTGTACTTCAAAATAGCTTACTCCTCAAAGCTTTGTATATTTTACTCCATGCAAACACTCCTTCCCTATCCATCCCTGAAGATTCCACTGCTGTTGCAAGCTCAAAGCCTACAGCAAGATCAAGCCAATTACAGCATAACAACAGAATCAGAATATTAAATAACAACTGAAGAGACTTATCAATCATAAATTGAATGTAAATGTCCATACAATGATTAATCTTAAAATCAAAACATAAATAAGTGCCTACAAAGATTGTTAATTAGCAAAGAACAAAGTACATTTATGTTCTGACACTCAGAAGTCAATGGATAGTGGCATAAAACACATTTGTTGAGTTTATCTCCCAGCAAGTTAGACACTTTTCATCTTAGTAGGTATGTAAGTATCTGAAAGTGGCTGATGCTTTCAACTGAGAAATATTTAGTAGTTATGCTTAATTTGAAAGATAGATGTCCTTAATCTATATGTATGAATTCATTTTTACCTTCAAGTAAGTCTGTAGGGTAAAAACTATTACTCGCACTATTTTTCAGATAAAGAAGCCAGGGCTTGTTGAAGTTGCAGAAGTTGCCTAGGGTGGAAATGTGACAGAGATAGGATTTAAGTCCTCTGTCATGCTAACAAATGTGATCCAGGTGAAGTCAGCCAATCCCCACTTGAGAGTGGCCAATGGTCTGCATTTTTGTGCTGTTAGGATGACAAATGGCTCAGGTCCATTTGAATATCACAGTGCTGCTCTGATGACCAAACGAGATTGTCATAGGATTTTCAACTGTGCTCGAATGCTCTCGACATCCCAAGACAGGACAGGACAGGAGGTAAGGAAGACAATAACTTCCAAAAAGAAAAATGAAAAACTCACATTTATGTCACTCCAAAGGGGCTATACCTCCTAATGCACCTTAGAGGGTTTTTTGTTTTGTTTTTTGTTTTTTTATTTCACTCACACATCCTGGTTCCTCAGCAATTCACCAAAGGTTTGAGTACCTGACCTCTAATGATAACTCATCATCTATCCTAATGCTGTGTTCATGCTGTAAAACTCTGAATTAGCAACAAATCCCCCACTCTTTGCCCCTTCAGCCCTTGGAGTTTAACACCTCTCACATTACAGTATTTATTGAATTTCCCAGCCAAACGGTGTTCTGCTCCATAAAATTCTGACAAGTGGACTCTGCCAAGCTAATAATGGCTTCATTCTGCTGAAATAAACTTATTTCACTGCGGCAAACAAAACGCCATGACCTGGAAAGGTTATTTTTAACTGGGTAATGACTCAGTCTCAACCAAGCATTTCCCTCAAGGTTCCCTGTTTTAAATAAGTTACGTTTCTCAAATATAAATGTATACGATTATGTATGTTCTTGTCTGTCAATCTTCCACAATGAAGTGAAAGTGGGTATTTTCACTGCTTGAAGTGTTTGATTCTATTATTCAATAGCTGGTCAGATTAGCCAAGTTTCTGTCCTACACAATCACCCAAATAACTTGAAAAAAGATAAATACATAAAAGAACAAAATACTTTTTAAACAGAATTTGGGTTTGGCTGCAATTTTCCTTTTAATTAAACGGCACCAAATCCTTTCAATTCTACACCACTTTCAATGGGCCTCTAAGAAAGGCCTTTCTTATCACACTCCTTTTAAAAGTGTGAATGCATTTTGCTAAGGTTGCTTAGGCTGTTTACCAAATAAAGGTATGCCCATCCAGATTTATCTGCATCCTTATTAATTAACATATTACTCAGTTCCTAAATTCCCCATACCACAAAAAAAAAAAAAAATATTGAAAAGCAAATCCAACTTCAATTTTTCTCCATACCGTTTTTATGTTTTAAAGGGATTATTGTACTGTAAGATACGCAAAACCAACCAAACGAACAAACAGAAACAAATGCTACAATGAGGTCAAATTTTCTTCAAGTTTCAGATGATCAGAGAGTCCAACGGCTCAATTACAACAGCTGGGATCTTGTACCAACATGCTGCACCCTGCCAGTCCTGCCTTCTGAGACTAATAAAAGAGAAAACCCTTGACAGAGAACAGCTGGGCTCCTTATGAAGCCATTCAATAGAAATGAGGAGGCCACCCACAGCCCACCAAACTCACGGCTGAGTGTGTAGGCACAAAAGCAGAAGAAAAGAAGTTTGGTAAGAGGGAGCACATATTTTAAGGAGACTGAAACCAGGAAATGGTGGTGATTAGGGAAATGGTGCTGATCTCCCAAAGTGAAACCCTCTTACAGTGGAATCTGGTAGAGCTAGCACAGACAGGAGCCTCCACGCTGACTGTACTGTAATATTCATTAGTGCCAAAGGGAATATAGACAAGTTTAATCTGACTACGGTTTCTTAAGACAAGAACTTTCTGGTAAACTACCTTAGTTGTGGCTCTTTCTGAACCTGGATATCCTTCGGATGACCTCTAGTGAGTATTCACATTTTCAGTAAAAGGTTGCAATCTGAATTGCCTTCCCATTTCTTCCTGCCAATTCCCCTGCCTCCAGATTGCAGAGGGCCTTGGCTACCACAACAGCTCTCCCAGTCAAAGCCATGCCACAGAATTACTGTCAATTAGCCAAATGAATAAAGGGCATGGAAAAAATCATCCAGCCACACATGGAGGCTGAAAAGGGGATGGTAGCTACATTGTGCATAGCCCTTCAAGTTCATTAAAACAAAGTTCCGTACTAAGTAAGTTAAGATTAAAGTTAGTTTAGGGAAACTAAAAAAAGAAACAAGAAAAAGCACAAAGAACACAGAAACTATTCTGTATTGGACTATGTTTTTTTATTTTGTTTTTTAAGAAAAATCAAAACAATTTCTGTGGCTACTAGCAAAAAACAAAAGCTATTAGCTTTTTACTTAATAGCATGTTCTTTTAATACCATACAATAGTCGTCTCTAATTGTTACAGATGGATCACAAATACCAGAGTAGCCTATGAAGGCTCTTCAGTTAGTGTGAGTGTGTGTGTGTGTGTGTGTGTGTGTGTGTGTGAGAGAGAGAGAGAGAGACAGAGAGAGAGAGGAGAGAGAGAGAGCGCACACATTATTCACCACTAGCAGCAACTCAAATACTGATGTAGAACATGAGAAAGTGAAGGGAACATTATTAGAGCAAACACCATGGCATCATTTATTAATTAATGGCCCAGGCCAACAGCATTACTGCCTGCTTGTTTTATAATTTGATTTTGGCTTTCTTAGTCAACATAGAAAATGTTACAATGTCACCTAAAACAATTAATGAAACCTAATATTGTGGTCATTTCTACTTGTGCATGTGTTAGACAATATCTGCTTTTGAGATTTGTCCTAGAGTCAAAATACAAAAATTCGCAATTACATGTTTGAAGCCACATGGAAGTAAAAATGGATGCCTTTCCACAAAGAACTATAAAGTGACTCTTCATGGCCAAGTCTATTATTGTCCTGAGATGACTGTGCCTCCAGAGGACCCGTGTAGTTCCCAGCACCTATCACCTATGTCAGGTGATTCACAAACATCTGTGACTTCAACTTCAACAGATCCAAAGTACTCTTCTGGACTCATTAGGCACCTGCACTCACATATCCATACCTCTACACACACACACACACACACACACACACACACACACACACACACACACACACACAATTTCAAAATAACAAAATGCAGTGCTAGAGAGATGGCTCAGCAGTTAAGAGCACTGGCTGCTTTTCCAGAGGACTCCAGTTCAATTCCCAGCATCTACATGGTAGCTCACAATTTAAGTCTATAACTCAAGTCCTAGGGTATCTGATGCATTCTTCTGGCCTGCAGAAGCACCACACACATGAGGTTCATAGACATACATACATGTGGGCAAAATACTCATACACATAAAATAAATAATAATAAATATATATAATAAAATAAATATTTTGGCTGAAGAGATGGTGTGGTGGTTAAGAGTCCTTACTGCAGAAGACCTGAGTTTGGTTCCCGACACCCACATGGTAGCTCACAACCATCTATATCTCTAGTTCCAGGAGTTCTGACACCCTATTCTGACTTCTGCATATATCAAGGTGTACTTACATACATTCAGGCAAAACAGTCAAACATATAAAATAAAATAAATAAGTTTTAAAATAAATTAAAATAAATCTTTGAGGCATAGTGAGAAAAACATTCAAAACAGCTCAGGGCATACACAGCCCTAGAACTCAGTGGTTCTCAACCTATGCATTGCGACCCCATATCAGATATTCTGTATCTCAGATATTTATATTACAATACATAATATTAGCAAAATTATAGTTATAAAGTAGCAATGAAGTAATTTTATGGTCGGGGGATCACCACAGCGTGAGGACCTATATTTTAGGGTCACAGCATCAGTAAGACTGAGAACCACTGATAGAGCTGGAACTTGGTATCTCATAGGTACCTGTGGAAAACTAGAACATGGTGCTTCTTCATCTGAACTATGCCATCAACTCAACGTATCTAGAAGAACTCAGCTTCACTTTATGTGAACAATAGCAATACTAAGTCAAAGCTGCTTTTACTAATATTTTTCCCTGATATTAGAAATGAGCACACCACCCTCTTCCTCCTTCATTTTCTTGCTTACTAAAGACAGTGACAACCTCTTTGACTTCAGACAGATAAAACAAGCTAGAAATGAGCTGAAAGCTTCCTTCCTGATGGATATCCTTCACAGTGCTAGAATTGTTATGCAGAGTATTGTGGTACAATCTTATCCAGCCTTGGACCCTGCATGCTACAATATCAACTTTCTGGGCAAGATGTGCCTACTTGTACAAGGCACATTGTACAAGGCATTGCTGTCTTGAGGGTGACCTTGGTCTACAGGAGTGTCTACAATTCAATCCTGGCTCTGTAATATAGGCAAAAGACCATGGCAAAAAAGGTAATAGGCCCTGGTAGAGCCATCTACTACTGATGTTTTGCTAAATGGGCATACAATCAAACTCCACCTAAATATTTGTATGTTTTTATTGTTATTTATATTTATATTTGTACCAATAGACTAGCCCTGCTTTCTGAAATGGTCAGAGAAGACTCTTTTTGAAGTGACAGAGTGTCATACCTGGACAGTTTGAAGAACAAATGGCTGCTACATGTTCAACATCTGTATCCTCCTCTAAGAACCATTGTGGAAAAGGAAGTTAAAAAAAATGAAGAGATGAGGGTTATAGAGATCTTCTAGATCTTTATGGCCATTGGAATTATGAACACACAGCAGCTGTGGCTATCTGCACTGGACCTGTACAAAACTGACCCCTTCTGATGGGTGATGTTGCTCTGTATGCTGTGAATGTGTTGCTCTGATTGGTTGATAAATAAAATGCTGATTAGCCAGGCAGGAAGAATAGGTGGGATAAGCAGACAAGGAGAATTCTGGGAAAAGGAAGGCTGAGTCAGAAGATGCTGCCAGCTGCTGCCATGAGAAATAAGATGTAAAGATACTGGTATGCCATAAGCCACATAGCAAGTTATAGATTTATAAAAATGGGTTAATTTAAGATGTAAGATCTAGGTAGCAATAAGCCTGAGACATTAGGCCATATAGTTTTAACTAATATAAGCCTCTGTGTGTTGATTTGAGTCTGAGCATCTGCAGGCCCAGGCAGGATGGTAGAGGGCCTCATAAGTTCCCCCACCTCTTCCTCAGGTGCTACTGGCAGTTAATGGTTGTCTAACTGGCTGCTGAGAATTGTTTTATTTAGTGTTACAGCCACTGGCATGTTATCTATGCTCCAAATAGTCTTCTGCCCATGGTCCTACAAATAACTAATTAAACAGAATGAACACACACACACACACACACACACACACACACACACACACACACCCCATAAAAGTAGGAGGGGACCTAGTCAGGAAGAAGGGCTTCAGAGAGCAGAAGAAATAAGAGCTGGTAATGGAGGCATCCATATGATCACAGTGTTGTTCATAAGTATGAAACTCTCAAAAAATGCTTAAAATATGGTGATGATATGATCTCCCTTTCAATCAATCTCATGTTAACCCATTTGGCATGTATAATTTGTGCCTCTTTCTACTTTGTTCATATCTAGAACAAGGGTGTCTCTAGTAATGAACTACTGATTTTTCATGAAGTGGAAGACAAGGCATCTGAATAAAACCTTGTCTTTCTGAATATTTCAATGCTTATTGAAAAGTGTATAAAACTTGTCTCCCATAAGTGGGGAAAAGTAGGAAAATGGGGCTGAAACAAGATGGCTAGGTCACAGAGCTACTGAGATGTCAGGTAGCAAAAGTATTAAGACACCAGGCAGACCACAGGGGGAGAGAAAAATGACAGTACCAACTAGATCCTCGGCTGCCATGCATTTTCTTTCCATCTTCTCACATCTTTCTGCAGATCTCATTCTTTCAGTCCATACTCCCTAGGACACTTGTGCATGCTGCTCTAACCTCCTGTCAAACTGGGTGGAGATTCTGGCTGTACTTTCTTTTAGAGAAGCAATCTTACCTTCAGATTATATGCTATTGCTTTCTGAAACTTCTTAAACCCTACCCAAAAATGCCATTTCCATTTCTAAGAGGTTATTGCTTGCTAACTTTAAAAAGTAAACAAAGCAGCTCAATTACTCTTATTTCTGACAGTGTTTTTCTGTATTACAGCTGAGCAGAATCACAGGACATTGCAAAAACATTCTGGACTTGATCACATATGTCATGGAGAATTCAAAATTCACTTAAGACTATTAAATTAAGTAAGAAAAGGATGTGTGTGTGCGTGTGTGTGTGTGTGTGTGTGTGTGTGTGTGTGTGTGTGCGCTCGCGCACGTGCGCGCTGTGCTATGGTTATGGTCAAAAACATCATTGGATATATTTTAGTTGATAGATTGTGACATTCTTGAAGTTAGCCCAAACACACCTTAGAATCAACAATGGACATGTTATGATGGGGAAATAGTGAAAAAAAAGAAAGAAAGAAAAACACACCTCCACTATTGAATTTTCTTATCATTCAAATGAGATACAATTCTTTTCCAATACAAAATGAAACCATAAATTGCTGTGGATATCGCTCTGTGTAAATAAAGTTCTGATTGGCCAGTGGCCAGGCAGGAAGTATAGGCGGGACAAGAGAGAAGAGAATTCTGGGAAGTAGAAGGTTGGAGAGAGACACCTCCAGCCGCCACCAGGAGAAGCAACATGTAAAGACACTGGTAAGCCACAAGCCATGTGGCAAAGTATAGACTAACAGAAATGGTTTAATTTAAGATAGAAGAAGCAGATAACAAGAAGCCTGCCACAGCCATACAGTTTGTAAACAATGTAAGTTTCTGTGTGCTTTCTTGGTTGGGTCTGAGCGACTGTGGGACTGGCAGGTGAGAGAGATTTGTCCTGACTGTGGGCCAGGCAGAAAAACTCTAACTACAATAAATGAAAGGAAATCCTGCTGTCTCAGATGCATCTTGGAAGAATGGAATTTTAGCAACCACTTACTTATATAATAATGATGCAACATGCACTATGTGAAAGTTTATGGTGATCTTAATCTATTGTGCAATATTATGTTGTTCCTATAACACAAATTTCATGGGTATTAGACTTTGTCAGTATCACATAAGCACACTGGCAGCAGAATTCATAGCAGAAGCAGAAGTATAACTGAGCCACAGCAATTCTTTTAGGCTTCAGTCACAGAGGCCCCTTGATGTTGAGAATGGCATTTTCCAGAATGAGTAGGAAAGCTTTACCAAAGTTGCCATTTTAGGCAGGGGGAAATCTTAATCATATGTGATTTGGTAAGGTGCACAGAGCCATAGGCATATTTCAAATGGAATCGCAGACAGATGTGATATGGGGCATGCACAGAGGCATAAGCATACTTTGTGCCCTAACTGATGGAACTACTATGGAACCAAAGCAAAGAAGAAAGCTATGTTTTCCCTTAGCAGGCACACTTTGCAATAGAATCTGCCATGGTTTATGGAAACTTGTTCCAAAACATATCAATGAGTTAGGAGTACTGACAAATGCCTATAATCCCAGCATTTGGGATACAGAGATAGGAAGATCAGTAATTCAAGCTCTGCCTTAGCAACCTAACAAGTTCAAGGCCAACCTGGGTTACAGGAGAAAGAAAGAAAGAAAGAGAGAGAGAAAGAAAGAAGAGAGAGAGAGAGAGAGAGAGAGAAAGAAAGAAAGAAAGAATAGAAAAAAACACAAATAAAAGAAAAACAGTTAATGAAAACTTCAAATATGAATGGCATAGCCTCTATACTGTGGAATGCACATGAAGTAAGGAAGTGTTAGTAAACTTAATCCATACTAACCTGTTCTATGAGAAACACACACACATCAGTTCACAAATGGTGCTAGGATTCCAATCTAGACTTCCGACTACACCGAAGCCTTGTAATACTGAGAGCCATCTTATCAACTCCTATTATCATCATTTCTTTTTAATTGGCTAAATTCAGAGCCCATTACTCACAAACAATGCCTCTAAGTATCTGTGAGGTGGTTTAGCAATAGTAGTAGTGAGGCAAAAATAATGTAATGGGTCAAGGTCATGCCACACGACTTTAATTCCTGAGCTCAGGAAACAGAGTCAGCGAGTTTGAGGACAGTCCGGTCTATATCATGACTTTATAGGCCAGTCATAGTGAGATTCTGTCTCAAAAACTTTAATTATTACTATCATCATAATAAAAAATTTATTTTTTTATTAAATTAAATTAAAAAATATTATTTAAAAGGTTATAGTAGCAATTATTTGTACATAACTAGAAAAACACAGAACTGACATTCTAAATCGGGGAAAAAAATTAAAAGAAAATTCATACCCTGTCAGAATACAGTCCAAAAATGTAATTGTGTAAGGAGATTTCTCAGTGTTTGTGAGAAAACTCTGAGAAACAAAGACAAGAGTCTTGTTTCCTCACTTTCTTCAAAACCACAAAATTGTTCTTGGAATATGTTTTTGTGCCCTTCTCAGGTGTATTAGATGGGAGTGAGTCTATGTCAGATTATTCATTACTACCTGCAACTGTTATTTGGGTTATTTTGGCTTTTAGCCATGTGTGGCTTACCCTTGTGACTGTACACTTTACATGTGTGATCCCTCTTAACCCTTGGAGGATAAAGTGTCTGATGCTAAAGTTGGCTATTGCATGAGACTCTAGTCCACCTCATTTATTGGCTCCATTCTCCCAGGTCTTGTCACCTCTAGAACAGCATACCATACAAAGATTAATTCTAAGTAGACTGACTACTTTGACATAAAAATTCACACTATACAACTTTTATAATGAGTGTCCTTCTGTTGAAAGGCAAAAAAGGATGTGTTAAACAACTAAATGAAAAGAACTATCTATAAAGGAAAAGACTAACAAATGTTACTGCATTAAAATTTTAAATATCCTTTAACCAAACAAGAGATAGCAAATTACCTAGGTGAGAATATCTCACGTGCACATGACTGGCAAGAGAAGATACCAACAATATATAAAGAAGTCTTATACATTAACAAAAGAGTGGTGGAGTGCAAGTAGAAAAAGACACAAAAGACATAAACAGGCATTTCCCAAGAAAAGAGATCTAGTGCTCACTAAAAAACGGGGAAGATACATGATTCTACTGTCAGTGAGAGACAAACACATGTTCATGTACAACAAAATACATATACAGTGCTCAGAGTAGAACTATTCAGAAATGACCAAAGTTGATCACACACATCTTCCAGCAGTTCAACAGATAAAAATGTAAATGCTTATACAAATGCAACACTGTATATCCAAGAGCAGAAAGAAACTGTGCACAACTGCAAAAATATCAACAGACCATACAAACATGATATTATGCCAAAGACACATGAAAAGAATGCATACAATATAATTCTGTTATAAAGAACAAAAATAACAAAACTGTATTATTTAGAGATTCATCTATGATGATAAAATCATGAAGAAAGATGGTTATGAAATCACTACATGCATAAGAATAATGGTTATTTCTCTCTTCTGGGGGAAGAGGGAATTATGAGAGGTAAGCCTGAATGGCAGGCCTTTCTGGAACACCTTCATTAGAAGCTCCTGAGCACTGAAGTATCATCCAGGTTCAGGCACTGTTTCTGCTGCTACCAAGCATGTGTAGATACCAGCATCAATGCTTGTGCAGCAAAGAGATTAAATTTGGGCCTCCCACGCCTCTCTTTATCCACTAACAACATCACCATGTTGTCCAGTGATTGTTTTTCAAAGGTAAATTAGGTTCTTCATGACACCATTCTACTTAAACTCTACCTAATCCCTTTTTACTCGAATAGGTTTTTAAAATTCTCTTTCAAGTCCACCTCCTCTCTTCTATTTCCATCTGCACCGCCTCTCCACATTTCCCCATTCTACATTCCCAGCCACATTTCCCCCAGGTACACTTCTGGCCTTTGGTGTTGATTCTCCTTCTATCTGGAACGAGTGCATTACCTCTCCATGTGTAGTAGCTAACTCTACTTCCTTCAAACCTTTGCTTTCAGATGAAATTTACGCATCCTCCTTAACATTACAACCTACACCCACCCATTCCTCTTTTGCCCAGTCTGCCTTTTACTTTTCTATCCCTTCCTAATCCCCTATGAAATTGCTTTTCAATGTTTGTTGCTTATTGAACATCATCTTTTTCAGTCAGTAGAGTGCTGTCTCCATAACGGTTGAAAATCCTGTATTTTATTCAATAGGTATACTTATGATTCTTTACATACAATTGGTGATCGATCCACAACCATTGCATATATATGACCATGTTAAGCATATCTTAATCACAACATAATATGTATTTCTTAGAGTGTAGGAGATGGCTCAGCAGTTTAACATACTTTGTGCACAAGCCTGAGAACCTGAGTTTGATCCCCAAAACTAACCTGAAGGTGGAAAGAGAGAATTGACTCTCAAAAGTTGTCCTCTGACCTACACATACACAGGCTGTTAAAAATGTGTATCAGCACACACATGCACACACAATAATAGTTTTTCATACTAATACACATTAGGGTAAAAAGGTTACAAAGTATTAAACTAGAACATACCAACTGTATATATAGTATGCATGGGAAAGAAAAGAGAAAGGTTGGGGAGCTGGATGGATAGCTCAGTGGATACACATGATAACAAGAATTCAAAACTCCACCACTCATGTCACGTGTTGGACATGGATAAGAATGCTGGTAGCCTCAGCATTGTGAAGCAGTGGTAGAAGGTTCAAGGGAGCCCATTGGTCAAATAACATAACCAAAGCAAGTTTCCCGTTGAGTGAGATACCCTGTCTCAAGACAATAACTCAAAAAAAAACCTTGCTCATGCATACCCACAAGCACACTCTCCTGCATTTATATGGATGCACCACACAAGCATACTCTCCTACATTCACATGCATGTACTACACAAGAATACACAACACACAAAAACCATAATAAAAATAGAAATGCAGTACTGTATCCTAAAGTACTGCATAGTCCAATATGACAGCCACTGGCCTATGAAAACTTTTAACTTTAATTTTGAGGGCCAGTAAGATGGCTCTGTACATAAAGGTACTTGCCTGATGACCTTAGTTTCTGCTTACACTTGGTTGAAGCAGAAAACTGACTCTCTCAAGTTGTCCTTTGATTTCTACGGGCAAGTCATGGGACAAGTGCATGTGCACACACACACACATGCACTCACACACAGGACCTTAGCCTAGCCACCTATATGCCAAGTACTTGAGAGCCACAATGGTTAGTAATTGCATCACTTTACTATATGACATATGTGATAGCATCCCCATCACTAGGAAGGATAATCTAGTTTCAAGTCGGCAGTGCTACTTTAGACACTAAAAGTGTGATAGCTCAGGAATGTTCCATGAATGTTACTATAGGCAACTGTTACCTATAGGCAGAGTGAATTAAAACAAAAAGACTTAGAATCCCCAAGAAGTCCAGTTCAGTTACAAGGAAATTAAAATGGTACATGTGCAGAAGACCAACAGTGGGGTGCAGAGGGAGAGCAGATTTGAGGAATTTGCTAAGAGACAATCAGGATTTGTTTTACAATTGCACAAGGTGACAGAGTAGAAAGGGACTTGAGGAACTGAGGTGCTCAGCATTCCTGGAGAAGCTACTTTAATGGATAGACAATAGAAGGCAAACAGCTCTCTTGAATCAGGTGTTCAGATTAAGGGCCATTTCAAAAGGTAACCTTTTAAAAGATGTCAAGTGCTCAGGGCAGAGAATATCTGTAGTAAATACCAAGGTCTTCATTCCCTCCTTGATATGTATCTCAGACATGAGATAGACAGAAAATCAAGAGTGGGTGGATAATGAGGCAAGAAATGTGTAAGAATTACCTGGAAAGTGTGAAATTACCTGTTGTAGTCACTTCTTAAGTGGAAAACAGAGCTGAAATGCTTCATTTTTGGACAATAGCAAACCAATTTCTTCCAGTAACTGTCAATGCAGCATGTGAATACACAGGATAGATTAAGAGGATATGTTCTCTTTTCTACTATTGCAGTGAGATTCCAGAAACAGACCGCAATAAGGAGGAATGGCCAATTTTGTCTCAGTTTTAGTCCATGGTCAGTTGACTTCCTTGCTTTGGGCCCTGTGGCAGAGCATAATATCATGGATGCAGAATGTCATGGAACAGAATACATGCTAGAGCAAAGAGTTAACCTTGGAGAGCAGAGAAGCAAAGACAGAGACAGGAAATGCTCAGGGTCCCATGACCTGCTTCAAGGGCATGCTTCAGTTGACCTAACTTCCTCACAGTAGCCCTACCTGCTAGAGTCCACAACCTAATAAGACCTCTACAGTCTGTCCAGTGACCAAGTTTAACAAGTGAGATTTCAGGTGACACTTCGGTTCTTGAATCAGAAAGTAACATAGAGAAAGATTTGAATAGATTAGCTTTGCACCCAAATATCCTAGGGAGACTTAGTAAGAGCTGGTGGGTTAGCCAGATCCCTGCAGCACAGCTGTGCTATTGACAGAAATATACTAGGGAATGAAGGAAAAAGCTTGCTGGATGCATTTTTTCCCATTATCAGGCACTACAGTGCAGCAGCCTGAACCAAAGATATGCAAACCCCACCAGGGACAGCAGGGATGCACCCCCCTATATGTGCAAAGGAAAAAGAAGGCAAGCACAAGTGCAGAAACAGCTGCTCCCCAAACTCATTTAAAAAATATCCTACAAAAATAAATGTGACATGTCCACAGTACACAGCAGATGGAAGTGCAACATGTCTAGCTCATGGGGGAAGAGGATGTAATTGAGGAATCAGAAAGTGTGGAAATTCAAAAACACTGAAACCCATTTCACATACTGCTGCCCATTAGGTTACACTGTTGTCAAGCTGTGTAGAGAATTGCCTTTTATATGTATCTACCACTCTGAAAGAATTTCAAATAATTACAGGAAATTCTCCAGTACAATTTATCGTAATTGATAACTTTACAGCCACAATGGAGGGCCAAAATTTTATTTCCTTCTAATATAAAATATAGATGTTTCACTTGATTCTAAGAACTTGAGAAAGCAAATTAAAAGATAGTGTTCAGGTTGGAAAGATGTCTCATCCGATAAGGGCACTTGCTACTCTTTTGCAGGACTGGAGCTTGCTTCTCAGCACCCACTTTGGGCAGCTCACAGGTACCCACCACATCTCCAGCTCAAGAGGGTCCAACGTCATCCACACACAAGTGAAAATCCTCTAAACATAAATCTCAGAGAATACCAACATGACAGCTAATTGGGTGAAGATCCCTGCACCTCTGATAAAACATACAAACTACAGTCCAAATGTCTTTGAACAATGGCCTATGACTGACATTACAAAAGGGGTATAAGTCAATGTTTGGTCTTCCAAACAAATTCTTTTTGGCCCAACCTTAACACAAAGTTGCTTATCTTCCTTGCACATATGCAAGTTGTTTTTGTTTTTGTTTTTTTTTTTAATTTTTAATAGCCTTTGGCCTGAATGTGAAGCAGTTCAGCATTTCAGATGTCATTTCAAGTTCTCATTACAATTTCTAGGGCAAACCCAAAGTGGGAAAATATTTCCATTGCTCTATTACCTGTGTTGACTTGCAATGACAAAACAAAATGGCTCCCCTATGAAGTACAACAAATAAATGGGAAATTAACTCCACAGAGTTATTAGCATCACTATACAAAGGGCTTCTGATAAAAGAACAATTTAAATATCAATCATTACACTGTTTTCTATCATATCAGTAACATTTTAACATGGCTCAAATAATAATAAACTGTAAGATCATTAAGAGCCTAAAATTTTAAGGCTAGATAATATACAAACTTATTCTTGAGGGGTAGCCCAGAGTACACATCATCCATGGCAAACTCTGCTGTGGGCAGCAGTGTTATACAACAGATATAAAAGTGGTGTTACAGCCGGGCGGTGGTGATACATGCCTTTAATCCCAGCTCTCGGGAGGCAGAGGCAGACGGATCTCTGTGAGTTTGATGCCAGCCTGGTCTACAAAGCTAGTTCCAGGAAAGGCGCAAAGCTACACAGAGAAACCCTGTCTCAAAAAAAAAAAGTGGAGTTGCAAAGTTTCTTCATGTACTCTCTTTAAAATGAAATAAACTCAACTGTAGGCTGTGGTGATACGCTCCTTTAATCACAGCACTCAGGAGGCAGAGGCATGTGGATCTCTGTGATTCCCAGGCCAGCCAAGGGCTACATAATGAGAGCCTATCTCAAACAAAATAAAACAAAAATTAAGCTCAAAGCATATAGAAAACAAAAAAGCAAAACCATCAAGTTTCAATTTAAAATTTGAAAAAATATTAGACAAGTACCATGCCTAACTCTCATAATCTTAGCATTCAGGAGGTAGAATCAAGAGGATTACCATAAATTCAAGGCCAGCCTGGTCTACACAGCAAGCTCCAGATGGCCTGGTTGTCTCAGAACAATGAAAAGTAAAATAATAGTAATAATAATAATAATAATAATAATAATAATAAGAAGAAGAAGAAGAAGAAGAAGAAGAAGAAGAAGAAGAAGAAGAAGGCACTTTTATCTCATATGTTTCAAAAGGGGAGAAAGATCCTGTAACTTGAAGTTCAGAAGCCTATCTGAATAACTTAATTGCCAAGTGATGTTTGTAATGAAAACAAACAGACCTTTTGAAGTCAACTATGCCCACTGCTGCTACCACAGCTGAAAAGTTTACTGAAGTCAGAAAACAACACTTGAGCATATGAACACCAGGGCAAGTAGTGAGGAACTAGCTTAATTTGTTCTGTTTGTGTTAGCGCTTTGAGGCAGGGCCTGGCTATATTGCCCAGGCTTGGCTTGGAATTTGCCTTCTTTGCCCTCCAAGAGATGGCATTACAGGTATGCACTTCTGTGTTCAGCTTGCTGTAATTCTTATTTGCTAAGGTATAAGTAAATTTTAATAATGCTAGAATGTGAATGTTAAATTCCTGGGGAGGTATATCTAAATATGTAAAATTGAAAACCATTCTTTATTAGGAACTAGCATGGGCCAGTGGAACATTTGACCATTGATGTTAATGGGAAATATTACTCAGATTTGAAACTAACCTCACTTCATTACAATGATCCTCACTTACCAATTCCTTCAACTGAGCATTCTACAGCCTGGAATGTTTATTAGACACCAGAGTGTGTGACTCTGAAGTAGGAATATGACATATGATTATTTCTCCCTCCTAATAATAAACTTTTCAAATCTCTATAAATGTCAATAGCATTATAATCAGGTGACATTAACTTATATTTAATGTGAGTTATCAGGTCAAATTCTCATCTCAATAATGGGCTTTAAAATAGCATGATTCCTATTTTACTGACATCCTGGATCTTTGTAGACTCAAAACAAGAGCTAAAATCTTATGGCTAGGAAACCCAAGCACAAAAAATATCCAGAATTGGGATAACCAGAAATGCCAAATAGCCAAACCTATAGGAAACAGAGAATAATCATGTGCCTCTATTGATAACTCAGAACCTCCCTACTACCTGAAGGGGACTTTAATTCACATATGCTCACAATATTTTACATGACAAGAAAATTTGTTTTATTCTAGTTAATGGACTTGAATGACCCTAGCAAAATAATCCTGTACTCTCTAAGCTATTCTAATGTTTGATTAACCGAAACATTCGATCCCCAGCCATCTGCAGTAAACTGAAAATTGCCATCACGTGGTACTCCTTAGTATTAGTTCATATTCAAGAGACTTAAAGCTCCTAAAATTTGATCATGTTATAAACAAGATCAAACTATAGCAGAACATAACCCCCACATGATTATGTTAGGGCAAGAAATCTGCCCAAGTTCTGCCAAAGCTATAATATGCAGTATCATGGAAACCTCCTTTAGAATGAATTCCAAACTCTCTCTCTCTCAATTCATTTTCCAAAGTTATTAAATAAATAGACTGTTTAATTGTGATCTGTTTATTCTGTGCCAATGTAGGTATTGCAAGTGGTAAGAGAACCAAAGGGGAAACTTAATGACATGCACAAAGCGTGCCTAATCTCTCCATGATGCAGCAGGGGAAAGTGCTTTCAGGACTCACAAATCAAGACAGGCACCCATGGCAGACGATTATAACTTCTCAGATGTTCCCTCATCCATGGCCATGCAACTCTCAACCTCTCTCTCACCTGCTGCCTCACTAGTCTCACAGGGAGCACAGGCTGAACTGAGTATACCAGTGTGCTTGGATTAAAAGACTTTGTGCGTTTGTCAATGGCTCTGTTAATCTGTGGAGACCTTGAGAAGGGCAAATATGTCTCTTGATTCCTAAGTGCATTTATTCATTTTGTGTCCACACCTGCTCAGTAAACAAGTTTAGTAGAATGTTTTCTTAGAGAGCAAACTGAGCTCAATACTGCTCAAACCAAAGTTATATAAAATATCTCTCAGGCTGTGATTACATGGAACCACCCCACCCTTTATATTTTACCGAACTCTCTCTTTTTATACTTTAGTTGGTATATGATGATTTGAATATTTTAAATATTTAAGTATTTATATGGCAATGTTTTCCTTTTTCCTGTTTTGTTTTGTTTTCAAGTAAGTATTACTACGCTCTTTAAATTAACTGAACAATTTGATGATGTAGGTTAGGTCCCAGGATCATTAAGTTCAGGGCTCCATATATTCTTTAAGAGAGACAAAGAAACCAGGTGTGGTGGTGCATGCCAGTAATTCCTGCACATGGGAGGCTGAGGCAGGAGGACAGAAAGTACGAGACTAACCTAGGATGCATAGAGAAAACCTTTTCTCAATAATAACAACAGACAAGTATGGCAAAGATAACAATGACGAAGAAGAAGAGGAGGAGGAGAAAATAGAAAGAAGGTGAGAAGGAGAGGGAAGGGGAGTAAGGGAGGAGGGGGAAGGGTGGGAAGAGAGACAAAGGGACCCGCAAACAGAGCTCAAGCTAACAATCTCCTTCAAAACCCCCTGTAAGGCATGCTGGCACACAAGTGCAATCACAGCTTGAGGCAGCCTGGTACACAAAGTGAGACCCTGTACCAACAAACCAAAATAACACACACACACACACACACACACACACACACACACACACACACTTCTTAGAGGAGCTGTGTTTCAGTCATACTTACAGTGCCATTCTACACCCCTGAGTTAAGGATGCAGATAATACTGATAATAATGCTTTCTAATAGGGATTATTCAAAGAATGCACAACCAAACAACTCTAAATTTGCTGGTCTAAGCAAAATAAATCAGCAGAGGTGCCCTGATGCTAGCAGAAAAGATTATAAATAGAGGACTTGTGTAACTCTACTCAAGTCACTTTGAATCATCGCAATAAAGAGTGACTTCCTGATGCATTCGAGAGAGAGCACAGCAAACTATCTAGAAGTTGTGGCGTTCTTACTCATCCATTCATCTGGCAACTGTTTACTAGGCACCTACTCCATGTGAAGTGTTGCTCATGGAGGCTGCCTGCCATTCAGCCGTTAGTACAAAAAGGCTAAGCCTCCTTGAAATTTGCAGGTAGTTAAATATATTTCATGTGAAACTGTGCCTCCCACTCAAGCTTCGGCAATCTCATATAAACACAGTTGTTTCAATCAGACTTCTCATTGATACAAATTTACAAAGAGCAGTGAGTCAGAGCATAGAGGCTCTTGTCTCCTGCACGTAAGTGGCTATGAGAAATCAAATAAGGACTGAATCTTTGGTTTCATGTGTGAAGGTAGACACAGTAGCTCATCTCTGCTTTCTTTACAGTAGTATGAGGATTCATAAAATACTAAAAAAATTATGAAGCATTGAGTATGAATGTACACTAGTTCATGCAAATTAAAGTCCTAGGTGTTTTAATGAAACACTTCTCTTACATAACTAATTGGTCTGTCAAAGTTTTGTGTATTTCAAAGTGAATCCATTTATTTGTTTTTAGCCATGCGGTATCACTAGTCCTCTGGTGGCAAGGATTTCAAGGTTTCTGTAACACTTTAAAGGCTTCCTACAGTTTTTGTTATGTTGGTTTGAAAAAGAATCCTTGGGTCCAACTAAATATTCATTAAAGAGAACTGTCTCAGGGTAACCCTTTGGGGGACTTTCTGGTTTTGTCTGAGGAGACCAGGAATTATACCATTTGTAAGACAAATACATAGTCCAGTAATAAAGAAAAAGGAAGGGTGGAATCAGGTTAAGAAACACCAGCAGAGGAAGGGAGTATTACCTTGTAAGCTCTGATGTCTTTAATGTTAGCAAAGAAGAATCCTGCTCCTCTCTTCCCAGAAATGGAACTCAGAAGCAATGAAGCTCAAAGGTCTTAGTGAAAATGTGGCTGCCTCCCCCATCAGGACAGTACAGCCAATACTGTCAGTTTCAATTACCATTTAGCCTTCCTTCTTTCATGTTCAGGTGCACTTTGTAATGAACAGCCATCGCTCTTATTTACCTTAGCAGAAAAATCCTCCCACTTAATTACACTTTTAATATCCACCATCCCACCCCCACACAAACATACACACTGACAGATATGTGACCCCAGTCCATCCAGGGAAGGTTTTTCTCAGACAAAAAACAACAAACAACAAACACACAAACAAACATATCCTTAGAGATACCAGGTAAGGAACACCTGGCCACTTCAGTTTGAACCCCTGGCCCAAACTGAAAGAAAGAAAGAAACAGAAGCACAAAACAAACATATTTTTTACTTTAAAGCCCCAAATCCCTACTTTGCCAAAGCAAATGTTAACAGAATTCTTTTGGAAATCTAAAATAACTGTTTAGTGGAGAGATGGTAAGTAAATATTGGCATCCATGAGTTTGCAAAACTGCACAAGCATGCTGCTCTGGGACCACTGTTCAGAGTCCCAGATAGGGAATGGCCAGTCTCACTCCATCCTCCTCTCCCTACTCCAGATAAGTACATATAAATATCGCAAGTATCCAGAGGCCACCTGCCATCAAATGCAAACTAACTCCGTTTCTTGTCTGTGTGTATTAAAAAGCTTGAAAGAATTTTTCCAAAACAATTGATTCTTATTTTGTTTCACACGAACTATTCAATCTTCCCCTAAACTGTCCAAGGTATATTCTATCAGAAGCCTATACTACTAAAAACCTGCAAAACGGCGTGGGGGAACTCTGGGTCAAATAGGATTTGAGTGACAGTGCTGTGGGACTAGAGCATAAAAAACTACTTAGTCTAATTTCTTCATCTGTCAACTTGCTAAACCAGTAAGTGACTTTATTTTTTTACAAGGAGGAGAAATGAAACATCTAAAGCCTAACCCCTCCATGTCACACTCATTTTTGCTGTCTTGCCAGTTTCTCTCTTGCTAGGCTCACAAGTACATAGTAACAGGAGGTGCTACTACCTTCCAGTCACGGGTGTTCAGATGGATCAAGAGAGAAAGCACTGGAAGCTACTGTCATTTCAAATAGTATTTAGATAGCTCATGTCCATTGCTATACACAATAAATCAAACATTTTCATATCATCTGTGAAAGTTTAAAACGGTGCTGAGTCATTTATTCACTGATATTTAGAAAATATTTGTGCATTCTCAGTATATTTTAATTATATGATAATGTGAAAATAAGGGTCACTATCTAATCTGTGGCATGATGTTTAGCTTCCACTCTGTTTCCATTTTAGCCCTTGATTGAATTACCGCAATTTTCTATAAACAATGTTAACATTCTAAAAAGAAAAAGGGGGTGAGAAGTGGAGAGCTAAATTGGATAATTCTCCTTTATTGATACCACTCACATAATGTGATGGAAAAGGATATAAAAATTCTAACATACTATGTATTGATGCCAATATTAAACCTTGATTCCATTTCACAACTGGAGTCAGTTGCATCTGTGGTAAAATTAATTTCTTAAATCCTTGAGGTTTGCTAGGTCGACTAGTGAGAAAAGCAAATACCATCGAGGCGAAGAGCCGACACAACCACAGAACCCTTCTGGAAATGATATCATATGACCTCTAAAACAAGAAAGACCGCCTAGACCAACTGAGACCAACATGGCCTATTAAAATGCCCTTTGCTTAGTTACAATGCCATCTCTATTTCATTATCCTTAACCAACTGGCTATTTCTATCATGTACCTAATGCCATGACCCAGGAGAAATACTCACATAAGAAAAGAGGAGTTACCCCACTAACCGGAACATCCCAGCCCATTTCCAGAATCCCTCATCTCACCCATCCCTTCCATTCATTCAAAATCTTCTTCTTGTTCATGCAGAAGCTATCAAAGTTGAAAATGGGGTTTCTTTCTTAAGAAGCCACACTCATCCACTGAGTGTACTCATCCTCCCAGTACCTGACTCTACCTCTGTTTCCTCCCCAGAGAGGTACTCCAGTCTGGAAACAATAGTTTGAGGTCTCCATCTGGGTTTTGTACTGAGTCCTCCCTGGCTTTCACCCCCACCACACTCCCAGTGTGATTTGGGATTTTTGAGGACTCATAACTTTTCCAGCCATCCACAGACATCATGTCATGAGGATTACTTGAGGCAGCTTTCTCCTGTTCTGAAGATGTCAGTGCACTTAAGAGAAATGGTGAAGAAAGTTTAGAAATTTCTATTTCTAGAAATGAGGTGTACACAGGAGTCCTGAGACTGTTTCTCTGTTTTATCTTGTTAACAATAATAGGCTAAAAGACCTATCTAGCCAAGCCTAACGGTCATATGGCAGAATATTCACAGCTTCTTCTCTTAATGATATCTCTAACTCCAAAGTCAAAAGAGGAAAGCACAAAAAAAAAAAAAAAAAAGTAAAACGAGAGACAAAGTAACTAACTATAGAAGTTTGGGTACCTGAGAGAAATCTGGATGTACATGTAAACAGGCCATACTGGGTGCATGACATTCCCAAAAGCAGCAAGTGCTTCCAATAGCAAATTATAACTCTCTTTCCATCCTTCCAAGGACATGTGTTGATGCTAAAACTACAAGCATTTATGTAGGAAGGGATAGCACCCAAAAAACTAGCAGTTATATAACCTTAGAGAAACTATGACTTTCAGTTTTCTCGTATGGAAAGTGACTATTCAGAAGGTAAAGAGGGTTAAGTGAAAATATGTTTATGATGTAACTGACAAGCAGTGGATTTACTACTGCCTTAGTTAGCTATTATTTTCCTTATAGATGGGTAGACATACCTGCCAGTGTTTGTGGGAAATTTTTTCTTCTTTCATCTGAACAAATGCACATTTCAATTAATACTAATAATAGTAATAATAATAATAGTTTTTAGACAGCTTAACCTGTAATTTAATTGAAAGAATTAATCACTTGTAATGAATTATAAAATCAAATGGAATTAGTTTTGCCAATCAGAAAACTGAATTCAACTGAAAGCTCATTTACAGAGCACAAAAATCTGCCCTTTCAGATTCATTAGCAGTAATATCTTATAGCATCATCTTTAACCTCTGAGTTCCTTGCATTCATATTAATGTTATCAAAATATTACATATTTGATAGCCCTACTCATGACAACTATTTTGACAGAAAAAGAGAAAATCACCAAATGCCAAAAAATCCATTCAAAAATATTTATTATTAAAATACTTTCTAAAACATAAACCCAAACTGTTTGCTATTTTACATCTAGTTGATTTCCCCCTTATTTTTTAAATCCATTCTTTCTCTTGCTAATAAAACTACAGATGTATTTAAAACAGCTATCTTTACTGTTGAGGCATCTGGCATTTAGTTTTTGCTTTAGTTTAGAATATTTTACCTCTACTTCTTTCTTGCATATTGATCATGTTTTAGTTCAGTGAAGAGTAGCTGAGACATGACCCCTGGTCTTTAATGTTCAAAGTCTGATGAAGAAGATGGGTGAGTAAATCCATATTTAAAAAATAATGTAGAAAGTGTGTTAACTACAGAGATGGCCTAAGGGACTTGGGGACCTAGGCCTTCTAGTTAGAAAGAAAGCCTTTTTGACTACTCCCAACCAAAATTTGTCTTGTCTTCTGTTTCTGTTTTAATGGGGGGTAGGGGGTGCAGAAGTGACTCTGTCTCTCTATTGCCAGAAACTTTCCTTGTGTTCCTTTTGTGTGACCTGTGCCCACCAGGCCAACACTGCTGTATCAGAACCCTTCTTAGCATCTAAAAATATAAGAAGGAAAAAGGGAAACTAATCAAGATGCTGCTTACTCAAGGCCTACTATCACTCAATTTCATAACAATTATCTGAGATTGGTATGATCCAAATTATAGTAGGGAAACGGTTTAATAAATTGAGTAGTTCAAGCTCATAAAGCAAGTTAGGCAGTAGCTGACAATTACAGAGGATGACTATAAAACTCAATTGTAATACAAACAAAAGAAGATACATGAATAGACACAGAAAAGGGAAGCCTTTTGGCTGTCCATGCCATGATTTATGGCATATACTTTGGGTGGTTATTTTTGGAGATAACTGGGACATCTTTGTGTGCACATAAATATCACATTTTCAAAGACTTTCAAAAACATTGCCAGTAAATTGGGTTCAAATTCCAACCTACAACCATCTGATTTTGTTAAAACAGAAAACCTATATTCATGTGTAATGAACATATTCGAAGCTACCATCAAGGCCCCGCCAGAGATTTAAATAGTCCCTTCCACACTCAAATTAAACCACCTTCAGGTTCTATGAGTCGTGTAGCTTTAAAAGTTCATGCTCTGGTGAGTGCTCAAGTGGATCTGCTTAAGGCAGGGCCACAGCATAGATTGCCATCTTGGCTGGCTTAAGAATGGCATGGCCACTCTCCTGTACTGACAAACTGTGAAGCCATTAAGACATTTCAGACATCGCATTTGCTTAAGCAGGTTTTGATAAGAGATACATTTGGATCACTGATAAAAATGTATTTTAAAATCACTCCATCCAAGTTCAGCATCCAGACCTGCTCCCGCCATTTGACTGCTATGCTGAGATGTACTATGAAGGCACCAGAAATACATTCACACTGACAAAACCTAGTCCATGGAAACAGAAACCCAATTCTGTCAGCAGAGTAATAACTAGGACAACTAGAATGCAAGAACAACCAGGAATTGTCTTTGCTCCATCACAGTTACAGTGTTAAAAATATTTATGCTAAAGGAATCACTGCTGACACCAAGAGGAGTGGGAAGGTTTAAAGCTGATGAAAATAGAAGCTGGGAGATTTCACAGACTATAGCTTATCTGAAGATATGAACCACTGCACCTACCCAGTCAGTACTAATGAACACTATAGTCACTGTAATCACACAAACAAACAACTGCACATTAGGAGAGATTGAACTATTATTCAGAAAGTTTCACTAAATCTCTCCATGGATAATTTTAATTGTGAATGGTTAATAAAGTTAGAATTGCTTTTTTATAAACTATTTTGCTCTTTTGGAAAAAAATATAGGTTTGGTCAAAGCTCACTTCATATCTTAACCATCCCCGTTTTTAAATAAATTTATAAAATAAAATGCAGAAAGTCTTGCATGGTTATTCAGAATCTGAAGTGGCTTAATAACCTCAGGCTTAAAGTGATTTTTTTTTCTGTTGTACTGTCTTTCACATCCACGGTCCTTCCACTTTTCCTAGAGATACAACTCCCTAATGAAGCATACAATGAGCATGATGAATGGCTGGGGGTATGAAGCAATAACTAATAGCCACCTAATAGCTAACCAAAGTGCATCCTACTGCATACATCCTACAAGCATCCCTAATATAAAGGCACACACTGCTTAGGATCTTAAATCTAAACACTGTTCCGGATAAAACTGATGAGTAATGGAAACCTGATGTATTCAATACAAGTTGGTATAGAGTCCCCAGTTGACTTTGCTGTACTCCTTTATCCTGGGCACCACTTTAAAGTCTACCATAGCATCTGATTTTCATTCCTTAAACTGATCTGGGATCTGCAAATAAAAAGGGGAAAAGTAAGAGTGTGTCTACAAAGGTATGAAGGCTATCCAAAAGCAACTGATGCTGCTCCCACTTGTTTCCTTCAAGATAAAGCCAATGTATCACCAAATCCTTTTGCATGAGAAGGCCTAATGCAATTCTACACTCACCAACTTTAAAATAACTACAATGAAATACCAAATCCAAAGATTATGTGCCAGTAGAATTTTAAAATTGTATGTGGTTTGGCTGTCTATTCTGTTCCATTCCAGAGATAGCCACATCTTCTCATACAGTGCCAGCCTGTCCCTGAGACACAGTGGTAAAGGTCACAGGAAATGGATTTGGCTATATAGAGTGTCTGGTCACCAGGGCTGTCTTCTACTCTGGTGAAGTGACTACTATCATCAACAATGTTCCCTTCACTGACCTCACAACATGATCTATATTCCAGTCTGATGCCACCCACAAGTTCCTTGGAACAATCAAGACTATGAATGAGAAGGCTATCAGCAGCAGGTCATCACCATCCTCCAAGAACTAGACTCTGCCAATAGCAAATGAACTGATTCTGGTGCTCAATATGCAGTCTAGTCTACTGGAGTCTTCATTACCATGGAGAAAGCAGTGGCCCACTTAAGGAGCGGATCCAAAAGGGTCATCATCTCTGCCCTTGTCTGTCCCAATGTCAGTGATGGATATGGATCATGAGATAACCCAATCAAGATTATCAACAATGCCCCCTTCACTACCAACTGCTTAGGCTTCCTGGGGAAGGTCATCATGACAACTTTGGCATTATTGAAGGATTCATGATCACAGTACCTGCCTTCACTGCCAGTAAGAAACTGTGGTGAGCCATAATGACTGTGTAACTGCCCAAAGCATCATCACAGAATCCATTGGCACTATTAATGCTTCAGGTAAGGTCATTCAAGAGTTGAATGGGAATCTCATTGGCACCATGTATCCCTACCTACAAATTATGTGTCATAGATCTGACCTGACATGTGAAGAAAGCTGCCAAGTATGATTACATCAAAAGAGTGGCAAAGTGGGCATCAGAGAGCCCTCTAAGGAGCATATGGGACTATACTGAGGATCAGGTTGTCTTCAGAAATTTTAACAGTGATAGTTACTCTTCTATCTTTGATGCTTGCTGGGGCTGGAAATGCCCTCAATGACCATGTAGTCAAACTGATTTCTTGGTATGACAAGGAATGTGGCTACAGCAACAGGGTGTTAGACTTTATAGTTCAAATGGCCCCCATGGAACAAAAAGCCCTGGACAACTTACTTCTGCAATAGCATTAGAGGAAGAGAGAGGAGGCCCTATGCTCTCTCACTCAACTAAGCCTCCAACTCATAAACATATCCCCTCACATTTTACCAAGATTGCCAGAAGAATGGGAGAATTTTGTGGGGTCCTATAGTAGTTTTAATGAAAATGACCCCCATAAGCTCATAGGGAGTGGCACTATTGAAAGAATTAGGACATGTGGCCTTGATGTAGTAGGTGTGGCCTTGTTGGAGGAAATGTGTCACTGGGGATAGACTTTCAGATTTCAGAAGCTCAAACTAGGCCCAGTGGTTCACTCTTTCTTCCTGTTGCTTGGCAATCTGGATATAGAACTCTTGCTTGGCTCCTTTCTGCAACATCATGTCTGCCTGTGTGCTGCCCGGCTTCCCACCATGCTTTCTGCCATGATGATGGACCAATTAAATGCTTTCCTTTATAAGTATTGATTGCTGTGGTCATGGCATCCCTTTATAGCAATAAAACTCTAAGGGCCCTGGAGGAGATGGGAATGGAGAGGAGGGGCTGGGGGGAAGGTGGGGGCGGGAGCAGGAGTGGGGAGGACAGGGGAACCCATGGCTGATGTGTAAAATTAAAACACAAATATAATAAATAAAAAGGAAAAATAAATAAATAAATGTAAAAAAAAGATAAGCCTCCTCTCTCAATTACCATCAATAAAGTTCACAGTACCCACAAAAAGCATGTATGGCTTTCTGATGCTTCAAAGAACAACACTCACTAAAAAGTATATCTTAACTAAGTGTTCAAATGCATCATATACTATGCTACACCCCAGAAACACTCAATAATCCTTGTGAGCTGATTGGCTCTTCCTATTTACATAATGCCAACTTAGTGATGGAGGTAAACCCACAGAGTTGACTTAAAATAATAAACAATAACATCCTTGATTATATAAATTGTCTATGTTGTACCATCTTGAAAATGCTGGATCTCATATGGTTCTATAAATTACCACTGGATTTTGGTAATGTATGTTCAGGACCCAGGCCTTTCAAAAGACCATTTGCATCAAATTCAAACGAGATGTAAAAAACATTTTAATCCTTGGAACTAGACTGGAATTCACTGAATCAGATTCTGGATGTAGAGCCTCAGACATGCATTTTCATAGATATCTCATAAAGCAATGATTTAGTACAGACTTATACATAGACAAAGGATTTGAATATCCTGATCACAGAGAAATGAAAGACCACTGTAACAGAAAAGAAGTACCAGGAAGAGGAACGATGTCACCAGCCAGAGAACAGGAAAACAGGAGAAAATTCAGGAATAACAGTTCCATAGGACAAAGAAGAGCAGAAATGGCATGTGCTAGGTCACCAGCTATCAGTTACTTCTCTGGTACTCAAATGTAGACTTCCTCATTGGTTGATGCCTTATCTAGCACTCTATCTACACCCCATCTATATTTCCACTGTCTAGCATTAAAAAGGGTGAGACAATTAGATTTTGAGTTTGACTCTAGCATAGCGTATATAACAAAACTTTGTCTTTAAAATAAATAATAGTTTCAAACCACTATTTTACTTCACATTTTGACACTTAAAAATACTTAGATATTCAAATAACATACAATATTACAATTATATGTGGATATATTCTCTAACTAACCCAAACCTGCTTCCAATGTTCTTACAACTAACTGAGTGTTTAGAAGCCATGCTGGCAGGAGCATCTTCACTTTACAGATGAGACAGTGGAAGCTTCCCAGACCTAAGCAAGTTCTCCAACTTTTCATAGTCTCAACAGTGGAGCCAGGAACCCAATACTGAGCAGATTTTTAAAGATCAGGTTTGCTATCATTTATGCCTCCCTGGAACTTGTTTAAAACAAAACAAAACAAAAACCCTATCAGCTAAACTACTGATTTTCTTCCTATTCCCAGGAATCAAATAATGATTCCTTAAGGATCTTCTGAACCAGATGTTAATCTACAGTGTCAGAGTCTCTGTGAACACATCTGAGAGCCTAGTGACACACATTATCTCAGTGTATTCCTGTAAGAGAGCTGGTGGAAGGTTTAGTATGTGTAAAAACCCAGCAGTTATAGCCATATTGTCAAGAACTAGCATCATCACATTACCAGTTTCAGACTGATAATTTGATATGACGGGTGTGAGGAACCAGCTACAAGTCTCTCCATCATGAAACAATAATTATGAGCCTTCATTCTTCACCAGGAATATCAAGGTCATTGTCTGGATCAAATCTAAAAGGGAGTTTCCCTCAATAGATGTCATGAGAGATAAGCACCAAGCTGACATGTTCTAACAGAACTATCACCTGCTATCAGAGCCACTGTGACAGCTGTGTGTCAAGAAAACACAGGCCAATTCATCAGGCCCCTGGGCCAAAGTGCCCCCCTAATGGATATGATGAGCATATGTCTCCCTACCATACAATGGGTGCTTATTACTATAGGGCTGTTTGTATAATGATCCAATTAATCACTGTTGATAGTCATGTGTTTTGAAATTGATGAAAACAAGTACTGCATAACTCTTATCTAATTGCCATAGTGTGAGCTTTGAAAAGGAAAACTATCAAACATGCACAACTCTTCCAGGATTCACAACAAACAGCATGCATGTCTCCTTGGCTTTGACATATTATCTTTGCCATGTAAAACTTTCTGTCCTCTCTTCTTTTGAAAAGTTCTCCTTCCACTTGAAAGACTCAATGCAAGTGTTATCCAAGGTCTCTGCCCTCTCTGCTTCTCAAACTTGATTGGTAATGTAAAGAGGGCTTCCGACTGCACAGAGACTAGGGGAGCCTGTAAAGTTTATCCCACTCTTTGGCATCAACTGATCACTGTCACATGGAGACAGACGAGTTCACCAGGTGTTCAAGACAATGTGATTGCTTCATTTGCCAACTTCTAATCTTTAAATATTTTGGCTGCCCTGAAAGCCGGCCTTAAGGCACCAACTTTCTGGTAATTCATTTCAGAAGTGACTCCAGAAGAGTAAGGTAAAGGAAAGAGGGAATTAAAATCAATGATGTTAGCCATGTCCTTGATCTCCAGACTCCTCCCTGTGGGTAAAGGAAGCAGGAACATGCACCCCAACCCCCAGCACCTGGCCTCTATTGCCTTAACATGTGTTTCTCAGGATAATAATTCCCCCACATTTTCTAACTGAACGTGCAGAAGCACTGTGTGGGCTCAAGCTGGGGAAAGCCCTGAACAGAAAGAAAGGCAATGATTCCTGAGATGGAATTTCCCCAGGACTGAGGGCAAAGGCAACTATAAGGGTGTAATGATAAGAAGTTGACCAATAGTGGCTAAAATGCTGGAAACAATTATGCACAATCCTGGTTTGGCTTAGAAATTTCTCTGCTTTATCTGGACTAAAGCTTGACTGCCTTACAGGGAAGCACAGCATCCCCACTACAATGCAGCATTTATACCACTGAACTGAACCATGTATCAGCATGTCTGGAACCTACAGGCAGTATGCACACTGAGGACCTGTTGACTCACGACAGGATCTGGCATAAGGTAAACAGTCAATAAAACTTTGACTGAATTAGCTCAAGGGAAAGGCCCATGAATGTTTGTGGAATTGAATCAATAAACATTAGAATGATGATTCAAAGATGCACATGCACATTGTAATTTAATGTGAAATGTCTCCCATAGGCTCATCTGTTTGAACACTGGGTCACGATCTAATGTGCTATTTTAGAATGTTATTTCCCCACTTTATAAAGTGGGGAAAGTAGGTCACTAGGGAATGCCTTGAGGCTTTCTACTTGGCCCACTTCCTGTTCACACTTTACTTCCTGAAGCATTCACAATGTGAACAGTCAACTTCTTGTCCTGCTGCCAAGACTTTCCTCCCTATCACTGCTATGTCTTCCTCAACAAGATAAACTTTATCCCTCAAGAACTTTGAGACAAATAACCCTTCCAAGGAGTCTTATGTTACTTTTATCAGGGTATTTTATCACAATGAAAGGAAAGTATCTGAGACTTCAGTTATTGACTTAGTATAACTATGTATATCATACATATGTATGTTGGTGATACCTTGTTTTTGTAGTAGAGTTTTTAGTAGAGTTTTGCTGTAGCCTAACCTGGCCTTGACTAGTGGTTCTCCTACCTCAGGCTTGAGAGTCCTGGGATCATAGGCATGTGCCACAATGCCTACTTATAACATAATTTCTACTAGTATTCTTCGAGCTACAACTCAAACTCAATCAGGAGAAAGAGTTCTAAGGTAGGTAACAGACGACAATCATTTCTGAGATTTGTTGTTTTGAGGTTTTTGCTTTGTTTTGTTGAGAGCAGTCTCACTTTATAGATCTCACTGGTTGGAATGCTCTCTGTAGACCAGGCCAGCATCAAATTCATAGAGATCTGCATGTCTCTGCTTCCCAGGTGCTGGTATAAAGGTATGAGCGACCACACTAGGCAGAATAATCATTTCTTAATTCCTGAAAGAGTCTTCTCATTCCAAGGCACTAATCACTGATGAGTATGAAATGTGTTTCCTGAATAGGGTGAGATATTGCTCAATTACAAAAATTATAATTATAAAATGGGGATTCTTAGTACACCCAGATTGTGGCTCACAGACTGCATAAAACTCCAGTCCAAGGTATCTGAGGACCTCTTCTAGTATCTCCAGGCATGAGCATGCACTATATATATATATATATATATATATATATATATATGTGTGTGTGTGTGTGTGTGTGTGTGTGTGTGTATGTGTGTGTGTGTATTTATGTATATTTTACATATATACTCAGGCACACACACATACATATATCCATAAAATATTTTAAACATAATTACAAATTTTAAAGCATCTGTGCATTTTACAGTGACAAAAATTGAAATTATATTGCACACAGAAAAATATAGCAATGGCAATTCAGTTTTAACACACACAACTAATAAAACTGAAATTTCTTCACCTATCACCTAGGAATTGTCTCTTCCCATGCAAACTCTGTGTCCTTGTTTTCCTTCTGTTGCTGTGATAAAATACCCTGACAAAAGGCAACTTAGGGAAGAAAGGGGTTGATTTCAGCTCACAGTTCCAAGTCAGTCTGTGACATCAAGACAGTAAAAATGGATAGCCATGTCTCACCACAGTCAACAACAGAGAGAAATAAGTGAATGCATGTACATTGCTTGCTTACTTGTCTACTTGCTTATTCTCATGTAATATCTCCACTCATAAAGTACAGGACTCCTTGCATAGAGGATTTTGCTACCCAAAGTGGAATGTGGAGAAGGGTAATTAAATCATAAAAGACTTTTGAAAAAAACTACATGGAAACATACCATTGTATAAGCTTCCAAAATATAGACAGACATATGTAAATAGATTTTCATATAGAATTACCCTATAACAGGGTTACAATACCCCGACTACAATTTTATTCTAACAAATAAAAACCTCAGTACCAAGAACAGATTACCTCTTTTTGAGTTGTTGCCAGTGAGGTCCCACAGTCTGCTAAAAGTTACAGGTGATTACCACTAATCTTGGTTACCTTCCAGAACTTGATAGTGAGACCCTATTTTGGAAGACATCTTTTTTCATTCTGAAAATCAAGCAGGTACTAATCTTGAAGCTTCATCCCCACTAGCTACTTTTCATAGTGCTGGAAGGTCCTATACCTAGTACATGGGGAAAATAAATAACCATACATCTTACCCAACTATAAACCTATATGAGTTACAATAAGAACTTTCCTTGCTGGATATGCACACTGTTACAAAGTGGCATGAATATTATGGGAGAAACCAATGACCCTCTGACTGGATTTCAGTCCTGCTATACAACAGGGAAGCCATACAGGAACCATTATCAAAAAAGGCCAAGAAACTGTGAATTAAATGAGCCATAGGCTCTATGGGAGAACCTATTATATTCTGCTAAACTGACATAGTATTAAAAAACAACTCCCACTGATTTATTGCTATACCCATAGATTAGTGTTCCTTGTAATCATCAGAGGAGGAGCTTCTTTTGGCATTAGATAGTGATTAACATACAGATCCACAACAGTTCAACATGCAGAGAACAGGAGACTGTTGAATTCTCATCCCTTAATGGGATGTCTATGTTATCCCTCTCCTCTCCAATCTCAGGGATCACTACCGAAGAAGGGACAATAATATTGTATGAGCCAAAACCAATGGGTTACTACAAAGAAAGTGTTTTTACAAGTATATGAACTCACAGAAGTAGTGACAGCATGCACAAGGACTGTTCAAGATAAATCCAGACAAAATCTCAGCATGGAGGGTGCTGGTGGTAGGCATGCATAAAGTCCCACCCTTAGCAGAAGGGCTATTTCATTTCATAGCTGCTATGAGAGGACTAATCAGTTATCTTTAAGGGTGTTGCCCTAGTAGGTTGACTATACTCCAAGGCAGTCCCCACATAGAAGAATGTTTTGGCAACAAAAATGGTACTCCATTGAAGTTGGTGGGGGGAGACACAACATGACCAAGAAGTTGGGGGAATGGAGAGGTAGATGTATCTCAAAGGAGTTTGACAAATATTGTCAAAACACATTATCTGAAATACTCAATTAATAAAAATATTGTTTTTTAAATCCTGCAATAAAGTACTATATTTTCAACTTTGTTAAGCTTATTAAGCAATGGATCACATCTACTGCACACATAAAATAAACAGGCTTTTTTAAAAAGAAGAATGAAAGATCAGCCAGGAAAGACAGATAGTGGGCAAAAATTTATATGAGTTTATTTCACTCTCTAATCTTTAGTAGAGCACATGTTGGCCTTCAGCCTACCATCTTAAAGAGTGCCACTGACACCCGTGAAAGGGACAAACATTAGGGACTCTCAGGAAAACCGCTTAGGGTTCTTAAAGGTTAACCAAACAGACAAATATTTCTCAAAGAAAGCAATGACCTTGGGATTACCTCAGAAGCACTGAAGAGAAAAAGATCCATTTAGCAGACACAGTGATGCATGCCTCTAACCTCAACAGCAGACAGGAGGTCCTAGAGGGTCTTAGATTCCAGACCAGGCACCATCACTATGTGTGCAGATGAGATAAAATAAAAGCAAGACTGAGGAAAGGGAACGAGGAGGCCAGGGGGGCTTAGCAGCCATTACCAAATACGGGATCCAAATTCAAAATAGCCTTGGAAACTTGAACAAGTCACAGAGAGAACACATTTCTCCCTCCTTTCTCTTCCACGGGATGGAAGACATGGTCCTCTCAGTTACAGAATTCCACTTACACATTTGGTAATTATACATGAGATGCTGTGCTCAGTTCCAGGGAAACATACTTAAGAAAAGATGTCCTGACTTGTTATTCCACAGAAGTAAGTACTATATTGAAGGAAAATTACCAGTAACTGACAGTCGTATGTGTGGTGCCTTCCATGACTCTCCTTCACCTTTCTTCCCACTTCTAGTCCGAGGTAATTATTTCTCCTGGGTGTTTTCTTTCTTCCTGTGTCACAGAACACTGGAGTGTAATCAGACTTACTCGTTTGTCTCCCTCTAAATTGCTAATCTCTGAAAGAGCACAGGGCATGGATCACGTCTTTGCCACCCCACAGCACACCACAGCACCTACACAATGGATGCTCAATAAGTGCTTATTGATTTACAACTGAAAACAAAGTGTCCCCATGTAAAGTGGACTCTATGCATGTATTAAAAGAATCTAGGGTGCTATGTAGAAACCCAATAAAGAGTTTATGTCACCCAACAGCCACAAAGATAAAGTTAAGGATACATAATAATGGGGCTGGAGCAATGACTCAGTGGTTAAGAGCATGGGCTACACTTGCAGAGGACTTGGGTTTGTTTCCCAGTACCTACATGGCACTTATAATCATCTGTAACTCCAGTTTCTGAGACTGATGCCCTCTTCTGGCGTCCAACTGGCACCAGACATACATGAATACACATACATCTGTATAAGCGAAACACTCACACATAAAAATGAATATTAAGTTTTTTTCTTCATAAACAAAAAAAGATACACTGCAAACTAAGTGTGGGTGAAACATGTCCAAAAATTCTAGCACTCTGGTGGTAGAGTCATTTAGAATCACAAATTCAAGCCAGCCTGGATTACACAGTGATGTCAAAAAGCAACTTAAGCTACATAATGTGACTGTGTTTCAAAAACACAATCAATGGCGAATAAAATCATGTTGAGTAGAACATCTACACAAGCTACTTTCCATGCAAGTTCATGAAGTACTATTCTAGAGAATGAGAGGGCAGATAGCAGGAATAATCTCTTGAGAAGGAACTGCTCTAAGAGTCAAAAGAGGTGTTCAAAAGGAAGGAGATAGAAAGGGGGTGCTAGGGAAGCAGGGGGAAGCAGGGCGAAGCTGCTAACCTGAAGATGACGGACAAATAAAGTCCCATAAAAAGTGAAGTCAAGAGAATCAAATCCCTAGAGAAAAAAACCCTTGTTGACACAGGCAAGTCAAAATATGTTAGAACTGTGAGCACACACACAGAAGACAGCTATCCCAAGGCTGAGATAAAACACAGTGCCAAGTTGAAGAAAGCAGAAACAACTCTGGCATGGGTGATGGGTAGCATTATGAAAAAGAGCAACCCCTCACTGGAGAACGGTGTCTATGCAGATATGCACAGCACATACATGTACACAGCACTGGTTAGACATCAACTAAGGCTAATTAGAACTGCCTGACTTTGTGCAGGGGCATCCATAACTGAACCTGAAGTGAATCCACATAGTTAGCTGAAGAGGGGGTGTGTTTCAATACATAGCAAGTTAGAACACATTTGTAAACCTGACTCTTGGGTTCTTCTTCCTAGTTAAGTACAGACAAATCTGTTCTAGCTTCCTTATAGCTCAAGTTCTGGTGATAGATGGATATTCTCATCAATGCATATTTTATACTGGTATCACTCATAAAACTGGCATTTTCTTTTCATTTCCACTTCATTTTTATTTAGAGAAGGAGGAAATGGAGGATGAGGACAGCAGAGGAAAAAAAGCACCTGGCTTCGTAAGTTCTGTGTCTGTAAGTCATGCCTAACCTGTGGCCACCATAAGCTTACTAACAGACAACAGCATGTCACAAAAACATAAAATTTTCCATGACCATCCTCAAAATTGTAAATACATCATAGTTGAGGTGAATTAGACTCAAAGCATGATCTAAGATTCCCCAATATGTTTAAGTGGCAGTATATTTCAGATAACTCAAATAAAAATAAAATAAAACATTGGTTAGAAATTGTAAGCAATTAGAAACTTTTAATCCAAAAAATTACTCATCAAAAAAGCATTCAAACATAATTATATCATGTTATTGTATGTGAATTTTGTTACCAACGATGGGATCCAAAAGTTACAAGCTATGTATCACAAATATTTAAATATTCATATCAATATAAGGTATTTTTTTTCTTCTTTCCTCCTCTATAAAGTTATACCTTGACAGCCTTGAAGTTACAATTCTCTGTTTAAAGCACGGGTCTATTTTGGAGTGTCTGATTCCAAAGCCCTGAACCAATGAGTGAAAAGGGAAAATGCAAACATGTGGCTGATTAGAAAAATAGTTATAATAGGCCTAACTGCTGTTATTATTGTGGGTACAAGTGAAATAACCACCAGGTCATTTTAAGCTCTGGAAAACACCCTATGGTGGTGTTTGACTGATTCGATGTGTTTTTGTACACAGTTGCTGTGATAATGGAGCAGACGTTTACCCTGTAACAAAGCAAAGTGCAAATGTAAGCCTTAGGGTTTACAGTAATTCCAGAATATCAAACCACCAGGAAGGGTTTTAAATGAAGCCCCTGCTGATCTATTTACTGGTTAAAACCCTTCTGTCTCCTAAAAACAGTAATGTCATGCACAGAACAAATTATTGATAAATTGAAGAATTTCAAACAAAGATAAACAGGGAATTAAAAATCTGTAGCAGACATTAGCTTTGAACAGAACAGAATTTGGTTGTTGGTCTGGGTCCAGTTTCCCCTATGCATTTTCAGACATAAAGGACCCTGTGTGAGGTTCCTATTCTCACAGAATTCTGAAGAACAGAGCGATCTCTGCTACGGGACTGTGAGAAGAGCCAAGCAGTCTTCATTGCTTAGCATAATCTATAAACACAAGACACCAGTTTGACCCTCAAAGTGATCTCTTTCCCTTCACACAGGGATGGCAAGCCAGTGATATCGTTATGGGTTACAAAACAGCATTTAGAAAAGGTTCCTAAAGGAAATCTTCCTTCCTTTCAACCATGTTGCTATGGTAACCACACCAATCAAGCCACTTCACAAAGGCTTTTGTGTCAAGTTCTGTTAGCAAACTCATATAGAAAGTGTAACTCCCATCCAAGTACTAACCAGGCCCGACCCTGCTTAGCTTCCAAGATTAGGTGCATTCAGGGTGTTATGACTGTAAGATGCCCAAAGGAAAGAAAGCCAAGGAGAAAAAGAAAGTGTCCCCGGCCTCAGTCATCATCAAGAAGCAGGAGGCCAAGAAGGTGGTGAATCCCCTATTTGAGAAAACTCCTAAGAACTCTGGCATTGGACAAGACATCCAGCCCAAATGAGAATTCACTGGTTTAGTGGATTGGTCCTGCTATATAAGGCTGCATCAGCAAAGCACCATCCTCTATAAGCTGCTCAAAGCGCCTGCTGCCATTAACCAGGTCTCCCAGAGCCTGACTAACAACTACCCAGCTGTTTAAACTTGCCCACAAGGACAGGCCAGAGATGATGCAGGAGAAGAAGCAAAGGCTGCTGGCCAGTGTTGAGAAGAAAGCTGCTAACAAAGAGGGACTTCGGATACAGACCTCATTGAAGTAGTGGTCTTCCTGCTTTGTCCTGTGCAGCAAGATGGTGGTCTTCTACTGCATCAAGGAGAGGGCCGGGCTGAGATGGCTGGGCCACAGGAAGATAACAACTGTTGGCTCACACAGGTCAATTTGGAAGACAAAGGACCTCTGGCTAAGATTATGGAAGCTATAAGGATTGATTACAAGGATGACCTATGATACCACTGGGGAGGCAATACCCTGGGTCCAAAACCTATAGCTAGCTTTGCAAAGTTGGAAAAGACAAGGCCAAAGAACTGGTCACTAAATTAGGGCTAAATAGTCACTGATAAGTTTCTGTACATAAATAAAAAAAACTGACCTCCAAAAAAAAAAAAAGAAAAGAAAAGACCTCAAGTAAATTAATATTACATTTCTTATCTTATTAGAAATGGTAAAAGACACAGCACTTCTGAAAATTAGAGGAACTGGACATATTAGCATATTAAATTAGTCAAGTTTAGTCTTCTTACATAAAAGCCTGCAGGGAACTCCTCAGGGAAAAGAAAAGGAATGTACCTACCAGGAGGATCACCTTCCTGTACTTCCTCTGTGACTTCTGCCAAAGCCTGTACTATACACACATTAGTGCTGCAGGTCTATCTCACACTGAGAACCCCAGCACACACATTAGTGCTGCAGGTCTATCTCACACTGAGAACCCTAGCACACACATTAGTGCTGCAGGTCTAAAACACACACATTAGTGCTGCAGGTCTATCTCTCACTGAGAACCCTAGCACACACATTAGTGCTGCAGGCCTAAGTGTCACACTGAGAACCCCAGCACACACATTAGTGCTGCAGGTCTATCTCACACTGAGAACCCTAGCACACACATTAGTGCTGCAGGTCTAAGTCACACTGAGAACCCTAACATACACATTAGTGCTGCAGGTCTATCTCACACTGAGAACCCTAGCACACACATTAGTGCTGCAGGTCTAGGTGTCATGGGGAGGACCCTAGCATTTGATGTTCACATGGACACAGAAGAAGCAACAAGGAATCCCTTTCGTATGGTGTATTTTCTCTTAGCCAGGACCCATGAGGTGTATTACTGATTACAGTAATAAATGTGAAGATTGTTTTACGTTAATGACATGGTTTCACATTAGCATAATTCCATTTCTATAAAGCTTCACTTTCTGTTGAATGCATATTTTAAAACAGACAGAAATTACTACTGAAGCTGGTGGCTTCAGCACATGAGAAAGCTGCTGTGAACTGAACGCTAGCCTGGGCTATTGTGGAGAGTTCAAGGCTAATGAGGGTTACATCATACCCTATCTCAAAGCAAAACCAAAACCAGAGAGACAGAGAGATTGATTGATTTAATGAACTTCAATAACTGACCTGACAGCCAAGAGAATTTTTATAAGAACGCAATAGTCTGCTGCAGAATAAGCTTTTCATATTTTTTACTCAGAAGTACCAAGGAAATTAAGGAAGTCTATTGTCTGACCAGTTCTCAAAAGCCTGCATTTTAGAATATATATATATATATATATATATATATATATACCTACTTTATTGTTAGAGAATGATGGATTTATTAAGACACTGAAACAGACAAACATTTCATTATAAGGGCAGTTAACTGATCCAGTTTCTGCCTAATATCCATCTTAAATTGAAATTATCTCTTTCCTAGAATGGGTAGATTCTGATGAAAAGAATATACGTCAAAACACTTGATAATTATGACCAGATTGAAACTAATACGATAAATGGAGACCAATTAAAATTTAATTGTTCAGAGATATTAAAAAGCAAACATCATCAGTACCATTAAACATCAACTTTGGCCAACACTGTGCTCCTGAACTAACTGTCTTCATGTAAGCTGAGGTATACACAGCTTCTTCATGACTCCTGAACTGAGTGTTTGTGATCTGAGGTATGCACAGTTCAGTAGGGACTCATGCACAGACTGTCTTTATGTGATCTGAGGTATGCAGAGTTTAGTGTGGACTCATGCACAGACTGTCTTCATGTGATCTGAGGTATGCACAGTTTAGTAGGGACCTAGAGCATTTCAGCTAAAATTAAATTCTAACTGTAAGAAACACTGTCTCGAAAACAAAAAAACAACAACAACAACAAAACTTAACTATAATTTAAGGGATGGGGACACAGTTCAGTGGTGCAGAAATTCCCTAGCATGTGCAAGGCCCTGAGTGTGATAACTATATGTCAAGCAATAAATAATCAAATTATAATTAAGAAAATCTGATATACTAAATAAATCAACATTCACTACCTGTTTTAATTTCAAGTATTTCACATCATGAAGCTAATGTCAACCAAAACTATGGAAACTGACATTTTAATTAACTTTGCTTCCACATAAATTTAAACACCTAAACTTAAATAGTGCTATTATCTAATATTTGTGTGTGAAGTGGGAAATTTACTTTGGCTATTTTCTGCTTCATAGTATTTGACTTTTTTTTTTTTTTTACACAATTTTGGTAGATAAATAGGGAGAAACTAGTAGGGGAAAATGGAGTTTGAGTCAGTTTAACAATGTGTATTATACACGTTTACTCTTATATTAGTAACCAAAATATCAAACTTTACTAACCACCTATTAGAGGCCTGTAATTAATCTATTTTTCTTCACTGTTTACATATTATCAGGGCCAACAGACAGACATGTCTTCAGTTGTCACAGTGATTCTGAAATGTGACTATACTCGTTTCACAGTCTAACGCACAGAGGTTCAGAAAGGTTAAGTGGCCTGTCAAAGTCCAGCAGTGAGAACCAGTAGCTAGAACCCCCAGTCAGCTCAGTAGAGCGGCACATTTCTGTTTGCACCAAGAACAAATCAAGAGCTAGCCATGTTTCCTACAGATCACTGCTTCTCCTACAGGACATGCTACTGCTAACACAGTTACTTCTAACAGTTTTAAAATTTGAGACAAATTGTTGATGTGGCTTTGCAATTGCAACTTTGCCTTTCCAGGGCACTATAAACATCTTCACTATAAAACAGCCATTTGCTCTTACAGCAGTTTCCTGTGGGGTTCCTCTGCTGGCCTTTAAAAGAACTTCAAACCAAGAAGTGAAAGGACTCCGTCCACTTGTTTCCATGCCTGACTGTTAATTAAATACAAAATATCATGGAACCATAACACGGCACAAACACTAAGAAAGGATGTTCTAACAAGAGCTGACTTCACAAAGGGGAGAAACAAAGGATTAATCCTTAACCTTGTTAAGATGAAAGGAAATCACTAGGAGAGACACTGGGTTACAGCACCTGGCTCTTTTTCTCTGCAGCCTGTGCTCTTCACACTCAGTGGAGGCAATGTCTGTGTCAGCTTGTTATTCCTTTTACTAGAGATAAATGGAAGCATAAAACACATAGAGTTCCTTCCAACACATTTTCTTTCTCTTTTATATTAACATGCTAACTTCAACCTTATGTATTTCTCTAATATAAAAGCTCACTGGAAATGTGGATACATTTTAATCTACTACATTATATTTTACTCTTTCAATAAAATTATCCAGGAGATCTTTAAAGCCAAATCCCTTTGTGACCCAGCATTGTGAACTTTCTGATAACTGGAATTACCAGATAATTCTCTCATCTGCCACATAATCAGGGAGCACAAAGCAAACAGAAGGCTCACTTCTGGGCTGCTCTGTGTCTTGTTCTCCTGTCTATACAATTATATACTTTAAAACCAGGGTATAAAGGAAGTGTGACCTCCTATGACAGTTAAGCTGAATGTTCTTGTGTCAAGATGCTTAAAGTAGCATTTCACAGTAGACAGAGATGCTCACAGGCAACATATTCGACATGCTATCATCTCATCGTCTCTCAGTAAGGATAGCGAAAAGGATATATACCCATATATTGAAAAACATGAGCATGGAAGACTACAAATGTTCCCATATGTGTGCATTTTTAAATCAATCTAACCCTTCTAAAGTGTATAATTCAAAAACCTCAAATTGTACACCATAAGTACATATAATCTCTGTCAATTTAAAAATGAGAGCCATGCATGGTGCATATGACTTAATTCTCAGCACTCTGGAGGCATAGGCAGGAGGATCAGAAGTTCAAATCTGACTATATAGGGATTTCAAGGTTAGCGTGGACTACATGAGACCTTGTTTCAAAAAGACAACAAATATTCAAACAAAAAACAACCACAAAATAAAACCAAAGTAAAAGCCATTTTAAACACATTTATTTGTGTGTGTTGAATATAACCACCTGCAGTATACATGCCACAGTCATTCCCATTCAAATATGAAGAGTGAGGCTGTGTCTTAGTGAGTGTTCTCTTGCAGTGAAGAGACATCACGACCATGGCTACTCATAAAGAAAAATATTTTGATTGGGGTTTGCTTAGTTTCAAAGGTTTAGTCCATCATCAGCATGGTGGGGAGCATGGCAGCACACAGGCTGACATGGTTTTGGAGAAGGAGCTGAGAGTTCTACATCTGCATTCCCAGGCATCAGGAAGAGAGAGACACTGGGCCTGGTCTGAGATTTTGAAACCCCAAAGCCCTCTCCAAGTGACACACTTCCTCCAACAGGCCACACTTACTCCAACAGGCCATGCCTCTTAATCCCTCACAAGTAGTGACATTCCCTAATGACCAAACATTCAAATCTATGAGCCTATTGGGGCCATTCTTTTTTGTAGATTATTATTTTAAGGTATGTTACTTTTGTTTATGTTGCATTTGTTTAACTCTGTGAAGCTCTGTTACTGTGTCTGTCTAAAACACCCGATAGTTTAATGAAGAGCTGAATGGCCAATAGTGAGGCAGACATTCCAAACATTCTGCCACATTAGTATAGATGATTTATATATATGCCACCACATATAGTCATATAGTCCTAGTGTGTGTGTGTGTGTGTGTGTGTGTGTGTGTGTGTGTGTGTGTGTGCCACCACATATAGTTAGGTAGTCCTAACTCAGAAATTAAAATGCCTAGGTCAACATATTTATCTATCAGAAAGATCAAGTATACATTTACAGTTGCCCCCCCCCTTTTTTTTAACCTTTGAGATAAGTTAGCTACACAGAAGTGTCTGAAAATTAAAAAGGGTGATGTTATCCCTCTTTCCTTTTAGTTCTTCCTTTCATCTCTCTGCCCATTTAGGTTCTCTCTGAACCGAAAATGACCAGGCTGAAGTGATGAGAATGAGGTAACTGACTTGGAAAAAGAGAACTGCTGCCTGTAGTTCACTGGGAGCTAACTCCATGCTCTTCAGTTCTATCTGGAGCACAACTGTCCCCCACCCCGTGAAAGTGTGTGTGTGTGTGTGTGTGTGTGTGTGTCCGTCCATAGTTTTAACAACACTTACAATAGCCACTGGCACTACTATCCCCAATTCTGCCCTAATCTCTGTAACTAGTACTGACCCGTAGGACCCCTTGGACTGTGCTGAGGTTTGCTCCTTTCTCTGCAGAGCATCCAAGACAACCTCAGCCGAATTCTTTTGCACCCCAAAACTCAGAGTGAAGGGCAATCCCAACATGTGCCTCTTCTGCTTTTCTATCTTCCCCCTTAGGTGAATAGGTACCCTGCCTCCCTTTTAATCTTTTTAGATTTTCTACATAGAAACAAGAACACTAGCCCTCTATGTACCTCAACCTTCAGTTTATACAGAAAATTCTAAGGGGCTGTCTTGTTATAGTTTTAATGCTAGAATAAAACACCGTGACCTAAAGCAACTTTGGGAGGAAATGTTTTATTTCAGCTAACAACTCTCAGGTCACACTCCATCACTGATGGAAATCAAGGCAGGAACTGGGAAACAGGAACTGAAACAGAGACCATAGAACAACACTGCTTACGGGCTTGCCTCCCATGGCTTTCTTGGCCTGTTTTCTTATATACCCTAGTACCCCTTGCCCAGGGGTAGTACCACCCGCAATGGGCTGGGCCCTACCACTTCAATTACTAATCAAGAAACCCCACATGCCCACAGTTCAGTCTTATGAAGGCATTTTCTCGGTTGGCAGATAACACAAGCTTGTGTCAAGATGACAGAAAACTAAGCCTAACAGCAGTAACCTGTGGGAAGTTCCCTGCCCTGCGTGTTTAGTCAGAACTGTGGAGGACCTCTTATAGAGGAGGGCTTGCCCAAGTAATATCTTTGCTCTGTCCTTCAACTGCATCACTAAAAGTTTACCAGTATTTCTAGTCAGTGTGCTGGGAGTAGAGTAGGTAGCATTCAGTGGCAGATCATGTTTAGCTTGAATCTAAAGTTCAATTCCCAGCATCCTCCTACCCCCAAAGAAGAAAGAAAATTCTATCCATGCCATGAGCAGTTGAAAGGCAGTATCTGAATTAGTCTGAAAGCAATTTCAAATGATGAGTTCTTGAATAAGATGTTTTAAATATTGATGTTATTAACAACCTGACTGTATTATTATGTATAAATCTGACTATTATTATATAAAATAAGTCTCTTCTATGATTACGTTTGTATTAATTTTGATGGGTTTTTGTTGTTTGTTTGTTGTCGGATTACTTTTTTATTTGGTTTTGTTTGATTGTTTGGTTGACGTTTTGAGACATGGTCTCATGCGGTCCAGGACAGACTCCAGTCTTCACTATTCGGCTGATGCTATCCCTGAATTTCTAATCCTCCTAAGTGCTAGGAGACCGTGATGTGTGCCACCATGTTCTTTTAGGACATGTATGTTTATTATGACTTATCCAGTAATAAAATAGATTCCTTATAGGTATACTGGATATGTAATAATTAATACTCTGGAATATTTTAAGAGTATTTAAGAGCAAATGTGCTTATTAGTAGGACTAGAATAAAATGGGTTTCTTTTGCAAAACAACAGCTCATTATTATTAATCAATCATAGAAACATACTATTTTCAAATCTGTGCTATCTTTCAATATCTTAAGAAATGACATTCTGAAGCAGACAAACATCACCAAATATCCTGTGGCCACAAGCAGTGACAGGACTGAGTGCCATCCCACTGGCAAAAACCACAGTCACTATTAGAGTAGAGAACACATTTGGTGGGTTGGGTTGGGTTTCGAATTGTACTTAGCATTTTGGATTCTATACTCTCATTTCTTACACTGTATCAAATGAGCCACTGACAATTCCTGACAATAATCTAGTACATCTGTCTCCTTTGACTTCTGTCCCTGAAACATTTACCCAAGCCCTGGCAGTGTCTACCTTAGCAAAACAACTAGTACTCTAAATGATTTCAAAGCAAACATAGTTGGGGAAAGAAAAGGCTATAAGAATTGGGAATAAAATGTTAAGGTGCAAGCTGATCTAAGCATGTGTTCTGACAGAGAAAATGGACTTGAAATTGTGCAAAACCAGGCATTCACTACAATTTGGAAATTTGTCCAGTGGGAGTAGAACTACTATATTTATACTTTGACGGGTTAAGAACATGGTGACTGATGGCTGGTATTAAAATACTAGGACATGGAAAGAGGGAGTGCAAGGATTTACTCAGCCTAAATCATTAAGAGAAGCATACAAGTGCTTATAAATCCAGCCCACAAAACAGGATATTATGGAGGACTTAACTGTCTATTAATAACATATCCTCTGGGGTAGGGACATGACTTTTTCATCCTTTGACCCCCTAAAAGGAAATCAAATTGCCAAGTAAGCAATGTGTCCAGGATCCCCTGGCTTGAATTCAGAACTGGAGCCCAGTTCTGTCAAAATTCAAAGTTTCCATGCCCCCAAATCATTATTCATGCCGGTTTTAAGCTTAGGAAACTTAACAGGTTAGAAAACAGAAAGGAATAAAAGTCACTTCCAAATTGAACCCAGTATTCACACAATCTTTATATTTGTAATCTTTCTGGAATATGCTTGTGATGGTTAACATCGATTGCCTACTGGAGAGGATCCACAACTTGGAGACACATCTCTGGGCATGTCTAGGAGACAAAACCTAAAGGTGGGAGGACCCACCCTAAATCTGGACAACACTATCCCCTGGGATCTTGGACTGAAGAAAAGGAGAAATCAAGATAAACATTCCTTTTCCTAACCTTCCTGGTTGCAAATGCAATGTGACCATCTAGCTCCGGCCACCATGATTTCCCATCCCTGAGGAACTGTCCCATGAAATGAGTCATCTAGCTCCGGCCACCATGATTTCCCATCCCTGAGGAACTGTCCCATGAAATGAGTCAAAATAAGCCCCTTCTCCCTTAACTGGATTTTGTGAGGGCATTTCATTCCAGCAATAAGAAAATAACTAATGCCAGGTAGTGATGGTGCATGCCTTTAATCCCAGCATTTGATGATGATAGATAGGTAGATAGGTAGATAGGGAGGGAGGGAGGGAGGGAGGAAGGGAGGGAGGGGAGAAGGAAGAAAGGAAGGCAGGGAATGGGAGGGAGGGGAAGGGCAGGGGAGAGCAGGGGAGGGGAGGGGAGGGGAGAAGAGGAGAGGAGAGGAAAGCAGAGGAAAAAGGAGAAAAGGAAAGGAAAGGAAAGGAGAGGAGAGGAGAGGAGAGGAAAGGAAAGAGGAAAGGGGAGGGGAGGGGAGGGGAGGGGAGGAGAGGAGAGGAGAGGAGAGGAGAGGAGAGGAGAGGAAAGGAGAGGAGAGGGAAGGGAAGGGAAGGGAAGGGAAGGGAAGGGAAGGGAAGGGAAGGGAAAGGGAAGGAAAGGAAAGGAAAGGAAAGGAAAGGAAAGGAAAGGAAAGGAAAGGAAAGGAAAGGAAAGGAAAGGAAAGGAAGAAGGAAAGGAAAGGAAGACCATTCCAGTCACTTCAGATGTCTACAGGAAATCTTTCTAGACCCTTCCACCAGCAGCTGAACAAAGTTCAGATATTCTAGTACAATATTTAACACTAAGTGTTGTTAAAGAAACATGTGACTGTAGATCACATGTTGGCCCAGACTCATGCACTAGGACAGAAAAGACCAGATTGAAAATCAAAACTGGAGACACTCATACAAAGTGTCATAGCAGTAAGCTCCAGAGAAATAAAGAAAGACAACTTCTGGAACAGATAAATTCCATTCATCATGTATGGTACTGCAAATTCCTTCAAACTAAAACATTCTACCTGAAGGAAACACCTCCAGACTCCAGAAATTCTAAATGGAGGCTACTAGGACTCAGGAAGCAAACAAACAACTCACAGGACTCAGGAAGTCCATGAAAGAGGGCCTTCCATCTCCAAGGTTATATAAGCAGTAAAGCTCTTCAGGTGAGAAGACTTGTCCATTTGTCAAACTGAGTGCCTGTCATGCAGAGCCCCAGGAATACTTCTGGTTAGCATTTGGTGATACACCTGTCTGTGAACACCTACACACCTATAAGAAATGCCCCCTAAAAATCACTGGTTCACTGTGGTGGGCCTTAGTGATATCATCAGTATGATCTGTCCACAGTTCTCTATCTGGAGTGGATAGGCACTTTTTCCCCATTTCTCCAGGAACAGTGTCACACAGCAGCATGCTCAATGTTCTTAATCAAATTAGCAATGCTGCCACTCCATTTCCCCATCCTCAGCCTTCAAAGAAAGTAATAACAAAACATCCACGTTATTTTTGTTCTTTCTTTGTTGTTTGTTAAGTGTACAGAACCAAACTCCTCTTCCCAGCTTACTAGAACATTTGCTCTATGTGAAGGAAGGAAATGTAACCTAGGCATCAGAAAGTGAGTTCAGATCTTTAACTTATTTCTGTAATTTGAATCTCTGACAGTGGTGCACCCATCTTACTCTTAACAGCGAACTCCCCTGAGTCTTCTTCTTTCTTGGAGTTTTAACCTACCACACTAGTCCAGTGTTCTTCCTATTGCTTGACCTGCTCTTCCTCAAAATCCACAAAGGTTTCACCTTTGCCTGCCTGCTAAGTACTCCAGGACTCACACACTCTCACTCCCCACATTCCATGGATATTTTAACTTTTCCCAGCATGGCTCTAACTGCCTTCTATGCTCCAGTGGGTCTCTGATGTTTATCTCAACAACCACCCTGACTCTGACACACAGAATTAGCTACTATGCAATGTTGCCCCACCACAACCACCCTCTTCGGATTTCCTAGCATTTTCCAGGCTACCAGACCTTCAAGAGTTCTAAATCAAAACCTTAAATTTCTGTATTTAATTTTTACACAATCCTCCCCTTCCTAGTCCCATAATCTAAACAATTGGAAATCCTGTCTCCACAGCTACCTCTGTCTCTCATCTGAACTATCCACAAAAGCTTCCCAAATGGCTTCCCTGTTTCTTAATACAAAAGCCAGAGCAATCTTTTTAAAACAGAATCCAATGTGTCACTCATCTGCCTGAAACTCCTCATTTAAGGAAATACAATCTCCTTAATGAAGCCCACAAGCACCGAGCCATCAAAACTCCTGACTGTGTCTTTCCAATCATAAATTTTGACTCTTCCAGTCTTTTACTCTCCATCCCTACTACTGACCTTTTCTTAGTTATCAGAGCTACTATTTCCTTCTTCATGTCCTTAATAGATGTAGGTATCTCTTACACATAACCAGATAATGATTCTCATCCCTCCTGCCTCAACTCAAATGTTGCCTCAACATAAAAATTATAAACAAGGGATCCTATGAGGTCAAACATCATTTTTGAGCCTAAAATCATCTCTAAATGATTTCTATTTTCATATGCATCTATTATTCTATTCCCCTAGATACCAAATTCCCTAGTGGCAAGAATATTAACTCCCTGATCAACAGAGAATGTTTAGTGCCTAGTAAAGTGTCTTTTACACATACAGGAGACAGTCTATAGACTTTAGAATCCACAGCCTCATATGCTATGGTCCTGGCCACTTGGAGACTCAGAAAGGAGAACTGATTACTCCTTTTGTTTTGTGTGCCTATGAACTAGTATCACACTGAGGTAGGATACAAAGAAGAGGGAAGTTATGGAAATATAAGAAAGGAGAGAAACCCCTCATCCAAAGCCTCTTACCAGAGAGAAGCCAAGAATTCCAGGATAATTATAATTTTCTTTGAGGGCTGGAAACATAGACAATGTTCCTTATATACCAAGATGGATGTTAACATAGCAATGAACCATGCTTAAGGCCTAACCTGATGTGACCTTATGTATAATGTCATTCATTTCCTAGATATTCTGGGTATCTCAAAAACAAGAATTAACCCCAGTTTACAGTTCAAAATATATTTCCCTGCAACACTTGTGACGCAGAAATTTTTACCTTAGCAGCTGCAACCCTATCCAAGGCACAGACCCTGCCCTATGACCTCATTTTGTCCCCTTAACACTTGTCTTCAGAAGCTTCCCTAAAGAGCAGCAATGTATACACTCCATCCTGACCACCACTGGAGAAGCTCATACCCACAATTTAGTGTGTCTCTCTCTTCCCTTGACAACCTATCTGTATCTATTCAAAGATCTGTTGAGTGTTTTTGAGAAGCTCCAAGTCTTCTTCACACTGGCTTGCCCTGAAATTCTTTTCTACAGTCAGGTCAAGGATCTAGTTTTATTTGAGTTGAGGTCCCTAAAAGAAGAAGGGAAGTCCTTAGGCTGATGCAGGCAACAGAATGAGATGATATCTCCATCCCCACAGCTTCTGACAGAACTAGGTTGGTTATCTAATGGAAGGAGAGTCAGAAAAATTTCCATTTCATAGTTCAATCCCCCAAATGTATGGTGAATAGAAATAAATGGGTCTATCGATGAATCATGGTATTCAAGGAACCTTCATTTTCTCCCACAAAACTGGAAGCAATTTCCTATGTTTTCCCTAGACCATAGAACATAAATCTGCTCATCATTTACATTTCAAAGCAGATTATGCCTGAAACCTATAGGATATATATCAAGTCCCATCACTCAAAGATTTATTACTTGCTAGAGGTCATTAAAATTTCTGAATTAAACTAAACATGGATCCAATCCAATTAAGCCATGGCTAAATGGACTTGAATAGAATCCCTTTAAAATAATAGGCCTGAAATTATGTGGAAGAGCATCTTCTCAAGAAATCACATTTTCATAATTATTAGTACAATATCCCAAAGCACATTTAGTTAGCACTTAGCGCCATCATCAAAAATAATGGTAATATATTCAATATGCTGGACATGCTGTGACCTATTTCACTATTACATTTATTACTAAAAAAAGGAATGTAAATTCCATAAAGGTACTTTTGTTATACAATCCACAAATAAAGAACTTGATTCAATGATTATGGAGCATATTAGCCTGGCACCTTGGTCTTGGACTTCCATCTCCCAGACCCATCAGAAATGTTTGTTGTTTAAACCTTCCATTCTGTATTATCGTGTTACAGCAGCCTGTTGGCTACTCAATTTATTGTGTAATATACAGAGTTGCTCAAAATGAATACCAGGTTTGGTTGTAGACCAGTTATCAAAAATAAGAAGCTTACTGGGAGTTTTACTGCCTATGTATTTCTAAAATATATAGCTGCTAAGAGAGGGAGAATCAGCTTCCTCCAAGAATGAGTTCTCACAGGTTGTGTGTGTGTGTATGTGTGTGTGTATATATATCGCATATGTATATACATGTAACAATAATAATTAAAGATCTGAATCTGGGAAGGGGACACGGGCAGAGTTGCAGGGGGAGGCAGGAGCACAAGGCATATCCAGGGGCCAGAAAGGAAGGAAGCAGCAGGAGGAGTAGGAGGAGCAGCAGTGATATAGATGAGATGCTCATGTACAAAGTGCATAAAAATAAAAGTATCTTAATAAATATTAAAATAACAAAATGTAGACCATGTTTCATCTGGATTACTGTACAACTTTAACCTTTCCAACAGAGTAAAATGCCATTAAAATTTGTGAAATTCTATCCCTAAGTAAACCCTGACTACTCAAAACCATCTTTTAAAGTAATTCAGAATGCTTTCATCTCTTCACAGCAACCATGGAATATACTAGAACATGTAGTCACAAAGGGTTCTTAGAAACACTCTTTATATTCCACCAGCAATGTTTGTGTGTATGTGTGTGTGTTTTGCATTTACTGTGGAGAGCTTACCACATCAAAATGTTCCCTGTGTGCACATGCAAATTATTTTTCAGTTTTTAAACCTGCAGCATAACTTAGAAATTGATCCACCCAAATGTTAAGTGTAGAAGGATAAGTTTTCAAACACATATGTCTACATAACTACATCCTTCTCAGGATATGGAACATGCATTTCAACATAGGAAACTCCTTCAAGTCCTGTCCCAATCTGTTCTTTCCTTTTCCCTAACTTCTTTCCTTCTTGGGCCTAGACAGTCACTCCCATGGCCTGTCGCTGTAGATTAGCCTTAACTACATAGACTTCATATTAAAGTGCTAGGCATGGAAAACATCCTTTCCAGTTGTTGGTCAGGGCAGTCTAAAGACCCCCCAAAATGGTACAGACTATCGTCATTGCCCTTGGTACCTCCCAGAAAAAAAGCAATAACATTTTGTTAAAGACACACACACTTAGGATGCAGGGTTTGGTGGAACTAAGCTGGAATTGACCTGGAAGCTTCCTCACTGAGGACTAGCTAGCATAATCTCAGAAGGAGCCATGTAAGCTGCTAATGAAGAAAAGCAATCAATAGTCCTATCCTGCTATAATGCCAATAAGTCATGCCAATGACCAGCATGGTAAGATACTTGGATAGGTAACAATTGTAGCACTTATATCCTGGGGTTAACCAACAATAATGTAATTGAACTTGAGACCCACTCACTCAGAGGAAATCTATGCATGTAACTGTAAATTTAGCCAACTACCCATGGCTCATAAGGCCATGGGACTTAGAGAAGAACATATTCCAGCCACTTTCCTAAACCAGCATAATTCCTAACTGCACTCTGTTTATCCTTATATCCACAGCTAAGTGCAGCTCTCACCTCTCATCAACAAAGCTTCTCTTTGTAGCAGAGATCATTACAGAAGGCAACAACTGGCCAAACTCCAGAGACGGTAGGCTGCCCATCCCCAACTGATAACATCCAAAACACAAGCCTTACAACTAAGGCTCATGGAACATTTTAGAAAAGGAGGCAGAACGACTGTAAGAACCAGAGCACCAGGACAGCTGCTGGAAGATAACCTCTTCTTAAAATAAATAAATGGAAGGAAGGGAGGGAGGGAGGGAGGGAGGGAGGGAGGGAGGGAGTAAGAAAAACACAGGAGAAGAAGAGAAAGAAAACAGACAGAAGGGGAGATTGAACCTGGGTGGAGTTGAAGGAAAGAACAGGGGGTGAATATGATCAAGATATGATCAAGATACATTGCATGAAATTCTCCAAGAATTAATAAAAATATTATATATTTAAAAAGACTTCAAGTAGGTATACCTCCTGTTTTTTTCCTTACTCTGGTTTTCATATTGTGCTATTATACTACACACACACATACATACACACACACACACACACACACACATGATTATTTAAAAATTTTAATAATATCATTCATTACCATTACCTTCATTTTTAGATGATCAAATACAGCGGAACAAATGAGTGACCTACCCAAGTTCTCATGGCTCAGAAAAAAAGTGCTGTGCTGTGGATCCAGGAATTTTGACTTTTATAACAACACTCTGAACCAGTTTGTTTTACTCCATTCAAAACTGCTGTGTAAATTCATAAGATTATTTTGACTTATTTTGCTCAAAGGTGTAAAAACCAAAGGGATGGAGATGAAAGAATTTTAGAAAGATACTCAAAGAGACTCCTGCTGTCTTCAGAAAAATGAACAAGAAAAATAAACATTGGTTTTAAGAAACAGTAGTTAACCAAGAAAACAGAATACAAGACAAGCTAAAGACAAATATGCTGTTGCATACACAGGACCGAGATCCACAGGTAGATGCACACATATAACGTGTGGGAATGTGATCAACCTCAGCTCCTACATGCTATAGATAAGAATAACTAAGTTTAACTGTTGTGTAGAAAATCCTAGTGGTAAAAACAGCTCTAGCATATATGTCTACAATTGATACTAAATAAAAGTAATGTTTATTGAAAATTTTATTGTGTGCCAAGCATTGATATTGAAATATGTTATTTTAACTAAACCTCACAATAACTTAGGATAAAGATAGGACATATTTAGATTGGATTAAATTGCCCTAACTACATAAAGATACTATTCTTCCACATAAAACCTGTGTTGCAATTCAATGCTGTATTTCTTTAGAAAATGTGATACAACATTGGAAGATAGCATAATGAAATTGTGAATAAAATATAGACACTATTTCAATGATCTAAGGGTTCTTTTTCACAGTGATAACCATACATCAAAGATTTTTTTTTTTTAACTAAGAAAATACTGTGGCTCAGCCCACATGTGTAGACAGCAAGCTGTGTGGGAGGGCCTTAGGCTTCAGCTGTAACAACATTTTGAATATTGAGAGGCATGCCACCTGATCAATAAGAATCTCATCTGACAGCTTTAAGTCTAGCCTCCTTAGCTGACCATAAACAAGGTGTAAGCTGTCCAAATCAAGTTTTCTTGCTCTTCTAAATTAGGTTTTGGGGAGAAACACGTTTTTAGATGCATTTGACCTGTTCTGTGTACACAGCTCACATCCGTTATCCAGTTTACAATCACATTTGAAAAAGCGTTTGTATCATGTACTGCACTGCATGCTTGAAAGAAAACCAGCCCTGCTGTGGTCCACATCATTCCCAATTGTATTAACTAGCCCTTCCTGTGATCCAGAGTGCACAGCATGTTCCCAGTGAGACATGAGGAGAGAGATGACTTCAAACCAAAGACCTCTGTACTATACCCCTCCCCCAGGAGAAGGTACTCTGGAAAAGGTAGGTACCTGCAGCTCAGCTGCTGGGTGAGATTGGAATCTGTAATGGCCTTGCTTGACTAGACAGGATTCTTACCTCTAAACTTCATCTTCTAGATCAGTGGTTCTCAGCCTGTGGCTTAAGACCCCTTTGGATTGAACAACCCTTTCACAGGGGCCTCAGATATCATGCATAACAGATTATAATTCATAACATTATGATTAATAGCAGTAGCAAAATTACAGTTATAAAGTAGCAGCAAAATAATTGTATGATTGGGGATCACCACAACATGAGGAACTGCATTGAAGGGTCACAGCATTAGTAAGGTTGAGAACTGCTGCTCTACATGCTAGACTATTGAAATACCAGGAAACCAAAGAAAACCAGCCTGCTTTTCTTAAAAGAAGGAAGAAGGAAGGCAAGGGAGGGGAGACAGGAAAGAAAGGAGGGAAGGAGGAGGAACTGAGGGAGGGTTGGATCCATAAAGCCAGTCTATTAAACTCTGAGTCTGTTACAAGCCAGATAACTATTGAGTATTGAGCCATGGATTCTCTTTAAAAAATGGCTTTTCTTTTGTTCTCTAATTCGTCAAGGTGGAAGCAAGAATGAGTGAATCCATCTGTTATAAATGCATCACTAAGTTCCTAGGATTTCACAACTGTCTCAGGTCTTCAATTTCTGATCATAGCTCTCCTGGGTCTATCCAGTTGAATCCTAGGAGGATGCCTAGAAGGGTTAAATGCTAACTATATTGGATAAAAAATTAAAAGTCTTGCCTACTCTGTGTCAAAGTACACTTGGCTGGCTTCCATTACACCATTCTGAAATTGCCTGAGGAATACATTATGTAAGCATGCTCTGTGGCTGGACTAGAGATTACAGAGTCCACATACAATTAAGAAGATCACCCCAGCCTAAATCAGCAAATCTAGTCATTTCAGGAAGAGAAACGGCAAGGTGAGCAAAATTAAAGCTTGCTAAGCTTCCTCATAAACACACACTACATTCCTCTGAATGCCAAGTCCTTCTGAATCACACATATCATTGCTACCGACTCAGAAAAAAAAAAAAAACCCACACATGCTCCATCTCCTTTCCCAGCACAGAATGAATCTTATCATTTTGGAAATGCTTGGCTATTCACTTCAGCAGTGTTTCTTTTATGAGTCAGCTGTTGTAAACACTGCAAAACCTCACAGAAAGTTTCACTGGGAAAAAAAAACATTTACATATTCTAATTTGGCAAAAATGGCTTGCCAAATCACAGTGCTTCTTCTTTGCCTTCAGATTTTTCTTGACAGTTGGAAATGGGTACAAGTTGTAATTTACCAGTATCTATTTCCTACTTTAGTGATGTCCAGTAAAAATCATTCAGACAGCATGACAGCTAAAAGAACAATAATGAAAAGTGCCCACAATCTTCAGAGAGCTATAATGTTCACAGAATGTAAACAATGCAGGCAATTGTATACGTGTCTGTATACATATGACTGGTGACTGCTAAGGAAACCTGAACATATTTACAGATCCTATCATGAAAAATGCAGATAAAAGGGTCTGCACTGACCGGCGATCTTAAATCTTCCTTACTAGAGAACTGATTTGGAAGGTCACTGAAGATAATGAAATCCAACAGTGGGAAGCAGTGGATTTTTGAAGACAAGAAAGCAGAAGAACAAAGGCACATGAGGCCCACGGCAGCTAAACAATACACCACATTGTGAAAATTAACAAGGAGATAAGCACTGTGTCCAAACAAAGGAAGTATCAATTTGGGGACTTTCACAAGAGCCACACTTCGCAGACATGCAGAGTTGAACAAGGCCACTGTGCACTGTCAAGGATGAGGAAGGAAAGTAGCTGGGTCTGCACCCATGATTTGTGTCTTGTTAACACATGATGTTGCTTAAGTTTATGTCACACTACAAGACTTCCCAAAGAAGACTGCTTTAAATATTAAGTCTTTCAACTGTAAAATACTGTCTCCAGAAGAGGCTGGATATTCAATGTTTCTCTGAAGTGGCATATATTCATTTTATCTATCTCTATCATCACTATAGCTCTCTCTAGGTCTATTATCTACTTCTTCCCCATATTTCTCCTTCTCTTTCCTGCTTTCTGAGCCCTCTTTCTTATGAGGCTTCCTTTTTCCATAAAGTGGATAATGATACACACTGCCTTAAAACAGAAAATAATACATGAAATGAAAATTAATATGACATTTTACTTTATGTTAGTACTCACTCTCACAAATTTAATATCTGTCCTAGCTAGGTTTTTTTTTGTTGTTTGTTTTTGTTTTTGTTTTTGTTTTTGTTTTTTTTTATTGTCCACTTGATGCAACCTAGAATCACATGAGAAGAAGGAACTTTCACACAAGACTTGCCTGCACCAGACTAGAGTGGCTTGACTGATTTTTGATGTGGGAGGAGGACCTAATCATGGGCAGGTATGTCTGGGATATGTAACAAAGCCAGCTTAAAGCATGAACTAGCCATCTATCCAAGAGTAAGAAACTTTCCTTGTCCACCCCATCATGGTATGCTTGAATTCTTGCCATGAGTTCTGTCAGTGATGGACTGTGACCCCTGGAAATGTATGGAAACAAACCCTTTCCTCCCCACAATGCTTTTGGACAAAGTGTTGCTAAGAGCAACACAGAGCAAATTAAGGCAGTGTCCATCATTCATTGTCTACAGAACTCGATGATATAGTAAACATTTTCTTTTTTCTTCATTTCTTATTCTAATTGCACACATAATGCAACTGAGTCTACATCTTCTGCATGGGCCCTAGAAATGTTAAGAACAGGGGCAGCACAACTGCTTTATTCACAGGCCAAGTCAACAGAGGTAACAGCAAGATAAAAGAGAATGTGATTTGAAGGGCAACACTGAAAATATGTAGCTCCATTCTTCTGCACAGCTGGACAGAAGTATAAACCTGGTATGACAGTATTCCACTGCATCCAGTTCCCAAAGGTTTGAGAGATGGAGTTATAGACATGGGAAAATGCACTGATTCAGGAGAATGCTAAGAGAGTAAGAAACACCATTCCTAATACGAAATAGAATGAAAATTATCTCAACATTAAATATATGTATTTTAAATGTTTCTGTCTTCCATTTAAAAAGCAAATTCACCTAACAGTCTGGCATTGTGTAAAATTCTAGATACAATTTCTCATCTAAGTAAACAAACTCAAAGTTATTTGTTGTTTCGTTTTTTTCTTGAAAGTTTTTAAAACACTTTGAAGACAGTGTTTTACTAGGTAGCCCAGGCTAGCCTCAAACTCTAACTATGCAGCCCAGGCTGATTTCAAACTCCTGTTGCTCCTCTCGCCTTGGCTTTGCAAGTGCTGGGCCTTTCAGTGTGCTCTAACCCTCTAACGGTTTGCACACACCAGTCAAAAAGAATATACAATCGCGGGCGGGTTTTGCATTCATTTTCAAGAGAATCCTAGAAAAGTCATAATGAATTCTTTCTCCTGTCATTCAGTTATTTCTATTTGTACTTCCATTACTGACCTTACTGTTACAGAATTGTACTAGTCAGCCTCACATGAGTTAGTTATAAGGAGAACATACATCCATGTAGCTTTCACATATTCAAAACACCAAACACGGAAACTTGTTTAGAGAGAATCTTTAGCTGCACTTCTTCTAAAACCTGAGTATTATAAAATAAATGGTTACATTTTGAAATTGTATTGTGAAAATTAAGGATTCATACAACAGGCTGTACATGAATGTATGCACATGTGAGAGTCTGTGCTCCTTATGGATCTAGGTCCACATGCACATAAGTGCATATGCATGTGTAAACAAGAGGACAACTCCAGTGTCATTCCTCAAGTGTCTTCCACCTGACTTTTTTGAGACAGTTTCTCATTTGCCTGGCACTCACATATTAGCCATGCTGGCTGACACGTAACTGGGATGACAAAAGTATACCACCATTGTAAGATTTCTTTACATAGGTTCTAGAGACTAAACTCAATTTCTTATGCGTATGCAGCAAGCACCTGACCTATTGCTATCTCCCTGGCCCTTCATTTTATTTTAATATGTAAAGCATATCTAAAAATCAATAATAATCTGAAAAATATTGTTATCAAACATCTGACCCCCTTCTAATTTGTTTGTTTTTATTTATTTCTAAAAAAATATGATCAACAACTACTTGATTTCTAAAAGCTTTAAGTGAAAGATAAAAAGTATATCCAAGGTAATTTTATCAATGTAGCAATAGACAGACACTGCCTCAGTCAGTGATGAAGGCATGCTATTTCTTAAGTACGTTATTTCATTTAATGGCTCTAGCAACACTATAAGAAAGGTAGACATTCCCATTATTTCTATTTTAGAGATCAAAAAATTAAAGGTAGATGGCTAAGTGGGTAAGAGTATTAGAATCATCTGCAAGCATAATGACCTGAGTTCGAATATCCAGAACTTACATAAAAGTTAGCCATGGCTGCTAATGTCCATTTAGAATCCCAGTACTGGAAAACAGAGACAGGATCATGAGAACTCACTAGCAAACCAAAATGGCCAAAGTCTGAGAGATCCTGTCTCAGGCAATAAGACAGAGAACAAAGAGAAAGTCACTGGTATCCTGTTCTTGCTCTTCGTGTGTGCAAGCAGATACATGCACCTGCGTACTCACACACCACACACACTACAAAAACCACCATCACCAAAACTACCGCAAGCACAAAGACAGACAACACACACCACCACCCCAACCCTCACCATACATCTCTTCACACACACACACACACACACACACACACACACACACACATTTTTTTTCAATTTAAAAAACTAATAACAGCCAACAATCAAAGAAGTTACACAGCAGTAATTCAAACCTTGATCCACCCATCAAACTAAGCAAAGAGACAGGACACACAGTGATTTCTAATATATCATTGTGTTCTTCCTCTGGCTTTGAGCAGGATAAATAATTTCTCTTCATTTTCTAATATAAAACTCAGGGGGGAAAAAGGGGACTACAGAAGAGCTTTGTGTAGATCACTTAGTGGCCACTAATCACATATGGTTAATTAGAAACAAAGAAAACAACGTGGCTGAATTAAGAAATCCAACTTATGGACTGGGAAGCAGATACTGATTTCTCAGGTTGTGCAAGCATCCTGGGTTAAAGTCAGTCCCTATGAAAGGCAGCGATGGGGGCTTATATTCAAGTGGACCCCAGAGTTTCAGAATAAGAGTCAACAAAACAGACCAGGCCATGGAGTGGGCAGAGGAACTCATGACCTTTTTTTCTTTTTCTTTTTCTTTTTCTTTTTCTGTTTTTCTGCTTTGCTAGATATCACCAGGGTTTACGGCATCAGCTGTAGGGAGACCAGAGTGCAGAGCTGGGTCTGGCCCCAGAGTAGCAGGCACACAGAGGAATGGCTAGGGCTAGAATGACAACCTCTAGAAACAGAGCAAGGAAGGAAATCCACTTTTCAAAATAGTGGAAGAATAAAAGCTGCTCATTGGAGGCTTTCCTGGCCCTTCCTTCCCTGCTCAAAGCCCTGTCTGGACTACATACATCACTAATGCACAATGATTCAACCCCATTCTGTAGCCCCATGCCATGCCACACTGTTTTCTCTGTCTCTGATGACTTGTGCTGTGTCCTGTATACTATCTCTGCATCAGAGTCTAGGACGAAAGAAGAAAATCTGCTCTTTATCACCACCTCCTTCTTCATGTCTGGGACACAGTAGTAACATCTTGTTAATTTCAGCAGGGATATACTTAAAAGCAACATTTTCCTAATTCCATTTTCATAATTTTGAGTTTTATGTACTATTACATGTGCTATTCAAATTAAGAGATGGTTAAACTGATGAAAATATAATATAATCATAGTTAGTGACCTTGAAATGTGTAACTTAATTCAGGCATAACTACTGTTCAGAATGCAGAACTTGAGTGTTTGGGTCATTTAGTGGAACACGGACAGAGTACACTGAAAACCACGCTCTATTTCACAAAGAAAGAGAGCCGCTGGCACACGTCTCAAATACCAGGATCCGTGGCTAATTACTGGAAACCAACACTGTCCCTGAAATGTTCTTCTTTACAACAGCCACTAAGCCACCAGTCATGTTCAAAGTACATAATCAAAGTTCATCCTTAAAAAGTACTAGCTTTAATGTCAATGCTCATGTTTGACATGGAGTTCTCTAATAAATTGTCTTCAATTAGAAGCATTAATAAAGCAAATGTTTTTAAAAGGAGGTAGAAAACAAAACAAAAAATAAAGCAGATACACGGTGAATGTTTTTCTTCCAACTACAAAATAAAATGAGAGAATATTCTCAAACTAAGAAAACTGAATTAATGAGGAATCAAACATTCTTTGCTAAAAGACCTTTATATAAAGAAAAGCAGCCTGTTTCTCCTTTCATTTTCAAGTTGTAAAAGGAAGGGGAAGTTTTATCATTATAGAATTTATACAATATTTTCATATAATATATCCATTCCCAGAACATGAGTCAATTCCATGATTCTAGACAAAAACCTGAAATGCCATTTCCTATCCAAAACATAAGGACCAGTGTAAGTTATTTCACAGAATAAGCAGGAGGAATTAGCCCAGAAAATCTGTAATAACAGACATAAGGTAGAGGGCATGCCTTCCAAGGAGACTTCTTAAAGGAAATTAGCACATAACTGGGAAGGGATAAATGTTCAGGGCATTTCTTATGGCTAAAAATTGTTTTACATCTACTTAGGGCCTCACCTTATTCCACAATCACATATGACAAATTTTAAGTGAGATTTTCAAACCAAGATCAGGAAGTTCGGTCCAGTCCTATAACCTGAGTTTTTGGAAAAAGTGAGACAGGAAGAGTACAATCTGAAGACCACCATGGGCCAAGCAACCATGTGTCTCTCCTCCTGCTCCCTCCACACAGAAATGAGATTTCTCAATGTTTCAAACACTTCAATTCTTCAACTATAAAACTAACAGCACCTTCTTCACATTCAGTCCATTATCAGGCATTTCACTAAGTTGTATACCATTTTGTATTAAGAAAATTAAAGCTGAATTTTAAAAACAAAAATAGCTCTGCATGGTGGCACAGGCCTTTAATTCCAGTACTACTGAGGCAGAGGTTAGGGGATCTCTGTGAATTCAAGGCCAGCCTCAGTTACAGAGAAAATCCAAGGCAGCCATGGCTACACAGTCAGACCCTATCTCTGAACAAACAAATAAACCAACAATTAAAAAATAATAATCAAAACCAGGAAAGACCTTACTTAATAGGAGGTCTGTTAGTTTAGAAGTGTTTATTATCTACTGTATGATTCTTGGTTGTAAATCTATAATGTTTTAATCAAATTTTCTTCTGGAAAAAAATAGTGCCTGGGTTTTTATGGTGGGTTTACATAAAATGGTATTTTAAAATTATTTAATATTTTCAGATACTTCACTCGCCAAATAAATTGAGAACCACTTTAATTAAGAATGACACATGAAACAAGAATGAGAGGGAGAAAATACCAAAACATTCAGATAAAACTCTCAAGAAAGAAAACAACATTCTAATTCTAAACAAATAACAGGAGGAAAGCCATCGACTGTGAGAGTTATTAAATATTACAAATAAAAATTCTACACGTTAAAAAAAAATCAATAAACAGGCTGGAGAGATGATAGTTTAATGGTTAGGAGCATAGGCTGCTCTTCCAAAGGATCCAGATTGAATTCCCAGCACCCACATGGAAACTCATAACTGTCTTTAACTACAGTCCCGGGAGATCTGGCACCCTCTGCTGGCATTGCACACATGGTGCACAAACATAGATACACCAACACACGTGAAATAAAAATTAGAAATTTAATAAATATTGAAAAATCATTAAAGGACAGCCAATAAACAGACTCAAGGTATGTTTGTTATAAACATGACAGAGTTTATATATATATATATATATATATATATATATATATATATATATATATACATATATATATATATATATACATAGATAGATAGATATAGATATATATCAAGAACTAATGAAGACACCTAGGAAGAAAATAAAAAGGCAGTCCGCATAATAGAAACAACTACTTGCAAATACATAAGGGAGAAATTATCACTTCAGTAATTAAAGAAATCCATGTTAAAGAAATATAAAGTGCTTCCTTTTCCAACTTGAAACTAACAGAGCAACTGCCACTAGGAAGCGTGGTAAGAAATTGGACTGTTCTATTCTGTCATCCACATTGTGCTGACCTGAGAACACACCATTACCATTGACAAGCACATACATGATAGAGCAGGCTTCAAGACATGTACCCTCTGGGCAGAGAAATCAGACAATTTGCCATGAAGGAGACGGGCACTCCAAATATGCCCATCAATACCAGGCTTAGCAAAGCCAACTCATGTATTATATGGCCCTGTCTGTTTGTCCATATGCACCAAAAAAGTTTAATACTTCGGTATTCCATGTCTCTGATATCACAGTCAAAAACTTCACAATGTACAGGAGAGCAAAAGTCGACAAAAAGTAGATAAGAGTTTCAAACTGAACAAAGAGAACACAAGCCAGTACCTTTAATCTTCTCCAGGAGCATGGCAATCACATACATTTCCTTTGGATGGCAAGTTGGCAATTTGTTCCAAAGATAAAAACATGCAAATCTTTGTACCTCTAGAAGTCACTTGTCTGTATGACAGTCTTAGAGAAACAATGCAAGCCAACTATGGTGCATACACTTCTAATCCCAGCACCTAGGCAGCTGAAACAAAAAATCAGGTTTGAGGACAGCCTGGGTTACATAAAGAACCTTCTCAAAAAAGAAAAGCACAAGCAGAAACAATCCAAGTAATGAGAGGGGGGGGAAAAAAAAAAACTATTTCCATGAAAATGTTCAGTAAAACTTTGTATTTGTAATAGCAAGAGACACAGGCAATGTGTGTGTGCTGGGCCAGAAGAGAGAATGCTTAATAGGGAAATCAACACATCACATTCAGTAAAAACTGGACAGCCGCTGAATATGTGGTCATGAGGAAGAAGATGGTACACAAAAGGAAATTATTTGCTCTAGATATTTACTGACCAAGTATCAGATAGCAAACTCTCTATGAAGTATAAAGGACCGGGCATTCAGTCTGGGTCAGAACAGTGGGTTGTTTTCAGCTGAAAATATTATAAGGAGCATTTTTCTTCCAGTTCTGGATTTTCTAAGGGGGGTTCGATCACGACTATGGCTTTAAAATACAAACAAGTCCAGATGAGAAAGGAAATACCTCTGGTTTGTGACTGATGGTAAGAGTTCACCTGGGGAGTTTCTTTGGCTCTTTCTCTTTCAAACGAACACACTGTAGTCCCATCTTTCCTTATTTTGCCTCTCAGAAAAAGCACCCAAGTGGGGAATTCAGTCTGTCTGTTTCTAGTGACCACTCCGAATGAGAATCAACACTAAGGCTCAGAAATTTACTAAGTTTTCTATACTGACAACATCTTAATATACTGACATGAACTCAGGATACGGCTCGGTGACTCAGTGGTTATACAGCATGTGTAAGACCTGGGTTCAATTCCCAGCATTACCACACATACAAAAATACAATAGGGAGACATAAATCGTATCTTTCTGAAAAAATAAACATGCCCACCTTTAAAACTGAAACTCAGATAAAGCGGGAAATGATTCATTGCCCTTTTAATGAACTTAGCAACACTGTGTCAGTAAAGTCAGAAGAGCAGTCCATCACTTGATCCAGTCTGCCCTTTCTGGAGCACAGGAAGCACCATGAAGAAAGAGCAGTGCCATGTATGAACTGGCTCTTTGTAATGGAAAGTCCTAGCATCCTTCCTCTGACACTAAGTTCAAGTTCTTCACCATGACCTGGAAGATCATAAGCAATAGCTACACTGTGAGGGGATGAGGAGATGGGCTATTAAATCTTTCTGGGGTGAAAATGTGTAGCTGTTTTATATAGCTCATAATATTTTTGCAACCATAAAGATTTAGATCTGTAATTATAGGAAGGAGCCTGATTTCACTCCAATTACTAAGAAAGATGCTACGCAATAAAAAGCCAAGACTTGAAAAATGAGAGTATGTAAGAGGTGAATGTTCCCAAATCTAGTGGATTAACTCATTGAAAACAGACCTCCTACTTTAACACAACAAAACCTCATCAGATACATTCTACCCAGCCAGGAATCCTTTAGGTAAATAAATAAACACAATTGTTGTAACCAATTTTTTTTTTCTTAAATGAAATGTGTGGAGGGACAAAGTCAATTGTTCGGAGACAACACAAGATCATTAGTAACACACACACACACACACACACACACACACACACACACACACACACCCTTAGCTTTCAGTAAAAACAGCATGCTTTGTCCTAAACTCAGTTACCACTCAAGCCTGGAGACATGAGTTCAATCCCTGGACCCATGTAAAAGGTGTAAGAAGAAAGCCAATTGCACAACTTTGACCTCCAGATACATTCTGTGGCATACACACATAGACACACCATGATAAATAAACAACAGCTTTAAAATATTTTTTTAAAGATAGGCTATCTCAACAAAAGCTTTTGTATTTTGTTAAATTACAAGCAATGTTAAATATACAAACTGACTATCCATTATGAATCAGCACCAAAACCCTTAACGTCTCAGAAGACTGCTTTTGCTTACCTTAATTATAAAAACTGTTAGGTGAATGCCTACTAAGTCTGAGAACTGAATTTTTAAAACCTTATCCTCAATGACTCCAACAGAAATATGCCTCTAAACAGCATTTAAAACAAAATAACTTCTTGACTACAATAGTCATAGTGAGAAAAAAATGCCACCTGCAAAATGTAAGCCCAAGCAAAGCTCAAAACATATAGCACTCTCTCTGGAGATTCATAGACTCTCACATGGGAAAGAAAAGAGAAAGGTATATGGAAGGATTATCTTGGGTTCTGTGGCTAAAGGAAAGAAGTTGCATTACATTAAGCCATGCAGCTCATCTCCCTCCACAGCTCTGCAGAAATCTCAAACCAAGCCTTTATACCCTTGTCTAGGTAATCTCAGGTGGAGATGGAAGGTTTAAGACTGGTCTATTCCTCTCTCTGTCTCTCTGTCTCTCTTTCTCTGCCCATCTCTCTCTCTCTCTCTCTCTCTCTCTCTCTCTCTCTCTCTCTCTCTCTCTCTCTCCCTCCCTCCCTCCCTCCCTCCCTCCCCTCCTCCCTCCCTCCCTCCCTCCCTCCCTCCCTCCCTCCCTCCCTCTCATAGCCAACAGGTTGTCAGATGTGGAGCCTGGAAGTCACTTATCTGCCCCCAGACTTCTTTCAGCAATTTCTAACAGGTTGTTCTGATATGTGCTTGTCAGCATTAATTACATGTGACACTGGATTGGCTTGAATGCTGACAAAATTTAAAAGCACTATAATAAAGCAAACGGGCATCACGAAAGATGCTAAGCAGGAGGCTCAGGGGGCTGGTGCACCTCCCTCCCACCCGGCTCCACCACCCCTGATACAGCTGCTCCTCTCCACAGGGGGAATTTAAGATAGCAGACCTATCCAGTTTGTGTAGGACAGCCCAGTCTGCTGTCCCATTGTCCCATTAGAGGCATCCCCCCCTTCTCTCTCTCTCTGTCTCTCTCTCTCTCTCTCTCTCTCTCTCTCTCTCTCTCTCTCTCTCTCTCTCTCTCACTCACACACACACACACACACACACACACACACACACAGAACTTCCTGTTCGAATGTTAAACTATAAAATCACCATGCTGAACCTCCTCTTTCCACTCCATTACCATTCCTTAATCCATACAGTTACAGACAGACAAAGATCACCTGGAAAGTAGCAGAGAGGCTTCCCTGAAGTCTGGGATGGGAAACTGGTGGTGCTCAATCTGTTTCCCTATTAATCCTCCACGGAAGTCTTATTTCCCGACATTAAACTGGTACAAAATCTGAGGACTTGTACTCATTAGACAAAAAGCACAGAATCTGCTATCAACTCACTTTCCCTGAGAATAAATGTGTTTCAGAACCACACTATCTTTCACTCCCATCTGGCTGGTACATTCTTTGCTAATAAGATCACTGGGTACTTATAAATGGGGGCCCTTTACTTTATTGCACTGCAACCTTGAAAAAATGAAATGGTGTTTCAGAAGTCAAGTGGCCCTGTGTGGTCCAATGGGGCTTCATATGACAACGGAAACCTCTATTATAGCTGCTCTATATGGTCACCAGCCATGTGTGGGTTTGGGCCACTTGAAATTGTAGCTAGCACAACTGAGCTCTTAATTACATTTAAATTTAATTAAGTAATAAGGAAACTTGGCTTCTTAAATTAGATAATTAGGAACAAGAAGATCTGTCTGCTGTTGCTTCCCATGAGTACTGATGAGAAGACAGTAGAGGCCGGCAGATTCCTCCCAAGGCAGCAGTGCACAGGTCTGGGCTCAATGGCTGTCAAAACAACAGCAACTATGTCAAGCAGGGAGAGCATTGGTCTTGGGTTCCAAGGAGTCAACTGGGGACTCCTAAATTTTGGGCATCTTAGTTTCCTTTGCAAAACTTTATGAAATTTAATTAATGTTTTGTTTATAATGTTTAGAAAATATGCCCATTTAGTATCTGAGAAATGACCCTCACCAGGACAAAAGGGCCAACATGTTGCCCCAGGGCCTCCAGTCCTTACCTACACATATGGAGCTAAGTATGATGCTTCATGCTAGCACATAAATATTCCAAAGCGGGGGACATGCTTAGGAGACCACTTACTTCTTGTATCCTTCCCACGGGAGACACCATGCTGATATGCATGTGTGGACAGAAGCAAACCTCTGCTTGCCTCGTCGTTTTTCCTCAATGTTCATGGTCAAAACCAGGAATATGACAACCTAAAACGTCCTAGTACATTTCAATGTGCTTTTTCTTCTTCTGTCTAATGAAAAATTTGAAAGGTTTACCCAATCAACAAAGGTAGCAGATCTTAGCACATGTGACTTAAAAAGTGTTAATCACAGGAACATTGTTTTTAAGTATACTTCTTAAAATGGTTGGAAGCCATCCATTTTTCATTTTTAAAAATGTGAACAGTAATCACTAACTACTATGTATATTAGTATACTTCTTAAAGGGCCCTATCATTTTATAAACATCATAACATAAAATAGCATTCAAAAATGGGTCCAAGATAATGCATATTTTAAACATTTCTCATAGAAACTAACCATCTGTACAATAAGCCATGTCTATTCTACCAAGGTGATTTATTAAGGATAATGAAGCGTATGATTTAATAGCTGCCACAAATACTTTTTCAAGTAGAATGGGAATAAATAATACAAAACGATGGTCCAATACTAGGCAAGTCCTAAGCTAAGAACTATGCTGTATGCTGGGTCACAGGAAATCACATGAGTTAACTGTGGAACAAATCAAAATGAAGAGTCGCTATAGATGCAGCAAAGATCTAGCTCCCCATCTCTTACTCTAGGAATCGCCATGACTGTTATTTAGTGAAACACTTTCCCCAGTTGATAGCCCAGAGCCCTCCAATTGGAAATGAGGATGATGTAGCTCAGTTCTATAAAACTCCTATCTTTGACAATGCTCAGTGCAAATTACAGTTGGCAGTGCTTCTCTCTTCCTGACACCTCCTTAGTGTTTTGCACACTGCAGTGGACAATGCATTAGAGAATGCACAACAGGAGAGCAGGTGAGTTCAAGAATTAAATGAAGTCTCTGAAATCTATACCATACTAATGCATATTTGTATCCCTGTGGAACCTGTTTCCAACCTATGTCATCACTACACTTTTGAAAAGTGTGCATGGCCAGTTGTCAAAAGCTATTGCTTCCAGCAATGAATTTTTATTTGTTATTAATGTTCTACAAAGTAGAAAACCAAAATCACTGGGAGCCAGAGACAGGTGGATCTCTGTGAGTTTGAGGCCAGCCTGGTCTACACAAAGTGAATGCCAGGACAGGCTCAAAAATCTACACAGAGAAACCCTGTCTCAACAACAACAAAAAGTCATACATATCATAACATGTAGTCATCACCTCCTATTCGCAAACTTGCTATCTCTGGTAACAGTTGAGTCTTCCCACTGCTTTATGAAATCAGTATGGCAATTTCTAACTACAGGAAATACAAGCCATCTTACATGCCAGCTGTTTAGCAGGTGTGACATGGCCATTCACTAATAAGCTGGAGAAGCTAGTCTGTCCCCATACCACCCAGCAAGTTCATCTCTAATAAGTTTGGATGCTACCAATCCAATCTTAAGTGTTCAAGTAACACTGCGTTTGTGAAAATGGCCAAAGTTCAACATAAACATGGGGCCTATGTGTGAGGCATATGCAATTCCTACTGTCCTTGCGCTTGTGAGTCTGGCTTGCCAGAACTGAGATCATTTTATTAGATGCCATTAGTCTCTGTTAGGGCGGTCATTTGAATAACAACAGATTGGCAAGTATAAAACCAAGGCACCTGTTGTACATTTGGCAGCCTGGATGAAGCCCCTTAAAATGAAAACAAATAAGAGCTATAATCATGCCAAGCAATGGCTTTTGGTTCAATAATGACCATGTGTCAGAATTAAGTGCATCTGGGAATTCTTACCACAGCCAGATGTAAAGGCAGATTTGTCTTGTCTAGTGGCATATGAGTGGATACACACAGTCTACTCAAATTTGGTTTTGTTGTGGTTTAGAAACAACTAGGTAAGTGGAACCTTTTCAAACAAAATAAATTAAGTACTGAAAAGGAACCAACAGTATGCTCATAAACTGCAGACCCTAAACATGGAAGATTTGGACCATGAACTAATTCATCTCTGAGTTTTCTGTGTATAGTGGAAAATGACAGAGCATTCAAGTGGGAACAGAGAACGTTCAAGATTATAGAAGAGTCCCAAAGGGACACTGGAAACTGCAAAGACTTTGGCAAAGCTATAATATGTGTCCATTGAGGTAGGTAAAGAGAAAGAAAATGAATGCAGATGGTAAGAGGGAAAGAAAAAAAAAAAAAACATTTGAAAGTACACCAAGAATCAGGTGGCTTTGCTAAGTATTATTTCAAGGTTAATACTCAGGGCAACAGGATCAAAATTCAAATATGTTCTAGTCAATAATGAAAGTTAAACCCAAATCAGCTTAGCAAACAATTGCTTGAAAACCAGGACTGAAGCAATATCTATTAACTTTTCATTATGAGTATTATTTTTAAAAATCATTTTATTAGCCGGGCAGTGGTGGCCGCCTTTAATACCAGCACTCGAGAGGCAGAGGCAGGTGGATCTCTGTGAGTTTGAGGCCAGCCTGGTCTACAAAGCGAGTTCCAGGAAAGGCACAAAGCTATAGAAAGAAACCCCTGTCTCGAAAAAAAAAAAATCATTTATTAGCTACCAAAACTAAGTGTAGTGATACTTGCCTATAATCCCAGCACTCAGGAGGTACAGGCAGAAGGAGGATCAAGAGTTCAAAGTCATCCTCAGCTACCCAGCAAGATAAAAGTCAGTCTGGGATACATAAGATCTTGTCTCAAACAACAATAAAGGCCCTAAATAACTGTGGAAGGATCTCAGCACATGTTACCCACATAAGGGTACTTCCTAAATATCAACAGAGGTCTAGACATAGAGTCTGATAAAGACCAAGCTGGCTACAGAGCAGAAAAGCAATGGCCTTGATGTCAAAGGCATGAAGAAGGAGGCTGCAATCCAAGAAAAGGATACTGGAGCTGTGCAGATGAAGCAGGGTGAAGGAGGCTAGCGCTTATTCAAATACCACCAAGGTAAATAGAGATGATTCACAAGAAAAATATTCCAAATTATGAACTTTAAACTCAAATTTTAAGTTAAGGTTTTCCTAAAAATCTTTAACTCATTTGTGGGAAAATGTATCAAATCCAGGTTGCATCTAAAGACAAAGTCAGATTTAAAAATACATAGACCACCATTGCTTAAAAAATAGTACTTGCCGGGTGGTGCTGGTGCATGCCTATAATCCCAGCACTCAGGAGGCAGAGGCAGGTGGGTCTCTGTGAGTTCCAGGCCAGCCTGGTCTACAGAGCTAGTCCAGGACAGGCTCCAAAGCTACAGAGAAACCCTGCCTCAAAAAACAAAACAAAAAAAAATTGTATTTGAGTATGCATATGATATTTATTAATTTTGCTAGTTTCAATATGTAAGTATTTTTATTTAAAGATGTTTATTAAGAACCAAAAAGTGGATGATTTCTCAGCACAAAGACGGCAGTGATGTCCTACACTTCCCAGAGCTTATGGCTAAAACATTAATGTGTAGAAAAGTGTGTGACTAAACAGGCTAGTGTTTGCACATAAGAAAAATTTTAGAAACTTGTTCCCAAAGGACTTAATGTTAAGACACAAGAACGCCCATAAAAGAAAAAAGGCATTCTCCGTGTGGCTTTATGTACCATGTCTGATTTAAAACTTCAGGGTACCCTACTATCAAAGAAACAAATAATTTTCCAAATCATCAAACAAATATAACATCCTGAATTTTATTCTTTAGAACATAATTAGCCAAAAAATAGTCTTCTGAAACATTTATTCCACCCCCAAAATGACAGCCACAAATAAACTCCTATAAAAAAAGGTTAAATGAAGAAAAAAATTAATCAACTTTCCCTCTTATTATTGATAATAAAATTATCTGGAAAGCATAAAAGCAATTATTTTAGAAGCCATTCTAATCGACAAAAAAAGTTTCCCAGATGAACATGTGGCAGGCCAACTGCCAGCAAACAGAGCAGCACCCACTTGGCAGAACTCCACTGCTTTGAAGGGAGGCCGCTCTTTGGAGATTCCTGCTTGATTTATATTTCTCTTTATAAAAATGCTTTTGATTCCTAGTGGGTAATACGAAAGTGCCAGGTTTTATTACTTTAAAATCATTTTTGGTGCAAATCCTCCACCTAACCGTGCCCAGAACTGAGCCCAGAGCTCAGCAGCTCATCACTGCCCTGGAAGCATGACATATTGGAGCTGAAAAGCACCAACAGCCAAAGGTCAACTGCCCAAACCCTGTGGGGAAAAGTGTTTCTCACAGAGTAAGGAAGAGACTCTTCAGAAACACCACAGAAAATCTACAGATGTTTATATTTTCCGTGAATTTGTGCCAAAGAAGCAGAAATGCCTGCTATGTGTGGGATATGCTTTTTAACATTTTTTATACACAAAAAGGAGGGGCTTAAGGGTAAAGTAGATGAAGTTTTCGTGCTAACACTGCCTGACTTAACAACCTGGTCCTTGGGTCCACCCTCATTACGTCTCTGTACTTAGCCCTGAGCTCTCTGCTAATCCGTTTCCCTCCGTGTAAAACCACGACATAGAAATATCTAATCAATGTTGAACATATATAGTATTCGTCTAAAGATTAAACATAATACTGAAGAAAAGGAACCAAGCAGAATGCCTTGTACCACAGTAAGTGCTCAGTACATTTTAGCAACCACCACTAGGATGACTATTGCAAGATGATCACTATCATTATACCCACAATGTCAACAATACTACAGGGTTTTTTCTCCAAAAGGGAAGGCTATATTTTGCCTATCTCACGGTCCTGGGATTTTGCTTAGTCCTGTTTTTTGAATTTCTAGGGATCCAACCAAAAGCATCCACATATGCTAGCTAAGGGTTCTGCCACTAAGTTCCATCTTCTATATCTCCAGCCTATCACCACAGGCTTATATTTACAATGGTTCTAACATGAGACCCTTTAATACAGGATTTCTCAACCTCCCTAATGCTAAGACCTTTTAATACAGTCCCTCATATTATGGTGACCCCCCGATCATAAGATTATTTCATTACTACTTCATAACTGTAAGTTTGTACTGTTATGACTCATAATGTAAATATCTGATATGCAGGATATCTGATGTGTGACCTCTGTAGGGATCATGACCCACAGGTTGAGAACCATTGGTTTATAATGAATAGAATAGTTATTCTTCACATTCATGTGAAATTCGACTCAAATCTCCTTCATTCAATTCAATACAAAGAAAAGGCTATAGCATGTGAGTTGAGCATTAGGTGACTAGGCAATACGTAGGAAGGCTTCTATAGTCATATACTGGCACAACAGACAAGGAGGAAAGAGAACCAGAGAGTCCCACAGCAGAGAATCCTCCAGGATAGCTCAGAATCCACTCCTGCCCAAAAAACTGCTCAGGGGCCTGGGTAAGAGAGCAGGAATGATATGCAAATTAGCCAGGCTGCAAAGGACTATGCCTGCTGTTAAGGGTAGTTAGCCCTTGATTGTGTAGACATGGAAGACTGCATTTCAGAGAACGGGGAGAACACTAAGACAACATGGAAAGCTATTTATGGCTTGCTGAGCATCCACACACATGGTAAAGTCAGAAAGGGACAGGAAGCCATACGATGAAAAAATTCCAGGAATAGAGCTACAAAATTGGATAGGACCAAGAATGAAAGAAGGAAGCGCAAAGGATGACACCAAGTTTCCTTCCAGAGGGCTCAATCAGATGAGGTGTGGTGCTAAGGAAAATGAGTACAAATATGTAGGGGAGACACTGTTGAGAACTGACAAAACAGAGCTGGGAATGCAGGAAAGCCCCTTATTGACAATGATCTATCAAGCTGATAGAAGTTTCAGACTTGACAGATAGATGCTAGGAAACCTACTTTCAGGGTAATCTATGCAGAAATTGTTGGTTCTGTGCTAACGAGACAGGAATTCCCAGGAGTTAGCATGTGGGGGAGGGGTCTGAGTAAGCTGTAAATTAATCAGCATTCAAAAAGTTTGTAATAGGGCTGGAAGCTAAACATCACAGCAAAGAACTCAGAAGAGTGCCCGTCAACAGGAGCCTCCAATAGAAGTTGTTTGCAATATTTTATTCTTATAGTGAATTACTATTATCCTGCAAGGAAAAAATAAATAAATAAGAATGATTACATAAACAGTACGTAGATTTGGAATATTTAAGGTATTTCTAGGCGATTATTCTCTGCCTGTCAAATAATCCTGAGAAAGATTAGAATAAGTTATGAAAACATGTATCTGAAGAATCAGACTGAACCATTTTAACCAGAGAAGTTTTTCCCCTTTGAAAAACCTCAGTAACATTTCAATTAAAAATACTACAAGGGAATGGAACATGTTTCGAATGTAGTTGAGTGTCTACTTGTAGAAAAAGTAATGATTGGTGTCACTCAATATGTCTCTTTTGTTGGGGAGAACATTGGGAAGGATGGAGAAAAAAATCTTATTTTAAACACTGAAAACATATGTCTTTTTGACCTATAATAGGACACTGTAGCAGCATTTGATGTGGCTAGTCTAATTTCTTCCTGTGAAACTGTACCGGTGGGTCTTAGGGAAAGACAGACGGCAGTAAGTAAATTCGTATCTTCCATCAACACATTTGACCTCAGAGCAAACCCCACAACTGGCTACAGGCACCCACCATCCATCACTGCTCTTGAAACCGGATCTTTCAGGAAAAGACAGCTGCACTGGGCAAGGGCTAAGCAGCTTTCTAAGATGCAATGCACTGTTTAAAGGCACTTATTTTGGTTTAGTATTTTAATTAACGGCGTTTCTAAGCATTTCTTTCCCCAAACTGCAGTTCCACATCAACAGCTATCCTTGGGAATCTATTAATTCATTCTTGACTTTTAAAGGAAATGCTCCCTGTACATTCAAGGCAAAGTCATTTCTAGCTTTTACTTTGAAAGCTTTCTGAGATAGTGGTGTACTGAGGCATGCTAATATGCACAGACTGCGATGAACACGCTGGGCAAGAAAGATTGTTCTAGGATCTGCAGTGATTACAAGAAATAACACAGTAGAATGCAGAGGAGTGGGGGAGGATATACAGACACCTACATCCAACAGATCTGAGTTTTAAATCAAGCAGCACAATTGAAAGCAAACAGGCAAAGATCCAGATAGGTATTTACCATAAAGTACACGCCTAGCATGGAGCATGCTTATTACATGGCTATCACATTGAGGGCTTTAAAAAAAAAAAAAAAGCCTGAAAAATAAGAGAAAATTTTATTACATAGCAAGCTGGAGGGCCACACATGAATGGTTATTATTTCCCCCTTAGAGACGGTGAAACTGAGACTCTGTCTGAAATGCTGCTTCCCTCCCCAGCAGAAAGTGATAGGCCTGAGAATCTGAGTTTTTCTCAGAGCAAAGCTAATACTATCATCTCTTCACTGGATATAGAAAAAAAGAAGAACGGAAGTGGAGTAGCATTCAGTCAGGGTCTCTTTTACCTTGGTATCCAATGATTACAGCTGATCATTCTATATATCTTGAAATACAATTTCCACAAATCTGAAAACAGGGCTAAGAAACACTTAAAAAAATACAATCAATCCATCGACCTCAATTTAGTTAGCTACTGCTACATTAGCTCAAAGGCTGGGTTTTTGTTGCTGTTGTTGTTCTTGTTTAAAGACAATTAAGATTTTATAAATTTAATTAATCTCAAGAAGCTGACAGATTTACGAAGGTTATAGCCAGTAAACAGCAATGGCAAAGGCTGGGAAGCACCTGACTTTGTTATCTGAAGGTCAAAGCCCCAACAAAGTGAGGCAGCCTTTCTGGTCAGTGAGCGCAAAGCACTAAGACAAAGCCTAGCCTGGGATGGTGCTCCCAGCTCTTAACACTGTGTTGTCAGTGCAGAAGCCTCAGCAAGGGCCTGCCACATCCACACACAAAATCCTTTGTAGAGCAAAGCAGGGCTTGATTGCCACAGGTGGAGAGAGAAGCCCACTTAAGTGGTCTGGCAGGTCCATTGTTACCCACCTGCCTGTGTCCATGACCTGCCCCTTGCAGACAGAATAAACTGCCTTTGCTTTCCAAATTGTCACCTTTTTGGGGGGTTAGTTTATTGCCTATAACATACAGAAATTTGGTTTAGGGAACAGAAGGAGGACATGGTTAAAAAGGCATGGCATGGAAAGGCTTTCTTTAAAAAAAAAAATTATATAGGGTTGGGGATTTAGCTCAGTGGTAGAGTGTTTGCCTGGCAAGAACAAGGCCCTGGGTTCGATCCTCAGCTCAAAAAAATAAATATCGATAGAGACTGATTAAATATATCAAACAGAAACTAATTAATATTGGCCACTGAATTATCTTGAGATCGAGGACACTGCAGCCATCATCTTGGGCCATTTTTTTCTCATGAGTTGCTTTGAGAAGTGTGGCAACACGAATAGAATCTTAAGTTACTTTAATAGCAAGTCTTAATGCCCAAGTCTTTACAAATAAACAAATAAATAAAGGAAAGAAAGAAAGAAAAGAAAAGAAAAGAAAGAAAGAAAGAAAGAAAGAAAGAAAGAAAGAAAGAAAGAAAGAAAGAAAGAAAGAGGCAGCTAGCTGATTTCAAAAAGCATGAGTAATTTGTTAAATGGGAAACAAGCGGCATAACACTTCAAGGTAATTTCAAGGCACATGCCTGATAAGAATGCTGTCTCATTGTGCTCCAGTCTCACGGTATTGTTACTTAGGTGACATTAGGTCAGAGACTCCTACAACATATGAGCATTTGCTCTTTGACCTTGCCAAGACTGGTAATGCCAAGGAAATTCTCAACTTTTATACTGGATGCTATAATTTTATGAGAAGAGCAATCAGCAAATGCAAGCCATGTATTCTTTTAGCTGTCCTTCTTGAGAGCTCAACTGTGAAGAACTAAAATATACTTCTCCTTTTTATAAAAAAAAAAAGAAGAAGAAGAAGGGAAATTTGTACACTTTCCTTGCTGAAACATACTCAAGCCAAGGATGACGTCTTAGTAAGCATTACCAACTCCTGACCAGAAGCAAATGAGATTATCCATAGAGAAAATCCCAAATAAACCTGTTCCTTTGTAGAAATGTTACTGTGTTCTAAAAGCACAGACACTTAGGCGAATGATGCCTGTTCAAGAAAAGTCGCTGGCAAATAGTATCTAAGCAATCTCCTTACACATTAGCAGACTGCCTCAGCCAAAGTACTATTGCACAGGGATCCTCAGTCTCACACTGTACAGACAATAACCCCTCTCTTTGGTCTTTCTTGGCAAATCAGTGATAATATAAAACAGAAGGTTTTAAAGCACTGATTTTGCTTGAGGCTGCAAATTACCTTTGTGCCACCACAATTACACAGCTTTCCTTAGCGACTTTCTCCAGGAGACTGAACAGTATAAGGATTAAGCACAGAAAAGTTAAATAAATCCATGAGGCAGCAAGAGATTCCCAGTAAGCCTGGTTTAACAATCTCACTTACTCACACTGATGTTCTCAATTAAAAAAATGACTGTCATTTTACAAAAACAGGACAAATCAAATATTCATTGGATCCTTTAGGAAACTGAGTATTATTTTCTTTATAGTCAATACCTTAAATATCTGGACTGGTAACTGCAAATACATTTTGTGGCCACTCTGTTGAGTATCCTACATCAAAGGTAAAGTTCTTTCCAAAAAACTTTTGGGTAATAGGAACAAGAGCCATTGGTATAGATGTTAAAGAAGATAGCCTTTAATAAGTCTAATGTTCTCAAGACACAAACTAGTTACAACTGGAAACTACCCACAAATATATACTAAATTAGAGAGGAGTGCTTTAAAAAAAAAAAAAAACACACTTTGAAGAAATCCATCTTCATAGGGTATCATCTTTCATATAAGATGGTGTTGATAATTCCTCCTTTACCCTTGGAATCCTTTAGAATACAGACTTGTTCAGGGGCATGATAGAGCAAGTAGGTCTAAAGGAATCCAATATGCATATGTTTACAGTGTGCTCTTCTATGAAGAATCACCCATGCCAGTTTGAAAAACTGAAAATCAACAAAAGATTGGTGTAAGTAGATCTGACCTTACTGCCTAACGTCATCCGGATTGGCACAGCTGATCGATTTCAAATTTACGAAACTGACACTAAAAAATGTACCCTCAGTCCAGGTCCCTCGAGCGCTATCTGAACTACATGCAGAGCTTCAGAGTCTCCTTCTACACAAACTTGCACAATACTCACACAACCAATCTAATCACACCATCAATCTGTGCCTACACTTCCTATAAAGTAACTCCACCTCATTTATCTTCTAAGCCTGCATTATGCAAACCACATCTTTATCAGACCAATTAGGAGAAGTGATTCCCATTTCTCTTGTTTAATTTTACCATACACTATGAAATAGGCATCAATGTAAGAATCTGCATACGTAATTTTTTGTTTCAGACCCTGTAAGAAAAAAAAAAATCACCCTAATACCACCATAGTGTCATAGAATAACTAAACAAATTCTTGAAATATCCTTCAATTACCATTCACAGCTAACATCAGAGCATGGGTTGGTGTTTTCAGAAAGGAAAAAGAACAACAACAAAAAAAAAAAAAAAAAACTTACAGAACTTGAATTTTTCTTAAATGTCTCTCTAGGAAGGGTTTGTGGAAGCCATAGCAGGGTGTCTCCTGAATATAAGAACAGTTATACAGGCCCCTAGTGGCTTAGCAAATAGCAGCAGTTGAGGGAATCCAATTTTTAGTTCTAGACTTTGGGGGATTTGGGTTTTAAATGAGTGTCTATCTTTAAAAAGCATGTCAAGTCATGGCATACATTATTTTAAGCAGTTTTGCATCTATAACTACCTACACACCCACACCCATATATATGTGTGTGTATATATACACGCATTTCATTACTTAAATTAATTGTCCAACTTCACTGGCCAAGAATTTTTGCCATATAACCGCCACAACAGAACAGTTGACACATCCGCTTCCTTATATGTCATTATAAAGTAGTATCTCACCCAACTGCTTAAAATACATCTAAGGGCCACCTCTCCTATTTGAATCCCGTTTTGATTATATCACCATTACTAAGGGTTTTATAATAAGTGCTCATTATTTGAAACCACGTAGACAGATAATGACACTATTCAGTTATAGAAATCTCGATGTTTTTTCTACAAAGCAGCACCTACTTTAAAATATTTACAATTAATAACACCCTTTAATCCTCCACCCCCTCGTGTGTCTTTCCTTCACAAAAGAAAATTCCAGGCAGGCACATTTACAGCTTTTAGCAATTTTTAACTGGACACAATCTGACAGCTGAATTCATGAAACTGACCAGCTTGTCAATTTCACACTTTGAAAGTACAATAATAGCTGATAACATGAGGGTGAATTTAAAAAAATCTGTCACAGAATTGCTAGCTCCATTGAAAAGGACAGTACAGTACATAATTATGGGAGACAGGAGGTAGGGGAAATTTTATTGTCCATTTAGGAGATGTGTTTCAAGAATTTGGACACAGAACAGGGAAAATGTGTTTCCTTTTTGCTATGATGTCTATCAGGGGCATAAAGATGTGTTGAAAAGGAGTATAATACCCACTAAGATTTTCCATGAACATCAACAGTGCTTTCACAATTGGGATCATCCAAAGATTCGTTTAAATCAGAATGTTTTGTGTTTGGGTATATCAGCCTGGATTTACATTAAGTTGAGACCTTGGTGTGTGCACTCTGAAACAGAAATAGCCAAACCATCCGAAGTACCTCTGGGTGAAGGAAGTCTACATAGGTGTGATACAGCCTGGCAAAAAGAATACACTGAAGTCTTCATTTGCAGCTAACTACAACCTCAAATCTGTGAACTCCTCAGCAGTTACTAGTTACTAAATGGCTCAAAACGTGCGAGCCGCTGCCTCTTAGTTCACAAGCATTGAATATCGGAGCAGGATGTAAGAGAAAGAAAAAAAGAAGATAAACAATTTAAGAGCAAATACAGGACCAGCGATCCCTGGGGGACCTCCCAGGGCACTTTAAGTTGTAGATTGTAGATGAGGCTGGGGGATCTAATCCAGCCTAAGAAACCCAGGCAACAGGAGATGCTAGGCAAGCAGAGAGCACTGGAGGTGAACTGGAAACCACACAAGCGAATTGTGATAGTCTGGGTTTTGAAGAATGGCACTACTATTTGTAATTTAGAGCGCACGGTTAAAGAATACCAAGCTCACATTGTTCAACAAAATATTTAAGCGGAACAAAACCTAACTTCACTTGTTAAAGATTTAAAATACAAGGAACGTCTCGGAGAAGGAAGCAGGGCAAGTTTTTGTTGTTGTTTTTAACATATCTATGTAAAAGCTACAATCAACCTGTAAGAAAGCAAAGGATCTTTGGTTGGTGGCTTTCTTTTCGAATTGTTTCCTACTACTTCAACTCTTCATAATAAATTATGCGTTTCCTTCCCCACGGAACCAGTCTGTGTGAGTACACCAGATGCCCGCAGCAGAACTAGAGCTCCGACCCGGCCACGAAAAAGCGCTCCGAACAATCCCCCTCCCACGGGCAGCCGCGGACCCTCGGCTGTCTCCTATTTTTCCTTCTCCCGCAGCAGTTCGGAGCAAAGAATTCCAAATCGCGCTCCAGAACGGGCCGCTGCCGCTTGGAGCAGGTCGCCGACCCCTAGCTGCTCCGGGGACGGAGCGGAGTGGCCCCGGGCGCACCGCGGTCCCGGGCTAAGCGGGCTCGGGGCTCCAAGCCCAGGGACTGCTTACCTGCTCACGTCGGCTCGGGGCAGCAGCCGCCCGCGCCGCCAACAGCACCGCGCTCCAGCCCTCCGAGGCCGCGCCGCCTCCGGGCGGCCGTTCAGTCCCGCAGCCGCCGCCGCCCAGCCCGCGCGGCAGCCGCAAGTGGCGAGTCCGCCGGAGTCCCGGCCCCGCAGCCGAGCGCCCCGCCTCCCTTCGCCAGCGCCGCGTCCTCGGCCCCGGCGCCCGCCGCTCCGCTCGCCGCTGCTCCCGCTCCTCCCGCTGCTCCACGCTCCTCCCGCTCCTCCGCGCCCTCCTCCTCCTCCTTCTCCTCCTCCTCGCGCGCGGTGGCTCCGGCGCGCGGCTGGGGGGTCCGGCCGCGTCTCGCCTCCTCCCTCCGCCTCTCCTGTTTCCTCCTTCCTGCTGCCGCTGCTGCTTTTAAAGCAGATTCTTTGGCCACAAATAGCAACTCGGCTGCCCCCCTCAGCGCCTCCCTCCGGTTCTTGTCTTCTTCCCCCCAAAAGTGAAGCGCGAGTGAGATAACCCGACACTGAGGCCCTCAGGGGTGAGGGGGAGCGGGCGAGAGGGGCCACGCAGCCCCGGAGCAGGGTCCGGGGCTGCACAACCCGGGCCGGGGCAAGGGTGGCCGGCCCACACCTTGAACCTGGCGGGAACCTGGTAGTCACAGTTGCAGGCGAGGTGCCTTGGTGGGGAAATGAAATGAGGGAGCTCAGGAAAGTAATTTTCTAGGCTTCTCTCTTTGTTTCCTTGTCTGGGTGATTTCTAAAATCCTCATAACTGCTGGAGATCCCACGGAGTCGCTGTGCCCAGCGCTTGGGGATTGTGTGTGCGTGTCGTCTGCTCCTGAGTGTGAGTGGGCGCGTCCCGGGCGGGGAGAGCCGGCCCTCCGCGCCCGCTGGCTAACCCTCAATCTGGACCACAGACTCACTGAGGGCCAGAGGGCTGAGCAAGGAGAGACAGGCTGGAGAGCTGGGCGAAGGGACGCGAGCACAAACACACACACACACACACACACACACACACACACACACACACACACCGCGTGCGCGCGCGTGCACTCACACACACACAAGCACACACGAGAGAGAGAGAGAGAGAGAGAGAGAGAGAGAGAGAGAGAGAGAGAGAGAAGGGGGGGGGGGGGGGAGGGGGCGGAGTGACGTCACCCCCGACATCCATCCACCCAGCCAGAAAAGACCCTCTCAGATTCACTCAACTCATCCTGGTGCAGTCACACCCGGGCGCTTCCCGCTTGGCTTCCTGAAGCACAAGAGGAAGAAAGGCTGGTCGCACCCTGTTCAAAGCAGTTGAATAATACAAGGGGCATTCATTGATGAGTTGTGTGTATCCCAGTTCACCTTGGCAGCCTCCTTCCCGGACGTTTGTAGGATCCACTTTGGAGGCAGAGAGGAAGGCAGGGAAGTACTAAACCCAAATCTTGCTGTGAGAACTCTTAGGACGCTTTTCTGCTACTTGTTCCTATGTTAGTGAAGCACTGCTCTCCGGCTCTCCTGAAAGACAACATAAAACCTCTCCAGACAGGCACCAGTTGTTGGACGAGGGTGGCTAAGGTGCCTGGTACGGATTGCTAGCTAAAAGAGGCGTTTTAACCTTCTTCCCTACTCATAAGATCTCCAGCATGCGGGGAAAGTCAGCAGCTGGAAGCCTCCATTGGCAACTGGCCCATCAAAATTCATTAAGAACACCATGAGAAAGGTCAAGTGAAGTGAAGCCGGGGCCTTCAAGCCACCTCCACTGTTCATTCTGTGTTCAGGCCAGCCAATGCAAACAACACTTATTCCTGCAGACTCCAAACAGTCTTGGAAGGAGCAAAGGTAAGCAGACCCTCTTAGAAGCAACCTAGTGGTCCAGTATCCAGCATCCTGACTATTGTCCCTAGTTGCCTGATTATTTGCTTCAATCCTCTGCATGCCATGCTCTTGAAAATTACTGAATGGATGGTCAACATCCCTCTGCCCACTACACACTCCAAAACGAAGTTATACCGTTTGGAAGGGGTCTTGTGAGATGTAGTTTGGTTTCTCAACAAGTCAGGAGTAAAGAAACATCCTTGCTTAACTCTCTTATTTTCCCCTCCTCTTTTTGCTCCTCTTTGAGGGGTTAGCCTTATAGTGAGAACCAGGAAGAAATTCATTACTGTGCAAGCTCCAAGCCATGTTTAACCAAGTTTTGATGCAACAAGCTGAAAGCTTGAGCAGATACCATGAACACCTGATTGTTCTTTATGCCCTCAGAGTGAATCTAGAAATCTGAATTTCCTGATAAATCACTCTCACCCAACATATCAACTCTAGGTTGGCTTTGCCATGCCTCTTCCTCCCTCATGAGCTTTCCCTCATCTAGAGTTGGGTGTTAGAAAGACAAGATACCCTCTGCCTCCACGTCTGACCTTGCTGAGAAGAGCCCAGCAATGAAGCCTGACTGCTCTCTGGGTACTCTCCTCACACTAGCAGCAAGTTAGACTAGCTGGAGAATTCAGTGCTGTCCGTTGCCAAAGTGAGCAACATAGGTCACAGTAGGAATAAATGGCATGCCCAACTTCTCCCACACCTGAAGGTCCTAGATGTTCAAGTCCCTGTTATAACCAAGCATCTTTTAAAAAGAAAAGAAGGAAGGAAGGAAGGGAGGAAGGAAGGAAGGAAGAGAGAGAAAGAGAGAGAGAGAAAGAAAAAAGAAAGAAAGAAGTAAATAGTGGTCTAGTGACATCTAGTCTCAGGTGTTATTGTACAAAACAAACTTAGAAAAATTCAGGCTGAAGCTGCTGAGGAAGGCAAGATAGAATAAGCAGAGAAAGCAGACATTTCCACACATCCCAGTAGAAGTGAGACTCCAGCCATGCACACACACATTACCACCGCGGTAGCAAATGCACACAACAGCTGGTACTGCAGCCCCTCGGGTAGCAGCTGGACTGCTTTGCCTTCTAGATGGTTTCACCAAAGAACATTAGAGGTGGGCAGGTTTCTGGCTAGTCTCATTTCATTGTTACAGGTAAGGGAACTTGGTTTCTGCGACTATGAGGTTACACAAAGTGTCTAAGGAAGAGGTAGAATACAAACCCAGGTGCCATTTCCCTGATCCTAAAATATCCACAATCACCTTTAAGTTCTGGTTAAAAATAAACTGTTTTTCAAAATCATCAATGAACAACAAAATGCACTATTTTAAAAGGATAGTTGTTCACACGAAAGCAAGCAAAGCAATAGAGCTGGACCTGTCTTAATTCCCTTCCAGCTCTGATATTCTGTGAAGAACAGCACACTGGAGCTTTGCTATGATACACACACCCCTGAAGTGCATAATTCAGCTAGGGTGACTATGAGTATGTTTTGGACTCCATCCCAGGGAGTTTGTTCCTAGAAGTATTGGTGAGATTTTATTTTCATTTATCAGGAAGCATACAAAAAGAAATTTAAAATAATCACAATGGTAGTAGCCAACTGTTACTTTGTATTATGTAATAAGCATGTTATCATATCACCATATTGTTTTGCTTGAGTGAGTGTGGTGTCATAGAAAAAGTCTCAAGTAGTCAACACTGACCTTGAACTCTTGATCTTCCTGCCTCCTCTTCCCTAGTGCTGAGATTATAGGACTAGGCCACTGGTTTTCAAAAGACACATGATGACCTTTTGAGAGGTTCATGAATATAGTGGTTACAAACAGTTGTTTATTTGTTTGTTTTTCTCAGTGGAAGAAAAGTAAGAAAGAATTACTTTGATCATTTGGCTAGTTATTAAAGGAGTAGACTGGAAGACACTATCTCCAACTGTAACTTTTGCCTTTCTGGCAGAATATTATTAGTTTCTGAGTTTAAGTGGGGAAACGGGATCAGATAAGATAAAGAATTCAACTGTTCCCAGAGCTTGCTAGTAGTCAAGCTAGAATTTTGCACCTATAACTTTTCAAGGCCAAACTGCTTTTATTTCTGTAATGATGAAAAATTATAAACTAAAAGATGCAATAAATTTTTCTTTATCATATTTTCCTTGAAAGGAGTATAGAGCTCTTTATGAAATTCAGCTAGAACAGAGAAATACAACATAGATTCAAATGACACATGAGTAGTTTCATAAGCACCAAAGCTAATATCAGACCATTCCGACAGGTGCTAGGTTGTGTCTAACATTCTTTATTAACTTGTTGCTAAGAGCAGAAATGAAATAATAATGAATGGTTTTAATCCTCAAACATTCACCTCTACAAGTTAAAATGCTAGAGAGAAATTCCTAGATTGAATTCGTGCAGCGACGCTCAGCTGCATGTGCTCTCCTAGCACAGAGGCAGCATGAAGAAAGATTAGAAAAATGTGAGAGCCTAGTCTAAACAATATTTGGCTTAACTTGGCAACAGAAGATACAGTCCTGTACCTGCAGTTATAATTCTACCTGCACCACAAAGAAGAATGAAAAACAGTAACTCATCTGAGCAGCGCTGTGGATTCTACCTACAGTGCTAAATAGTTGTGTGGTATGTTCCATTTCCTCAGGTCTGAAAGTTCAAAGCCAGCACCAAGAAATGGCTGCAGCAGATTCTGGCCTTTCTGATCTACATGGACAGGGCTTCTAGTACACAGGAGGTAGTTAGGGGTGTGGAGAAATGCTATGCAAACATAGATACCTTTCCACATATGAAATAAATGGACTTTTTTTTTTTACCACACAGCAACATCTCAAAAAATCCCTAAAAAAAAAAAAAGCTTAGAAAAATCAGGCCTCTCCTTTGGCTGGCTCAGTTCAGTTGCCACATCTCACCCTCACCTGTACTGTGGAGAGGACATTATGGTACAATGCTACTTTCCATTGGCTCAGCTACTGGAGACTATAGCATGCGACTGTGACAAATGGATATTCCCATTAAATTCTTTAGGAGAGTGGGGCATTCCATTAACCACTGGCGCTATCCCAACCCAAGTGAAACATTGGGTCGTTTTTTTCATGTGAGCAAGAAGTGAAGGGGAAAAACAAAGGATATACTCTAATTACTTTCCTATTTTTTGGTTGCATGCATTATGATAGTCCTATATTACAATTATTTATAATTATCATATGACAAGCTGTCAGATAAAATTTAACAGGTGATTTGTCAAGAAGCTCCATTAATGTATTTACTAAGCACTGGTTTTCAATATTTCTTAACAGGAAAATTGTGTCAATTTTGTTTTTAAAACTATGCAGTTTAAATATTTGAGGCCTCCTGTTTTTAAATGATAGAAACTACTTATTAAAATACCATTAGTGGTGGGGCATAGAGGTGCACTCCTTTAGTCCCAGCACTCAGGAGGCAAAGGCAAGTGTGAGTACAAGGCTAGCCTGCTCTGCATACTGAGTTCCATCCAGTCCAGAAAGGACTACATAGTGAGACCCTGACTCACAAAAACAAAACAAAACAAAGTAAACTAAAAATACTACCGATACTCACAAGCATGGGCACACAGTTATTAATGAAAGGCATAAACACATTTTTATCACTTCAGGTTTTAAATGCTAAAGTTTTCATTGCAAAGAACAATTGCCTAGTGTTCTTTATTGTTTTAATTGCTAATATCTCATAATTTTAATACATCATTTAATGTTTAAATGTTTTTCTCTTAAACATGTGTGAGTGAGTGCACACATTGATGCATACACCTTTGTGTGTATAAACACATGCCTCAGCATGCATGTGGAGGTGAAAGGACAACTTGGTTCCTTCCTGCCACCATGTGGATCATAGGGATGGAACTCAGGTCATCATGCTTGGAGGCAAGTATCTTTACCCACCAAGATGCCTCACCAGCTCCATTTTTAATATTTTGAAATACATTTACTTAGTGTACTTGTGGGGAGGTCTACATGTTGATGTGAAAGGACAATTTGATTGCAGAAATTGGTCATTTCCTTCAACGGTGTGGATTTGGGGACACAGATTCAGTTGGTCGGTCTGGGCAGTAAATTCCCTAATCCATCTTCTGGACCCAACTTTTAATACATTTTTAATGGATGGATGAGTGAGAAGACAGTAAGAGCAGGCATTTACATTCTGTTTAGTATTGTTGTCTTACCATAATGCAAAGGAAGGACTATTTTAAAGTACAGGCAAAGATTAAGAAGTCAGTGAAAAGCTAGTAATTCATCACTGACTAGAGGACATTCTACAGAGAGCCAAAGCTGATGAAGCTGATGAAGCAGGCTCTCTTTCACTGACTGGCACAAGAACAGGGGACGCAATGAAAATGAACCCCAGACAGTTCTGAGAGAAGAATCTTGGGAAGAATGAAAAGTTTTGGACAGATGTCCAAAGTCATAGCACAGAACCTGGAAATGAAACTAAACTGTGTGCCACAATTTTATTATTGACCCCCATGGCCAGCCAGAGTCTGTACTGCTTAAGAGGATGATAGGAAAGTACAGCAATGCTTGCTTAAAGTTTCATTTACTCAAGCCTGACTCTTATCTTCAAGCCAGTGACATGCAGCAGGCTGTTAATGACTGGCAATCAGTGACTCGGAGGGAGCTGAATCTCCTTAATGAAAGAATGTGCTTCAAGATTCAACAGAAAGAAGAAAAAAAAAAAAACAAAAAACCTAAAGCCCAGCTGCCTTTCAAAGCAAATATGACACCCAACAACCAAGGTCACCAATAAAAGGCAGGTTTCACATTTTTTGGAAGAAAGGACTAACAAAGGCTGGAAATTATTTTTAAAGGTTCTTTCTCCCCAGGTTTCATAAAATTACTTTCAGACACTCAGAAGCAAAATAGCATAAGCTGATCTCCATGCAATGAGAAGTGTGTCTATATGAAATTGAGGGCTTACAAACACATCCTCATATCCTGGGACAGGGGCTCATGGTTGCCAAATCCTACTGGTCCCCATCCATGTAAGAGCAGTTATTAAAGACATAGTGAATACAATTTTTCAACTCTTTCTTACTTACTTTTTTTTTCTTTCTTTGTTTTTCACTTCTGTTATAACACTTAGTTTCAATCAAATTCAGAATTAGTGGCATAGTTCCTCAGCAATTTGAAAGGATTTGTGTTTGATGAGGAGCAAAACTCCTATCATAGTGTTCTAAGCACTGTAGGATTTTGTAAGTATTTGAAAAAAGAAAAGCCAGGATGAAGCTAGGAAATGAGGAAATGAGAATAATTGAATGTCAGTAGCCCATTTGCGGTGAAATATCACTTTCTTCATGAAGTTTCCTGTACCCATTAAACAGAGCAAATTCACCCTTTCTTTGGTCTCTCCTGTTTTCTTTTTCTTTTAATTCCTAGTATGTATGCCTGTATATTGTATCTATGAACATCCTACAGGCCCTGAGCTTCTCTACATTCTTTTTGTCACCATCAATACCTGGACTATAAGCACATCTCAAGCCACTATCTGCTGCATGAATCAGCATGTTGACCTGTGCTCAAAGCCCACTGTGGCTGGTGAGGGGCCTTTTTGTCATCCGATCTTCCTCAGCCTGCACTGAAAGGCGACATTCCCTAGTTTGGTCATTTCAGCTTCACCAGGCACAGCACGCACAGAACTGTCATAAGAAATAATAGAATCTGACCAGAACTGGATGCATTCATAGTTCCACAGAATTCTTGATGAGAGTAATCTTAGTTTCATATTTTCTTCTAAGATGTCAGAATTATTTATCAGTTCAAGAGGGAAAATCTTCCATAATTCTAACTGGTTACTGACCTTTTTATTTTTAACTAAGCACACTCTATTAGACAGAAATAGTTCTTGATACCTCATAATTGTAAATATTGTTTCCTATCTGACCATGTATTCCTATGTCATCTTTTTCTTGAAAACTCATTATCCATAATTCCACTACCAGTAACACTAAGCAAGCCTCGAAAAGAATCTCAAAGTAATAGCATTCTTAGTTATCTCGTTGTTCATTTCCTTAAGTTATGTTTCTCTCTTTGCTTCTCACTGTCAAAAGACCATCTTTCCAACACATTTGTTTTTACTCTTTTCTGGGCCACTATAGTGATTTTTTTCTTTTTTCTTTCTTCTATTTTGCATATTCTCTGATCACAATTTTTTTTTCCTGATTGGGCTCCAATCCATTCTCCATTATGCTGTCCAATTAAATCGGATAAAACACAGGTTTGATTAGTCAACTCTACTATCCAGAAGAACTCAATGGTTCATGATGGCACATACAACTCACAACTGCTCACAAATGTTTAGAGCCACCCAAGATCCACATATGGAGAGGTACTTGAGCTCATTTTTCTATTCTAAGTTTCAACCCCTACTACCAATGACTTAGTCTTTAATTCTGTATACATAAAACTGCATTTTCTTTTTAAACCTAGCAGAGAGCTCTCCCACAATCACCTGCATAGTAAATAATAACCATCCCAAGGAGTCTTACACATTGTTTGATTTTTTTTTTTCTGATTCCATTGCCCAAATATGGACAGTATTTCCCTTAAGATCTCTAAAAATCTCTCCCAGGGTAAATAAATTTGCTACAGAAACTGGTTAAAAGATCACATTAAACATTTCCTCTCCCTAAACCCCTTTTCATGGCTAGATTTATTCACATCCATCTATTTACTGTAGTAGTAAAGTGCAATAAATAAGAACACGACCTGGATGGAGTCAGTGGGAGTTTATGCCAATTGAAACCTAATCATCTCTTGCAGAACCATTTGATTAATCCAACCATGAATGTTCTCATGCCAGGAGACTGTGCTGGGAAGAGAACAAAGGAATTTAAAGAATCTGAGTTCATGCTACTGTGAAGAACAACAGACAACCTTAAGTTTCTTTAAGTTTGCTCTGTGCTGGGAATGGAACTTGAGGACCTCATGCATAGTAAGCAAGCAGTTAGTGAGCTGCACATTCCCAGGCATCCCAGCTTTTTATTCTTAATTCATCTTGGAGAAGAATCAGCATGGGACTCCTAACAGTCTGGAGCCTGGAAAAGCACAGAAACTCACTAAGGGAGGCAGATGTGCTTCCCCCACAAAAAGACTCCAGGGGAAGACACCTCAGAGAGGGGTCTCCTGCTAAGTCACAGTCACAGAAAAAATATGCCTCCAAAGAGGTGGCAGTAAGAAGAGACAAGGACACTTGAATTATTTCTTATTTTATCTCAGTATTCTTCCCTCCCCTCAAAAACAACTCCCATGGAGCTCCATCCTAAGATTTCAGATTTCCAAACTGTTCAACTTTGCCAGTTCTAAAGTGAAGAAAGACAGGAAAAATTAGAGCAAGTGCTGAAAGTTGTGCTGTTTTATGTATGATTCTTATTCTTACCTGAACATTCATGCCACACATGGTTTTCGTTAGTTTTCTTTATACATTTTTCTTCTTTTCCATTCTCCATGCCTCTGCCACAGGCCAACTCCTCTGATCACATATGTTATCAGACTTCAAGTCTCTCAATGGTGGTCAGGAAAAACGGGATGTATGGCCCTTGTACAGAGACAGAATGGACCTGTGCAGAGCTATGTTTTTTTCTGGAGTCTAGCAATTGCCTGAAAAAAAAATACTGAAAAACTTGAGCCAGGTGTGATGGCATACACCTTTAATCCAACCACATGGAATCAGATCACTGTGAGTTTTAGGACAGTCTGAACATAGGAAGTTCTATCCTAGCCAAGGAACTCTAGTGAGATACTGTAGCTCAAATAAATCATAATTTTTTTTTCAGTTTAATATGTTATGTGATTTCTGTGTTCAGGGAACAAACTTGTGGGTATCACACTAAAAGTCCAAATGTTTGTATTGCTAAATGCTAACATGGTTATTACCCTGCTGTATGTTAGAATCTCTATGAACTTTAATATATGTCTACAACCCACTTGTAGCAGCTGAATTGGTTCTCTGGCTCCAGCACTCTGGAATCTGTGTTTTAAAAGCTACTCAAGTAATCCAAATAGGTAGTTAAGGTAATACAAGCTTGTTTTGCTAACTCTAGGAAATAGGATTCAGAAATTTTAGACTAAATAATCTCTGACATTTCTCTCTTTCCATTCTTGGGTTCTTTGTGAAGGAATTTTGATTTCATAAGTAAAAGAAAAAAAAAAATGACCCCTTTCCTGAATTCCATTTTTAAGCGGCAGCCCAAGTTTCACACTCTCCTGTGGTGTTTCCAGCATTTGTTATTGCTTAGTTTTCAAGAGGGTCCATTCACCTCACAGCTCATTTGTCAGACCTCCTTTGTGTGCGAAGTATGTGAACTATGCATAGCAAATCATGTTATGATGTGTGTGTGAACAAGGCACAGGTGACAAAACCCTTTTATCCAAACATAATGCAAATACTCCTTAATGTGTTAGTCTCTTCAGTTTTGATAAAGGAGGATGATGGTTTGCTTTCCAGGCAGCCTAAACACCATCCCACCCAAAAAGTACATGATCAAAATTAGAAAAGGGGAAAAAAGGGCTGGTGTTGGGGAGTGAAGATCCAGAAGGACTAGAACTTCTTGCTCAGAAGCATATGGGAACTACCCTGGCTACCTGCAGGTTATTTGCAGAGTTAAATCAAGAACAAAAAGAACCGTCACTTCTGAGAGAGAAAGAGATTGCTCTCAATCTTTGCCTTCAGGAATTCATATTCTTGAGAAAGAAATATTCTTGGTGAACTCTAATAATAGAAACTATCAATACATATTGAACAGACATCTCTCTCCAAGAGTTCCTAAGAGATATGTGGGTCTGATCTACCCTTTATTGGCCCAGAATGATCACGTGTGACATTTTCTAGTCCACAAAGACAGTTGAGAGAACAATCTCTTTCAGTGTTCCTTATAATTTTCCAAAATACACATTTTACAGAGAACCCAGACTAATTGCTCCAGATTCCAAAACTTGGGGCTAGTTCCTGGGACTCAATATTTTGAGCAAGCTTTTTAGGTAATTCTGAAAACCCCATGATAGCACAATTCAGATTCACTGATTTGCTTAATATTTTCCTTGGATGATATCCCAGTAAGACTGAGCTTATTCTAGCATTCCATATAAAGCTAACTGCCTTTTACCAACGAAATCCCCCTCCCTTTCTTTTTTCTACTTTAAATGGTAGAAGGGGACAGGCCCCAGGTTTTATCTAAGTATTCAAGCTTTTGACTTCTCCCATGCTCAGCTGGCTTATTCTAACAGCCTCTACTCTGATATAAATGGCCAGCTCCCAGCAAGGTTGTGGGGACTTGGATCCTACCCACTTCCCTCCTGGCTATAACTAACATCCTAACAGCCCATAGAGACCACAGGTTCTTTCAGCTGTAATTACATGAAATTTACTGGACACCCAGCAACCTGCCAGAACATTTCCAGTCTAGCTGCTTCACTGGGGAGAATCAGCCACGAACTCTGTGGTGCTGTGTGCCTTTTCCCAACAGTTTTTTAAAAAGTGAATATATGCTATTAGCATGCTCCCCCTACACATTTAATTGGCCAGCATGCTAGGTGCATTAGAAATCCAGCCTTATATATAGTGTGAAACAATAAACAAACCCTGCAAAACCTTAGACTAAAACCACAATTTTCAAGGACAGAGACAATATTATTTCTGTCCTCTAATGACTCCTGCTCCACACAAAGCCTGGAGAGGAGAGGGTCTTAATATTGTGTCTGGAACAGAGCATAACTGGTCAGAATTGGAGCTGCAAGAGAAAAAAAAAAAGCAAAAACAAAACAAAAAAACCCAAAAACCTCCAAGCATTAAAAAAAAAAAAAAAGAAAGTGAGTATCAAGTAACAGATTCTCCCTGATTCACAGACTTTCCAAATTATTTTGGTTCACCAACCAGCCTTCATAAGGCCTCAGTGGGTAACAACTCCCCAGGTCCTCCAGGCACAGTTTCTGGGAATCTATCTGTCACCAGAAGAGAGGCTGCAGAGAGCCTGGCATTGTTCCTTGTGGGCAATAGAAAGGGTTATGACACAGATGTGAACACACACTCACACACACACACACACACACACACACACTTGAGGGTGCAATACCCCGTGATTTGCCACCTCTAGTTACTTAAAAGGAACACTGTGGCAGGAGGGAAGGGACTATTCCTGTCACCTGACATTAGTGACCACACTGACTGCCTCAGAACTTGACCTTCAGTCCTGATAGTGCCCCTGGGTGGAAAGGGTATTGGGAAAACGACGAAAGGCACCTTGCCATCTCTTTGTACAGCCAAAAGGGTAAAAGGCCTTTATGCCTTTTTATTTCCTGCCTGCTAAGCAGATAAGCTAGTCATTATGTGATCCTACTTGAGACCACCAGGTACCTCACCTTACCCTTTGTTGTGTCTTATGCCCTTTAAACTATCAAATCAGTCCACATGTTTCTAGGTTCATAATTAAAGAGTTGGCAATGCTTGCTTTCAATTTCATTTGTACAAATGGTCCCATCACTCTCTTTAAAAGCCCTGGGCACGTATTCAAAAAATACAACCCAAACAAATAAACTGGATAACTAAGCCAAAGCTGCCAGCCCTGAGTACATCCTTACTACTATGTAAACATGCCCCCTCCAAAGTACACAGAGAAAAAACTTTCTCAGAGCTGAAAAATGAAGTTTTTACATTAACACAGTATCACTAAAGAAAGATAGGCTCATACATATGGCATAGAATCAGCAATTTAGCATTTAATGAGATAAACTTCACCTTGAATGAGTCCTTAGAAAAAAAGAATATTTAGGAAGGAGCTGAGTTCCTCTGGGGATCTTAGGGTAGAACTTGAGTTTGGCAGAATTTATTACTTCCAAGTGCTGAGAAAGAGTTTATATTTAGAACTAAGTTCTTGATCTTATCCAGTGATTGACTTTCATGGCCTTTGGAAGTAACTTTGATAACAGAATTCCTGTCTGTCATTTACCCCAGATGCTGACACGGTCATAGCTGTGGGAGCTGCTATATAAAAAATGTCATGGCAGGGTAAAAACTTCACTGAGGTGAAGGGCTCCAACATGTAGAGAAATGAGAACTTATGACAAATTACTTAGTACTGCAATAAATAAATAATATAATAATTAATAATAAACAGATTGCAAACTGTGTTGTGAGATTTCACCAATGCAGAGCAGGAAGAACTGCCCAGACCCACTGTTTAAAACAGTTAGGAAATAAGGCATTTGGCTATAGTTGGCTTATAGTGCAAGCCGGCACCTTCATCTGGAGGCTCTGCTGGGGAGGAACTGTCTTCTGTAAGATGGCAGCCTGTTCAAAACAGCAACAATGCAGTCTATCACCAGCGAGGGTCCCAAGCTCTTGCTTCTTCCTCTCCTTTGACAGAAACAAACTGATCAAAGACCACTACAAATTCAGCTTTTATCTACAACAAAAAGTGCAGCTATAAACTAGAGTGGTGTCACCTGTGCTATGTCTCAGCCTCATCAAAATCCTTTTTGCTTTTGTATCATCTCATAAGGATGGGAAGGGAGAGAAACTGATGGTGAGAAGGAGCCTGGAAGAAGAAGCCTAGAGATTGAGCAGAAAAAGCAACAGGTTTGTGTCTCCTACTCAGAAATAACTGTGTGATAGGATCTCACCCCTAGCAAAAAGTCTCCAAGTCCAGGAAAACAAAGACTTCTCTGCCCAGTGTTGTTTAGTCACATGACTGAATTATCTTGCTAACAATGAGTTGTTATTACTACCTTTGTAAGGCTGGAGACAGACATTTGTATTTAAAAGACAGTGAAGAAAATTGTTTATTTATACAAGCTATGTTGTTTTTCTTTAATCCATAATTGAGTTTCTCTCTGTATTCTAGGTGAATAAGGAAATTTTGAGCCAGGTATCTTCACAAAGCAACCATAGAAATGGGATAAAATGGCACACTATCTAGGATGTGACCTACATTCATGAAAATCTTGTCAATACAAAGTTCTCTTCTGTTGTCACTTTAAAAGTCTGTATTTTTTAATCTTAAATTTTAATGAAACCCATCCAGGGACAGTCCACGTTTTTCAGAAAGAACAAATTTTTCAGTACAGGAGACAGCATTTTGCCAGTACAACAAGACACCAGCCAAGTTGCTGTGGAGGAGCAAAGCAAGTACATTTCAATAAGGGCCCAAACAATCCCTGGCAACCAGTTAGAAAAACAAGTTGTCATTGCATTAAGAAAGCTCTCAGATATGAATGATGTTGGTGGGAAACAGAGTTACTCACCAGCTGAAATGTTTACTTGAAGGGAGAATTATTTTATGGAAAGCACTCTGAGAATTGGCATATTTGCAATCTGTTCAGATTGGTCACTGTGTACATTACTACAGCAATACCCCAAGATGTCCAATCTGTCTGCTTAATGAAGCAGGTGGTGAGGTTCTCCAGTGAGCTGTGGGCTCCTGAAGGTCAGGGACTCAGTGGTATTCCTCTTCTATCTCACACAATGCCAGCTTGATGAATGAAGTCAATAAATTCCAAATGTGAATACAGATTGCCACACACCCTGACCCCGTGACATAAAATATCACCCCATCACCACTGACCTATTGCCCTGCCTAATTTCTCTTCTGATTGATAATTGCCAGCTGTCCTGTTGACATGATTCCTTTTTATTATTACTTTAATTCTCTTCTCCTTCATTAAAATCCACTCTCTCCAAGGTCAGGGATTGAAAAGGTTTGATTTTCTTTAGAACTCCAGTTCCTAGGATCATGCTTAGCACTTCTAAAGTCAATCACAAATATGTGTTGACCTTTGAATGAGGCAATGATAGACGAGGAAATGGCTCACTCTGTCTCTTCTTTACTTGATTGATTTCACCTTAATGAATGAAACATAAAAATTATACTGTGAGCCTCAATCAATTGTAACAAGAGGAGGGCTTCCTCAAATTGTAGGTGATTGATTCTATAGAATGGAAGGATTGGCAGGATAGTCTTACTGGTGTCAATTTCATGTATCATCTCCAACCCTGTAGAGAAATGTGAGGAATAAGAAAAAAGAGAGAGGCCATCAGCGAGCGAGAGAGGTTTCTAGGACTGGGACCACCCAATGTGAACAGGAAAACACATTGCATATCCCTGTCTACATTCGGTACAATCAATCTTCCTGGAAAAGTTCACTTTTTAGAAGATAGTTTTTATCTACTGATGGAAGTCTACATGCACTTGCAGGCTTTGAGGACTCAACTACATCCGATCTAGATTTGGAGTATTCATGTAACTTTAAATAATTGTAAGCAATTTTTCTTCTTGAAAATTTCTGCATTGGGCATGTCTCTGAAGCTTCCATGTACCATCCTCATGACAGGACTGAGAAAATCAGTGGCTCATGGTTCAATGACTGTCTTATGAGTCGCACAGTGATCCAGCCAACAGAAAGCTTTGATCGGCAGTTTATTTTCAAACCAAGATAGCCAGATGTTCTCTGTTCCTTGTAGATGATGATATGGTAACAATTGGACAGACTTGTTTTTGCAGTTTCTCACCTGGTGTATTATCAAAAGAACCTACGGTTTATTGGAAATTGGCCCACTTGCATAATCTGTCTGATTCCTTCTCTGGACTTGCACCTGCCAGGATTGTCTTATTCTTCACCCCAATCAATTCCCCTTGGGGTCTCTGAGCACAACACTTGGTTACTTTGTTCTCCTAATAACTCTTATCTCTCCATTAATTCACCATGCTAAAATTGCTTTGGGGTTCAGAGAAAACAATCTTTAGCTCTGTTGAGCCTTGTATGTTATGGGGTGAATAGTTAAGACTTCTAGAATCCTCCTTTCTTTGTTGAGAAACAGAGATAGTGATACTTATTTTGTCAAGTTATTGAGCAGTCTACCTAGAATTGTGCACTTGAAACTGCCATGTAGAGCCTGACTCCTAGGAACGGTTTGTGATATATATCAAGGAGATAATAGCTAGACTTTTGCTCTACAATGGTGATTCTAATGAAACTTTTGAAACATTAAAAATCAACATTTTCTAGTGAATGAGGGGATCACCTGAGATGGAGGAATAGTGGCACAGTGGATGGAACACAAGCTGTTTAGGATGCTGGTGGAGAGATGTGCCGTCATTAACAACAATGAAGAAAATGAAGGAAAAAGTGAAGAACTCAACTTTTATTTGAAGAAGAGCTAAAGAGAATCCCATTTTAGGCTTACAGGGAGGATGATCAGAAACAGCCAATTAATCACTTATATATTAATGTTAATTATAAAGTTCTCTGGTTTTGCTTTAAATAGTTTATTGCAATAAATACCACAATTGCTTCTTTGTTTTTCTAGTGGTGAGAAGAAAGCTCTCTGGGAAGTTCCAGATTAATCAAAATTAACATAACTCAAAACTAGAAGAGTGTCTAGGGGACAATTTTATTCAGTTCCTAATATCTCTTAGCATTTATGACCAGCAGACATCCTGTTTCAGACTAAAAGCAAACATCTCTTATGCACTCACACGTGTATGTAGAAGTACAGAGAGCTGATAGCTGTGGAATACTAGACTTAGCTACAGGGATGCTTACAGGGATGACCTCATTTCCTTAGACAATGCTCAGCATCTACAATGCATTTTATCACTTCACGGAGATTAGAGCAACAGTATCTTCAGATAGCGTGGCTAGAAGCTTGACTCTGCCACTTAGCTGAGCAATTCAGAGCATGATCCCTCAAACCCCCTGAGCACCAGTCTCTATGTAGAATAGCCAAACTATGCTCACTTCTTATAGTGGTTGCAGAGAGATGAAAGGATAATGCTACTTCTCTAAGATTCTTTTATGATACTCAGCCAAAAATTAACAAATGCCGAAGTACAATGCCTGGATTTCTTATGAGGTGTTACAATGTTTAGATTTTTCATACAACCTAGAATCAGTTGGAAAGAGTATTTTAAGGGACAGTCTGTATTGGTTGGTTCATGGGTGGGCCTGTGGGTGATTGTCAAGAATTTAAGTACAGCTGATGTATATAAGGAACTGAAGTCTAATCTGAGCTAGTAGTGAAAATAAAAAGAAAGAACTGTGCAGCTCACCTCAGATGGGTTCTATTAACCTTAACCTTGGGGCCACTGGGGAGCTGCCAGTAACCCGTAAACTACAAACCTTCCTTTCCCTGGGAAAATTGGGAACAGACGAGGAACCCAGTTCTAAAGAAAAAAAAAATATATATATATGAGACTCCAGGAAAACATTTGCACCTCTCAACCTCCATTGTGAGACTTATGCAGGACAATATTATGATACTCACTCTATAGCACTGATTCTCAACCTTCTTAATGCTGTGTGATCCTTTAATATAGTTTCTCAATGCTGTGATGTTCTCAATCCATAAAATTTTCATTGCTTCATAACTATAATTGTACTACTGTTATAAGTCATAATGTAAATATCTGTGTTTTCTGACCATTTTAGGCAACCCCTGTGAAAAGACAATTCAATCCTCCAAATGGGTCTCAACTCACAGGTTGAGAACCCCTGCTCTACAGCATTCTCAGAAGAATGTAGATTCCATCCTTTCCTGGATAAGTGTTTCATTATTGGTTCCTGGCAGAAACCTCTTCACTAAGAACCCATTTGTTTATAATCCGAGGGAATCCTCTGACCTTTAAAGTTTGGGGACTTTACATTCAACAGTAACTCAGCACATTTACTCATGGTTAGGACTGCATAAATCTCCACTCACTGACCTTGTCTTCTTGGCAAACAACAAGTTTTTACTATTTGGAGGAAAAACGCAAGCTTCTGTGGAAACACCTTCAAAGTTACAAAGTTCAGGGTCATGGCTTAGCATGTAGACAAGGTAACTTTTGTTTTAAATGTTTCCTTTTCTTAGTTTGTGTTTTGTAATGTTTTGGCTGTCCCTGTGTGACCTCCACTGGCCTTGATCTTTTTACATTCCTTTCCATTTTCCAGTACTGGGATTTTGCCTGGCCTAAACATGTCTTTAAAATGTGTACCTTTGTCTCTTGCTACTACCATGCTATTTCACATTTAAAATATTTGCATTAGCCAAATTAGAAAAAGAAACACAAGCTGGGCCTTGTTCCATAACAAATTAATCATTTATGGAGTACCATTGAATCCACCTGAACAAGTAAACATCTCATTTTTAGATGTTTGTAGCATTTTAGAAGACAGTGACACTCAGGGGGCTTTTACAGTAGTAATTTATCTCCCCTAATATAAAGGAAAATATTCTTGCATATTTTAATGAGAAAATTATCTGTTGTTATTCTGATATTTTAAAGGTTCTTTCTTGTGACAAAAATTAAATGACGAAAATTCACATTTTTTCCATTTACAGTATGAACCTTTATAGAAAAAATGCAAAAGAATGCTCAGATCTCAGTTGAACCTCACCTATTTTCCAATATTTTCTAAAAATGATAACATCTGTTGCCATCTTATATAGTATGAATCTTAAAAGTTCTTATTAATGAAACCAAACCCGAGGCCAGTTATTGGGGTGAATGCTGGAAGATCAGAGACACAGAACAAGCCACAGCTACCTCACCTTTCTAGTTCCTCAGGTGATCCTGTTTCCTTAGACTGGAGGCTTCTGAGTCCTCCTCCCAATGGCTCTCAGCTGAACTGTGCTGCTCCAAAGTCTGAATAATTCTCCAGTTAAATGCTTAACTAACTACATGCCTTTTTCTTTCTTTAATTCCTGGTCCTCACGCCTTATATACCTTTCTCTTTCTGCCCCCACTCCTTGGGATTAAAGGTTGGGTTTCTGGGATTAAAGGCGTGGGTCACCATGCTTAGCTGTTTCTAAAGTGGCCTTGAACTCAGAGATCCACCTGGCTCTGCCTCCCAAGTGCTGGGATTAAAGGTGTGTACCACCACCGCCCAACTTCTGTTATGGCTTACTCTTCCCATTTTCTAGCCACCATTTCTGGCTCTGTTCTAGTGGCTGTCTGTTCTCTGACCCCAGATATGTTTATTTCGGGGAACACACAATATTTCAGGGAACACAGTACCCACCACAATCTTACTCAAACAGATGAAGCCAGCAAGTAAACAAAGGCCCTGCAACTTCATTTCCCCTTTGCCCTTCACAGGTAAACACCTCAAACAAGTGTCTCTGAGTCTTCTTAGATAAGTCAATTCTCAATTCCTTGTTTTGATATCATTTTTTTTAATTAAGGAATTTTTATTCATTTTACACACCAGCCATAGATTAGCCTCTCTTCCCTCCTCCCTCCCTTTCAGCCTCCCCCTCCCCCAACCCACTCCCCATTCCCTCCTTCCACAAGATAAGACCTTCCATGGGGAGTCAGCAAAGCCTTGCCCACTCAGTAGAGGCAGGTCTAAGCCCCTCCACTTGTATCAAGGCTGTGCAAGGTGTCCCACCATAGGTAGTGGGCTCCAAAAAGTCAGCTCATGCACCAGGGATGGATCCTATCCTATATTGAGCAGATCAAGCTACACAACTGTCTCAGTTATGCAGAGGGCCTAGTCCAGTCCCGTGGAGGTTCTAAGGCTGTTGGTCTAAAGTTCATTAGTCCCTACTAGCTTGGTTTGGTTCTCTCTGTAGATTTCCCCATCAGGATCTTGATGCTCCTTGCCCATAGAATCCCTCTTCTCTCCCTTCTACTGGACTCCTGGAGCTTAGCCTGGTACTTGGCTGTGGAGGATCAAGACAATTCTCTCTTTCTTAAACAGGGCGCTAAAAAGGATGCTTGGTGGAATAAAAATGTAAAGTAAGGGTGTTTAGGGGTGGAATTCTGTCTATGAGTAGTTTAGATCCACCTGGAATGGTAAGAAGGGTCCATTTACACCTCAGCTATTGATATTCTTAAGGGAAGTTGTGATACTGGGAATCTTATGGACTGTGTTGATGACAAAATACTTTATAACCATCAGAAAAGCTGTATATAAGTCATTGTTGGCATGCATTGCCAGATCTCATTTCTCTAGAACTTATCTGAAGAAACTCCTGGAGACATTGTGCCTTGGTGTTCCCAGTGGCTGGTTCATTTGTGGAGACTGGAAAGCAGCAGACTGGATCTTAATCATATCTCCTGTGCAATTCTTCATTCCCGAAACAGAAAATACTGGGAGGGGCAGAAAATGACAGTTGCACCGAGTATACTAGCAGCTGCCTCTATAACTATTCAAACAAGTCCAAAGACACGGTGCAGACGTGTAGGACCAGGGTCAGGATGAGAGAGAGCAGTGAGGGCAGAAGGAAAGTAAATAAGAAATGGTTAGATCTGCTTCAGAGGAAAAGAAAAGCACTCAGCTAATTCCATCCTCCACAGCTTAAAGCTCCCTTTGACATTCACAGCACAGTTGGCTATTCTGGCCCATTCTAGTCCTGTGCCTCCCTGGGGAAACTGGTGATTCTCTGTCTGTGCTCACTAGATTCTCATGGTTGGTGATATAAAACATTTGTTTTACCTTGGCTGTGTATGGAAATCAGGAGTCAGTTGTGTGCATTCAAATTGTCCCTTCATCAGCCCCTTAAGAGGGCAGGTGAACTGGATCTGTTAGCTGTGAGGAGAGTGTTGGAACTGATGGAGAATCCCCTTTCAAGCTCTCCTAGGTCCCCCTGTAACTCTGCTTTCAGTCTTGAGTAGTTGGACACACACAAGCTTTGCTCTAAATGCATTTCATTCACTTGCTTGCTTGCCCCGCCTTCCTTTCTGTGTTTGCTCATATGAATGTGTGTGCCGAGTGAGGGCTGTCCTAAGGAGGACATAGCTGGGTCATCATCTTTTGTCACAGAGCTGCTCACTGGCCTGTGGCACACAGCACTGGCTGCTAGTGGACTTTTGTGTGTCCCTCGATGATTAATATTTATCTCTGTATCATAATTAAAAGTTACAGACTTATTAAAATAACAAACAGCAGCAGAATATTCTTTAGCTTTTAGGACTGGAAACAGAATTCTGAATTTTGGAATTCCTGCTTTTTAAGTCGTCATGACAATCTTCCAGATTGAAAACTCATTAGGGTTTCTTCACATTTCCTCATAGAAACAGAGAGAGAAGATAGTTCAAATTTTGAAGCCATGTTTTTCAGTGTCCTCCTCTGAGACCACTCAAAATACGCCACGCTTTAAGACACAGTAACTTCCAAGAAAAGGAAAGCTACTGATTCAAAGCACACACACACACACACACACACACACACACACACACAAGAAAGAAAGAAAAAAAAAAGAAAGAAAAGAAAAAAAAAGAAAAGAGCCTTGATGTCACTTCTTAAATCACAATTTAGGTTTCATTTTGATTAGCTTATTTTTGTTCTGTTTGAGTTAAAACATTGCTGAACTAGGTCATGGCTGGTCTACACCTCACTATGTTGACTGACCAGGCTGGTCTTAAACTTGTGGATCTCCTCTTTCTTGGTCTAGGATTTCTGATGTGCCACCACAGACCACAGTTAAGTCAGACTTTTCAGCACAAACATTTTAAACCTTTTCCTTGTAGCATTGCTGATAAGCTAGACACAATCTGCTTTTCTCAGACACATGTTTGAGGAGGCCCACTGTCTATCTCAAAAGTAATGTACCTGGTGCTATTTGCTGTAAGCTAGGATGGTGACCATGTTTAATTCGTGGAAAAAAAAAATGGCACATTAATGTCAACTGTCTGGTCTCAGACAAGATTTTAGATCCTCTCTCAAATTGGTTTTTCTAAGTGAATTCTTCAATTCCAGATCTACTTTATATCCATTTGGTATTGTTTATAGAAATTGCCGTCACTTGCTTTTGCTTTTTCTCTTTCTAGAAGCTGGCAATATAGTATACAGTATACCATCAACTGCTGCTCACCAGTTTAACTTAGTGAAACACTTACTGCTCAGAACTGATTGTTACTGTCTAATCTGAAGGTCAGTATTAGAAGAAAAGCCATCCCTGTTAGGTAAGTTAACAAACAGCCCAGGTCACTACACTTCTTTGCCTTGTGGTTCTCAGCTTCAATAACTAGCAAGCAGTGGTTATTCCCTTGGATAGCCACACACTGACCCAAAACCAAATAAAGAGATATTTTAACAGTTGTGTTTCATTAACCTACAGTATGTTTTCTAAGGTCATCTATGATAAGTAGCAGGGGCTGGAAACACATGGTGCTCCCTTATTTGAGTCACAGATACAATTCTTCATTCCCTTTCTTGTTTACTTATTTAATAAATACATTCGATGTACTTAAGAAGTGCTGACTGTAGACCAGGCACAGGGGATATGGTGGGAAAAAAATCAAATATTGTCCTTGCTCTCAAGGAGCTAAGATGCCAGATCATTCCTTAAAGAGCTGTATATTAATATCTACATCAATTCATATTAAAATTCTATAGAGTTATTTGGTCTTAACAGAATTTCTCCATGAATAATTTTATAAGGTAAAGATCTGACTAATATATCTAGGAGTTTGGTCACATCCATTAGAGTTGATTAAAACACAGTGTATTTTCCTTCTTGAATGATAATTTATATTTTCTACAAGGTTTCTGGACCTAAGTACGATACAGATCTACAGTACAGAACAGCAGGAGAGCATAGGCTGCTATCTACCACTTATGAGTACATGTGCTGATTATGTGTATAGAGATGTAAAGTGAAACAAAATACAGGCAGATAGACAATGAAATCATTTTTTTTTTGGAAGCTGGTTCTTACTATGTAGCCTAAGCTGAAACTGAATTTTGGCATCCTCCTGCCTCTGTCTCCTGAGTGCTGGATTATAGGCTTGTGTCCTGTTCCTGCACTACATGGGATTTTATGAAAAAGTGAGTGGATAGCACACAGGAGGAATGAGAGGCAGCCACTGGGGACAATGCCTTAAAAAGGTTCTAGGGCTTGGATCTTAAGGACAATTAGAGTTGATAAACAAAAGGAAGAGATAACAGAGACAAAGAAACACATTCACAGGAAGCTACAGATACATCTACACATTTTTTTTTTTCTCTACATTTTGGTTGCTCCTCCTGTGGAAGTAAATCTTGGTGTACCCTTCTAGACATTGTTCTGGACTCTTAGTAGACTCCTGTTGGCCCTCATAGTCAAGAAGAAAGATGGTAGAAAGAAGGCACCATTTGCTTTCAAAGCAGTAAAGAAGCTATATTCTACTGGGTGAAATTAAACTATCAGCATACAAGATGGCAGAAAACTAGGAGATGGAGATAAGCACTGGCCTCCTGAGGATCATCTCTCTGATGTCAACTCAAGAGCAAATACTAGGGTTGATGAGTCCATTCAGCAGTGAAGTTGCTTGCCACCCATACCAACAACCCGACTTCCATCCCTGGAGCCCACAGGATAGAAGGAAAGAAGCAAATCCTAAAAGGTGCCTCTGGCCTCCACATGTTCACCGTGGAATGTACATGCGCACAAACTAAATAAATGTTAAAAAAAAAAAAAAACTTTTAAAACAACAAACATTAGTAGAAAAGGACATGAGGGCAAGAACCAGCAAGGTCTTCTATGTTTCCCCAATTTCCTTCATGGTTTCAAGATGAAAACGTGTTGGCTGAACACAGAAAAGTGGCTATTCCTTTTGTTCTTGATGCCATTGACTTTTACTTATGTTTTACTATACCTTGTTTTAAATTTATAATTTTGAAAAAGGTCTTAAAAGTGATCCAACACAGTCTCCTTGTTTTATAGATTTGAATATTACAGAACAGAGTAGTGAGGGAACCTATTCATTGTCATACATTTTAGGGAAAGAAAAAAAAAAACTAAGACAAAAGGACAAGTCTTTTTTAATCACCCCGGGGGTAGGGGAGGAAAGAGAAGGTGATTTAGAATTACTTATTGTACATTTGATTTTGTTCTCTTAATTATATCTGAGTCTGTTTTTGTTGTTGTTGTTGTTGTTTTGTTTTGTAAAATGGAAATAGAAAGACTTTACAGACAACTTATGAAGAATACACAGAGGAATTCTAGAATTTTCACAGAAACACAGATGTGTGGTGCCTTTCTTTCCCTTAAAAAAAGAAGAAAAAAAACCAACTCTTTCCAAGGGAGTGTGATAAAGATCCTTTAAAGATAATGTATGAATTCAATCTGAAATAGTACTTCTGCTGGAAGATGAGTGCGGGAATGCACTGAAATCACACAGAAATGTGCACACAATCAAAGACAGATCTGACAGACTTTTCATTCCTTGTAATGTCTGAATGGTGCCAGTTAGATTAACAGTGGACACCACTGCTGAGGACTCACTATGGAGCATATGTTGTGTTGAATTATGTTAATTCTTACCACAATCCTAAAAGCACTGCACAGATGTCAACCAGGGACAGAAAAGTTAGGTTAGCCATGGGCCAGCAGCCCATGTTGGACAACAGCTGTCTCGGATTTTTAGCAGTCAGATTTATCCATGCGCTTTACATACAGAGGTGATTTCTTTCTTTTAATTTATATATATTTGGGTTTATGTGTGTGAATGTCATGTGTGTTGGTATCTATAGAAACCAGAAGAGGTTGTCAGATCCCCTGAAACTGGAGTTAAGCAGGCAGTTAAGAAGTGAGAACTGAACTCAGGTCCTCTGGAAGAGAAGTCATCACTTTTAACCATGAAGTCAATCATCCTAGCATTTGAGTTCTTCCATAACATTCACTCTAACACAAATGCCCAGATGCTAATACAGCAGCTGTTCTTGGTAACCCAATGGGCAGTGTTACTAAATTTCATCAGTCAGGACCATAAACCTGAGTAATTTAAAAACTGATTCAAGAGCACAGAGGATGATTTCCTAAAAACATACACCTGCTGGGAGCTGAGTCTGTGTCCCTAAGGTCAGACTTAATTGCAGTTAGACCTAGATGAACTCTGACACGTTGATTAGTCACTGCTTGAAAGTGGGAGGTCAGCATGGTACATTTTCTTCCACCTCCAGAGTGGTTCTGAAAAATTTCCATTGAGGACTCCCTTTTATGTAGATCTCTGGTATGTGAGTCCTGACACCATCCCCAGGGCAGATCTTGACACTGAGTGTACATCTGAATCTTCTAGAATCAGTGCAGTAATGGAAGTGGAGAGCCCAACAAAGCCCCAAACCATATATTGGAGACATGTGGTCAAGAATCCTCACCATTTTCTTCTATAGAATTTGTGGGAGGGGTGTAGGCCATCTTCAGAACTGATGGGAATACTAAGATGAATACATTAATTGATCTGTAGATTTTTGTTGCTGTTTTACATCATTAATTCTCACAGTAGTGAGAGAACACTTGTGAGAGTCAGTTTTCTCTTTCCACCATGTGGGGCCGGGGCTTGGACTCAGGCTGTCAGAGGTGGCCATAGGTGCCTATATCCTGCTGAGCCATTTTGCTGGCACTGACACAAATAGAGTTCTTATACCCATTTTCTTAAATAAATAATCAAAGCAGAACATGAAACAAAAAAATGAAAACATTTCTTTAATATCATGCCAGAAAGTGCTGTTTAAAACCCAGTTCTGCCTGATGCAGCCAGCCTTCTGAGAGGATGGCCGTGCCAATATCACACAAGTAGGTTAGACATTAAGGGTACCCACTGGGAAGATTTGTGTGCACAAATCGGATCCCAGGTTGAGAAGTGGAGAAAGCAAAGAATGCAGTGTGCCTGACATCTAAGATTGTGGGTGTTGGGAGGGCTATAATTTGGACAGTGCAGGAGGCATAAGAAATCAAATAATTTTAGCGGTAGAATAAGGTAGAAAGAGAAATCTGGAGTATTTGAGGGGATGTTCTTTGACTTTGGAGCTTGACCAGGTGATGAAGCTAGACATAACCTGTAGATATTTCTATACAGCAGTGGGAAAAACCAGCACATGGAACACCAAAAACTAAAATGGAGCCAGGGAAGTGGAGTGGGGTATAGTACTCTAGGAATACTGGAAGAACTTGTTCACGAAGAAAATACAGCAAGCTGACCCCTAAAACACGGCAAGCCATGTGTCGCCTGTGTACAGTGACATCTACGATAGAAACAGTTCTTAGATAACTTGATTTCACTCCATAGGTTTGTTAGAGCCTCTCTTACTTGTTATGTTTGTATGTGAATGAGTATTTTGCCTCCCAAATACTGCTGAGTGTCCACAGCAGGAGTTGCTGGATGCTCCAAGTTGTCAGCCTCTGAACTGGTGCAGCACAGCAGGTCTGCTTGGCAGGAAACACAATGTTAGCTTTGGGATTCCAGTGAGGATGATGTAAAGTGAATGGCCACTGTGTCAAGGCTGGAAAATGTAGGGTGGAAACGTGTTTTCAGGATGGGATGGAATCAATTAGAGAGACTAACACAGTGCAAGCCAAGTGTTGATTGTATTGAATGAAATGGAAAAAGACAAGCCTGTACTCTAAAAGGAAACAGAATGGGAAATGTGGATGAGATCTTCGAAAATGATAATAGTTCCCATTTGGCAACCTTCATCTTTCCGGATGCACTAGATGTTTCACTCAGGCATTACTGTGTAGCACGGCCCTGTGAGGAATGGAATGCTACCCTAGATGAGGACCTGGGCTATCAATTGTCTACGGGCTTGGGACTGAAGGATTCCTGGGACAGGCGACTTTGTGTGCTAATATGGAAGAATCCCAGACAAAACAGGACGTTTCAGTCTCTGAGAGTCTCTAAGGGTCACGATGTTTTTAAGTAAAGGAGAAAAACCCAAGGTTTTCTGATGTCACTATCTGTGTCTTCCCAGAAACTGCCTCTTTTTACAAATTCTAGCCTTACCAATACCAGTGTGTGTGCCTTCTATAAACCCAAACATGGAGATGACTTTATTTCTTGTTTACTCTCTTGTAATGTTTACAGCTAGTATCTATCTATGACTTAGCAGACTGACAGCGTCTTTCAACACAGGAAACATATTTTCATGATAAGGCCTTTTGTATTCCACTATTTTGGTTATATTCTCAATAGTAAGTGGTAGGAAAGAACTTCCAAACAAGTTGTGTAGATAAGAAACTAGCAGATAAAGAAAATGAAATGAAAAACTTAAGTCCAGGTGTTCTGTCCATAGGCCAAGCACAGTGATATTTGGGAACATCTGGAGAAGTGATTGAGATTTTAAATATTCATGTGTATGTCCAGTGTCATATAATCACAGCCCCAAGAACACATGGAAAGATGGGCCTAATGGCATTTCACTAACTATGTAATTGCCACAAGGAACCTTTTCATAATGCTAATGTCTGTAGACAGACTGAAGACTCACCTTGCTGGCCTTCACTGTAACATCAATTATATTTTACAGCACATGGCTATTCTGTTTCAATACTATATTTTGACCCAGATAACCATATAGATATTATAGATTTTGAAAATGATTGCTTTATAGCTTTAAGTTGTGTTGGCTAAATGCAGTCAAGAAGAATGAGGAAAATTTACTGGATTCCCCAGGTTTTCTTAAGTAAACAAACCAATGTTATTGAAAATGTGTGAATCACATAATTCAGAATTTTAAATGATGTCACATTCTAACTAAATATAGTCTCTGTACTCAATTCACCCTGCAATCAGCACTCCACCCCCATTTGCCTGTTGTGTGAAGCAGCTGCTTTATCTACATTTTGCCAAGTAAACAGACTCTGCACTGTGCAATGGAGTTTGTTGTTTGCTAATAAGCCAGTAGTTAAAAGTGCTTACAAACTGTAATTATACATATTCATATAATGCAGAGGTAGTATGCGGGTGTGTTTTATTACTTGGAGATACACACATATAAACTACACTTGTGTTTCATCTGATTCATAGTAGCTATTCAATAAATGTTTTGTAAATGCTTTAAAAGCAGTATGTATTTGTCAGTGCCTTAAAATGGACTGGGTGCTGGAAGTAAGTGCATTCATAATGGTTAATATCAGATTTCAACTTGATTATATCTAGAATCACCTGGAAGATGGGCACCGGAGCACGCTTGTGGTAAATTAACTTGATTAGGTCACTTGAGATGAAAAGAGTTGGCCACTGTGGATACAGTACCTGGACTTGGAATGCATAGGAGAGGTTGAGATCACTGGACACTAGCATTCAGTGATCTCTGCTTCCTGATTATGGATGCAATGTTACCACTTGCATCCAGCTTTTGTTGCCTGCACTCTTTGCCATGTGTTTTAACTCAAACCAAAATAAACCATTTCTCCCTCAACTTATTTTTGTCATGGTGTTTTACCACAGAATTAGGAAAAGACTTAATAAAAGTAACTCTACTTAACCCATAACTAGTGAAGTGGGTTTTTCTATTTTATATAAGCAGTAAATGAGGTACATAAACACCAAATAAATAATCTGCCCAAAAATCATATCAATCTAACACAAGGAAACACTTTCTTTTGAAGATGGGTTTGTCTGAGTTCATAACCCATGTTCCCAGCCAGCACATTATACTGTTTCTTTTTAAAGTGAGTTTCCCATGATAACCTTGTAATTTTTTCTTTCTTTCATTCCTTCTTTCTTTCTGTTTTTCTTTTTCTTTTTTTTTATTATTAAGAAATTTTCTATTCATTTTACATACCAACCACAGATACCTCTCTCCCCCCTTATCCTGCCCCCGCCCCCCATACCCGACAACCCACCTCCTCCAAGGCAGGGCCTCCCATGGGGAATCAGCAGAGCCTGGTACATTCAGTTGAGGCAGGTCCAAGCCCCTCCCCCTGCATCCTGCACCAGGCTGTGTAAAGTGTTCCACCATAGGCATTGGGCTCCAAAAGGCCTGCTCATGCACCAAGTATGGATCCTGATCCCACTGCCAGGGGCCCCTTAACCAGGTCAAGCTAAACAACTGTCTTGCCTATGCAGAGGACCTAGTCCAGTCCCACGGAGGCTCCACAGCTATTGGTCCACAGTTTGTGAGTTCCCACTAGCTTGGTTTGGTTGTCTCTGTAGATTTCCCTGTCATGATTTTGATACCCCTTGCTCAGAGAATCCCTCTTCCCTCTCTTCGACTGGACTCCTGGAGCTCAGCTTGGTGCTTGGCTGTGGATCTCTGCATCTGCTTCTATCAGTTACTGGATGGAGGCCCTATGATGACTTATTGAGGTCTCAAAGGCTGGCTTGAGATTACTATCAAACATAAACCTGCACAGATCATCTTGCTGCTGTTTTGTTGAGAAGCAGGGCTTGATGAAATGGCTCAACTAATAAAGATGCTTGCCACCAAGCCTGACGGCCTGAGTTTGATTTCAGGTATTCTTGGTACTCTCCTGATAGAAGGAGAGAACCGATTTGGAGAAGGGGGTCCTCTGATCTACACATATGTGCTGTGGCATACACATGTGCATACACATATACACACAAAGAACAAACAAACAAAACAGTTTTATTTTAAGAATAATCATGTCAGTGAGGTGTCGACTTCTACACACAATTGAATGAAGACAACAGTTATTACACAGATCCCATTTGTATACATTTGAATTGATCAGCCACAGGGCTAACAAAGGTTGTTTTAGCCAGTGGCTCTTACACAAAAAGGTTATGTCTCTGCCCTTTCTTTTTAAATTTGAACCTCTTACTAACCTGGTTGGTTGTAAACATTGATTAGTCTTAAAATATGTTGTTATATGAATCAGATCTCTGCCATAGGAGATTACAACATTTTTTATTGCCTATTTAAAGCTCTTGAAGATTTGTTTCTTCAAAACCAACTCTAGTTACAAAAAGATGAGGTTTTGAAGTCAAAGGAAGCAGTTACAAAATTGATAATTGCAGAACACAAAACTTGCTCTTTAATTTAGTATTTGGGACCTCATTCACTTCTTTGATAGTCATTTAAAACTTCACAATACAAAAAATATCCTACTTCTTTGATTAGCCCACCACTAGCTTTAATGAAGCCAGCCCTTTGAAAATCTAAGGTCTTGTCTTTTCCTAATGAAACTCACTAGAAGTCACCTCAAATCTTAAAATCACAACTTCCAAAAACTTTATCATGAAAGTACATTATTAAGTAGTGTTTTGTACATAATCACAAAATTGGGGTAATAAAAACAAATACTTGTGTTTCTCGGTGCAAAAATTTTAGAGGAAGGATAATTACACCATCTACAATTTAATAGAATAATGAAGTGGCATTGGTTACACTGTTTTCATTTTCTTTTAAAAAAGGCATTCATCAAATACTACACCAAACCTATCAACATAATAATACCTTTCACTTACAAGACCATTTGTAGTTACAAAGATCTTTTGAATTTACTACATTGTTGGGTGAAATCATTTTGATACATAAAATTATGTAGCACATATAGCCATCTGACTACTTTCTTGTTCTATAATTCAAGGTAGATATAATTTAGGGACAGTGTGCTGATATAAAAAATAACAACTAAGGGGTATTTGGAGTGGGAAAAAAACAGTCTTTCCCAGGGAAGAACACACCAACTGGTTGTCTAATACTGAGTGGTCATCCATAAAAACATACATATAAGTAGCATTATATAGACTGAGCAGGTTATATTTAGAAATATATATGCATACACATGTACATACATACAAGTAACAATTAATGACAAAAGAAAGCCATGAATTTGACATAGAACAAAGAGGGGGGAATACAGGATAGTTTGGAAGGAGGAAAGGAAGGATGGGTGATGTAAGTTTAATCTAAAAAAGAAAAGAAATAATAAAAATGAATATATCTGTATGAATAATTTGCTAGGCAAGTTATAAAAAAATACACCTTGATGAAGTTGGCGTCATTCCAGAGACACAGGGATGGATATACATACATACACACATACAGACATAAAGGGATTTCAGATAAAGGGAAAAAACAGATGAAAACAATTTTATTGCATTATGTTCAGATAGGATGCATGGAATTAGTTCAAGTTTCATGTTCTTATTGAGTTGGGTTTATGTCCAATATGTAGTCTATTTTATAAAAATTTCCATGGCTGCTGAATAGAACATATAGTCTCTGTTGTTTGGGAAAAACATTCTGTCAATATCTGTTAGGTTCTTTAGATATATGAAATTAAATGAAAATATAACACAACAAAATGTCTGGGATACATTAAAAGCAGCCATAGAGGAAAATTCACAGTTATAAATGCCAATATTAAAAAAATCAGAAAGAATACAAATAAATGACATAACAATGTAACTGAAGAGTCTGGGAAATAAAGAATAAATCAAACTCAAATATGGTAAACAGAAATAATAAAAATCAGAGCAGAAATTAATGAAATCGAAACAATAACAACAACAAAAATACAAAGAATCAACAAATGTAGGGTTTTTTTTGTTTTTTGTTTTTGTTTTGAAAAGAGTAACAAGATCAACAGACCTTTGGTCCAGTCAACAAACAGAAGGAGAAGAATTCCTGATAAAAAGACTCAGAGATGAACAGGGAAACAATATAACATCCACCAAAGAAATTAAAATCATTATAGGGAAAGACTTTAACCTATACTTTATGAAGATAGAAAATATAAAAAAATGGATTAGTTACTAGATTCATCCGAACCACCAAATTTAAACAAAGAAGACATCAACAATTTAAATCACTTCACAGCAAGCAAGGGGATCAAAACAGTAATAAGAAGCTTCCAGATTTTAAAAAAAAGCCAAGCACAGATAGATTTAAAGCAGAATTCTACCAGACTTTCAAAGAAGAGCAACAACTAGTACTTCTTAAATTACTCAAAAGCAGAAACATGGAGTTCTCCTCCAAACACATTCTAGGAAGCTGTTTTTATTCTAGCTCCAAGGAAAAATACCAGATAAAGATACAACAACAAAAAAGAGAAAATTATAAGCTAACATACTTGATGAACATAGATGCAAAAATTTTGAGGAAAAATTTTTGAGGCAAATACAAAAAAAACATGATCATTCTCATTGATCAATTTGGCATCATTCCAGAGATACAGGGATGGTTCAATATACATAAATAAAAGAACACAGTAAACTATATAAACAGTCTTAATGACAGACATTGCCAGCTCATCTCAATAGATGTCAAAAAGCCTTTTGACGAAATCCAACATGCCTCTATCATAAAATTTCTAGTGAGAAAAAAACTAGAGGAAACATGTCTCAACACAATAAAGGCTATAACAGACCCATAATCAACATCATCCTAAAATGGAGAAAATCTTGAAGCAATCCCATTAAAACAGGAACCAAGACAGGCTGTTTACTATGAGTGTTTCTTTACATTTTAATGCTGGAAGCAATATCAAGAGCAATAAAACAAGTTAGTGAAATTAAAGGATGCAAATAGAAAAAGAAAAAGTATAATTATCCCCATTTACAGCTAATAGAATACATAAGAGGTTTTTTTTTTTTTTTTTAAATCCACCAGAAAATTGAAAATGATCAACATTTTAAGCAAGGTGGCAAGACTTAAAATCAACTTAAAAAAAAAAAAAAAAAAAACAGTGGGCTTTCTGTATAACAATAGCAGATATTCTGAGAAAAAGTCATGAAAGCACTCCCATTCACATTAACAACAACAATCTAAGAATTAGCCTAAGCAAGGAGGTGAAAGACCTCTACAATAAAAATGTTGTGTCTGTGATGAAAGAAACTAAGGAAGACACTAGAACATGGAAAGAAGTTCCATAATCATGAATTCATAGAATTAATATTGTAAAAATGACCATCTTACCAAAAGTAAATTCATAATTCAATGTAATCTCAATGATAATCCTTATGATATTCATCTCAGGAAAAGAAAAGAAAAATCATAAAATCCACATGGAGGCACAAAAGACCCCAGATTGCTAAAGCAATCCTGAGCATAATGAACAATACTGGAGGAATTACCTTTCCAGATTTCAAGCTGTATTACAGAGTCAGTATTAGAAATAACATAGTATTGGTACAAAAACAGACATAGAACAATGAAACAAAATAGAAGACATAAATGTGACTGTCTAATATTTGGTAATGATGCCAAAAATACAAACTAGAGGAAAAACAGCATTTTAAATAAATTTGTGCTGGGAAAACAGTGTGTCCATATGTGGAATAACTAAATTCCTCATATCTATAACCTTTCAAAAAAGTTACCTCTAAATGGACCAAATATCTTGATGTTAACCTGAAACTAAAATAAGTAAATGAGTAAGCTTACTTCTGAATGGATGTGTCTTGATCACCCTTAAACTCTGGCTTCTACATAGGCAATATAACATATAAGTGTTGAGTGGATGAAATAATTCATGAATGAATGAATGGGCAACATGCCAAGCCTGGTTCATTGCCAATATCTTAATCAGATGAATGATCCAAATGAATACACAATTGATTTGAATGATGAATGATCCAAATGCATAATATCCAAATTAAAATCAGAAGCATGTAAATATATTAGTTGACATCCTGCCTTTTATTCTGACAAAAGACTTCAATAGCATCTTAAACAAAATAGATTAAGAATAGAAAATACAGGTACTTAGAGTGAGGACATGGCTTTAGTTCCTATCTATACCATTCTGTTTGTACAAAAATCTGGGAAGTGGTTATGGGAGTGGCAGAGAGCTAGCCAACTTTTACAAGTTCATAGAGTACTTGTACCACCTTACCCTGAAGACTCACAAATGACAAAAACCATTGTATTGTTTGAGTTCATTGCTGTGGAATAATGCTTTTGTACACTGGTTTAATAAAACACTGATTGACCAGTAGGCTGGCAGGAAGCATAGGCAGGATAAGCAGAGGAGAATTCTGGGAAGAGGAAGGCTGAGTCAGGAGACACTAGCCCGCTGTCTAGGGAGCAGCATGTAATAGCACACAGGTAAAGTCATGTAACATGAGCAACATAGATTAACAGAAATGGGCCGAGTTTAAGTGTAAGAGCTAGTCAGTAGTAAGCCATGGCTAATGGTCAATCAGATTTAATTAATATAAGCCTTTGTGTGTTTACTTGGGTCTGAGTGGCTGTGGACCAGACAGGACACAAAAAAACTTTCAACTACAAATGGCACCAAAATGTGGGGCAAGAGTTTCCACCTAAAATCTGAGAGTGCTTTAAAAAAAAAAAAAAAAAAAGATTCTAAAACTGCCCTTAAAACAGCTTTCTAGTTGTTTCTCTCAGGCCAGCCACAACCTGTGTGCTTGACCTACTCTATGGTGGGTTCATGGCATGCCATGGAGGCTTGACCTGCAGCATAGTGGATTACCACCATGGTACACAGAGGAATCTCCATTATGCTATAAGCCACATAAAGATGGATATTAAAGAGAGAGTCTGGATTATATTGTGTTTGGGATTTTTAACTACAGAAAGACATTTGATTGTAAGGGCTACTCAGTTAAACCAATATGTATATTTTAAAGGTATCTTGACTTCAAAATTTGTATATAAGTATATGATGGTTTGGAAAGGAGGCTCTGCTTTTGTTTCCACAGGAAGCAAGAGGGTATGGATTTGTTCTAGGTTAAGATGAATCAGATTTTATCAAGCCAGACCTCCTGAACCTTAACAAATGGTACCTATCAACAAAGGTTATAGCCAGTCTTGCCAGGAATTGAGCATTATCTCAATTTTTTTTTAGGATCCCCAAAAGACTACCAGCACCCTCTATCATCAGGAAGTAGCCTAGAAAATTATGCCCACATTCCCCAAAAATGAATTATGGATGTTTGTCTTTTTTTAGGTTGTTGGTTACAAATTGTTATTGGTCATAGTCAGTATCTTTCTAAAAAAAAGAAAGGGGATACACTATGATATGAAAATATAGAATATAAATATGTTACAATAAAAGGGTGGATTGTTGACCTACTTTTAAAGAGCAACTTGTTTTAAATGTTTTACATTGGTATACATTTTAGTTTATTGATACGAATTTAAAGTTAATTTTGTTATAGTGTATGTATATTTCTACTCTTGTTTATGGGTATTATGTTTGTACAGTTCATTTGAAATTGTAATGGGTAATTAAATACAGATTAATAATTATTCTTCTATGATAGTTGAACTTATAGTTATGTTAAGTTTTCTAGGTATACATAGATATAATTCAGTTAGATAGGTAATCTTCAAACAATTCAAAGACATACAGAATATGACATGTAAAATGTTTTAAAAACTTAGACTTTCTGGACAGTGAGTCACGTCTACTCCTTGCAGCACCCATTAACTTCAAAGAGAAAGATGGGTAACAATGATGCTTTATATGGAGTTTATCTTCTTCTTAGCAAAATTAGCCATTTGGACAAGAAACTGTTCTTATCTTAACTGCTTGACAAAATGATGTATAAACCGGCCATGCAGGATGCATAGGAAGGTGACCACTGAACATTGCAAGGCAGAATGGTCCTTCAGGTTCCTGCTTTGCAGAAGAAACTGCCAGACATCCTACAGGACACAAGAAAAAGTGACTGAGAGACTAGGCCTATAGTCTAAAAATGGATGCTCCAACACTATAGAAGAACTTTGGGTGACTGTTCAGGCGCCCAGCTGTCTCTGTCATTCTCGATTTTGGGGAGTTGCTTACAGTGCTCTTCCTGTTTACTCTTGGGTCTAGACTGAGTCATTGTGGTTAAAAAAAAGTATATGTTAAACAAAAGGCAACTCAGACTTTGTATACAAAGGAGTTAACTTTATGTCCACATTAGGCATGTATTTATTGCTACCCTAGAATATCCTCATTTCTAGAATAATCTCCCTTTCCATTTCATGCTAAATTATACCTGGTTCTCCTTTCAAAGTGGTAGGTAAGTAGACAATAGATAATTTTTGTGCTAACTATGTCCTGATTTTTTCCACTGAAGAGGAACAATGTTGTTTTTATTGTTTTATTGTCTATTTTCATTAGATATTTTACTGTGAAAGCAGACTTAAATGATGTAACAAAGCAGTTCCATTTGAGAGCTGCCTTTCTCAATGATTAAATTGGCTAAAGGGGCCTTTTCAAAGAGCAGGTTCAATAGCCTTTAGGATTACTGATGAGGTGAACTTTATCATTTTAAAATATAAAATAAGTGACAGTTTTTTTTTTTTTTTTTTTTTTAAAGTGAATTGAGTTACTTTAGAAATAAAGTTCAAGGCCTGGTTAGATAGTTCAGTAGATAAAGGCACTTGCCACTAAACCTGGCAACCTGAGTTTGATCTCTGTAATCCACATAGTGGAGAAAAACCTGCCTCCCACAAGTTGTCCTCTGACCTCCTCACACACACTGTGGTGTAAAGTGGCCACACCACACATAAATAAAATAAAATAAAATAAATGTAAACATTTTAGATAAAGATCACTTTCCTTGGAAAATCCATTGGTTTTTGCATTTAAACAGACAAGTTCTATGATGAACTCCTAGAATCTCTGAGCTTTGATTCAATTCTCTTGTCTTTCTCTGTCTCCCTGTCTCTCTCTGTCTCTCTGTCTGTCTCTGTCTCTCTGTTTCTGTCTCTGTCTCTCTGTCTTGTTTTGAACAAATCCAGGGCCTTCATACATGCTTGGAAAGCACTCTACCTCTGAGCCACATCCCTAGACACCACTTCTCTACTATTTTGTTTTGAAAGGGAAGCATTCTTTAATATATATTAAGAAAGATCTTTATTGGATGCAAGTTCTAGCACGACAGTTAGGGTGTCTGGCCATCCAATCACCAGACTAGGTCAGTTGGGCTTTCTCTCCACCATTGCCAGTAGTCTACAGTGGAGGTATCATTATGGATTTATGGGGCCTCTCTAGCACTTTGTTTCTTCCTGTTCTCATGTGGTCTTCATTTATCATGGTCTGTTATTCCTTGTTCTCCCTTTCTGTTCTTGATCCAGCTGAGATCTCCCACTCCCCTAAGCTCTCTTTCCCTCGAAACTTGCCCTTCATTACCCCCACTCATGTCTGGGTTGTTCATGTAGATCTCATCCATTTCTCTGTCATTGGGGGATCCCTGTGTCTTTCTTAGGGTCCTGTTTTCTAGGTAGCCTCCCTGGAGTTGTGAGTAGCAGTCTAGTCATCTTTGTTTTACATCTAGTATCCACTTATGAGTGAGTACATACCATGTTTGTCCTTCTGAGTCTGGGTTACCTCACTCAGGATGATTTTTTCTAGATCCATCCATTTGCCTGCAAATCTCACAGAGATCCTCGGCCGGCCAGGCCCCAGATGGAACTCCAGGAGTCCAATTGGTGAGAAAGAGAAGGGATTGTCCAGTTTCTCAGGTATACAGACTAAAGTCCTGAAAAAGTCCCGTTAAAATTTAAATAGTTCCGAGATTCCAGCCTGGAGCGCACTGTGTGGTCTCCGTTCCTCAAGTGGTATCAGGCCCAGAAGTCCCTTCACTCAGTGCGGGATACAAAGGAGGTCTATGGACATGTTTTTGAGACGCCAGATTTGCTGACAACCAAATATCTCCAGGCTTCTGATAAAGACAGCTCTCAGGACTCACAAAGAGCTGTGAGGACCCTGAGGGAGAGTCAACAGATATGGCCAAAAAAAAAAAAAAAAAAAAAAAAAAAAAAAAAAATGCCAAGAAGGATGTGACAGGCAGGAACTTGCATCAAAACGCTGAAGAGGAGGGAACATTCTCACTGGCCAGTCAGGATGTCCTGAGGAATAGAACCATCAAGAGAGCCAAGCGGAGAAACACCAGACTCCAGCCTGATGATGGGGGAGCTTTCAAAGGGATTAAAGGTCTGGCTGTGCCTTCAGGAGGAGGAGAATTTAGCAGTGGCCCTGGAGGGGAGCCTCGGGAAGGACTAACAACCAGAAAGAATACAGCCAGGGCTGCAGCAGAGCCCAAGGCAGTCCTGGGTTCTGTTGCAGCGAATGGCCCCACCTCTCTGGAGCACGAACAGATCTCAGATCCCCAGACTAACGGCCACAGTCGGTGTCCTGCCTTCTCCAGCCTGGCTTTCAGTCAAGCCTACGCTGGGAGTTGACTGGCCTGAACTGCTCTGTCCGGGACTGGATAGTGAAGCACGTGAACGCAAACCCGTTCTGTGATCTGACACCTGTGTTTAAACAGTATGAGAAATACTTGGTTGCCATCGAAAAGCAGCTCCATAGCAGCTGCGGCTGTCTTTTCGAAAGAGATCCCAACAGGGGCTGGGTTGAGACACAGCCTCCTTCCCGAGATGTTGCCACTGAACTACAGCCAGAGTCAATCACGTCTGAAAAGACTGAGTTTGTAGCTGAGAAGAAAGCGGACCCATCACAAGGAGCAACAAGTGCCTCGTGTAACTTTGGCAAGAACACGACTGAAAGCCAAGTTTGGGTTTCCTTAAGCTCTGGTCCCATGAATGGAGTTTCATCATCTACCAGAAGCTCCAGTTTAACAGGTAAAGGTACCACCCAGAGGAAACCAGTGTCTGCAAACGCCCTGGAGAGTCCAGCACAAGGCAGCGGTGATGAATACAAAGGGGATGAGCCACCCAAGGCGGTCCTTGTTGAAGAGGAGGAGGATGGTTTCTACTCCAGAAGATGTAAACTATTGTACAAGAAAGACAGTGAATTTAAAGAAAAGGGTGTGGGCATACTGCATTTAAAAGCCACAGCCAATCAGAAGACAAGGCTCTTAGTGCGTGATATCAAGTTAGGCAACATACTCCTGAATGTGCTGATCTCAGCCACTATGCCATGTACCCGGATGGGGAAGAATAACGTCCTCATTGTCTGTGTGCCCGATCCACTGCTTGATAAGAAGAATGCCTCCATCGAGGTCACCATGCTAATTCGGATGAAAACAAGTAGGGATGCAGATGAGCTGCACAAAATTTTACTGCAGAGAAAGGGTGCTTGAACACACCAATTCCACTGTGGAGCTTGACAACTTCCTGCTTTTTGCTCTGCTCCCGAAAACGTAGTTTTTCATCTGTCTTTGCTTAGGACACCCTAAGAATTTCCATATAATAGAAATTTTATGAGGAAAATTAAAGCCAACAAAAAACTTCAGATGAGTGTGGAGAAAGTGTCCTCCCTTATTAAGAGTCGCCTAGTATGCAGAATACTTTTGAATAAAAAGGTTTTGGAAATTAAAAAAAAAAAAAAAGAGAGAGAGAGAGAAGGGATTGTATGAGTGAGAATTGTTAAGACCAAGATTGGAAAAAGCACAGGGACAAATAGCCAAACTAATGGAAACACATGAATTATGAACCAAAAGCTGTGGAGGCCCCAAATGGATCAGGCCCTCTGGATAAGTGAGACAATTGAATAGCTTGAACTGTTTGGGAGGCACCCAGGCTGTGGGACCTAGACCTGTCCTTAGTGCATGAGCTGGCTGTTTGGAACCTGGGGCTTATGTGGGAACACTTTGCTCAGCCTGGAAGGAGGGGTCTGGGCTTGCCTGTACTGAATCTACAAGGTTGAGCTGAATCCCCAGGGGAGTCTTTGCCCTGTAGGAGATGGGAATGGGGGGGAGGGGCTGGGGGGAAGGTGGGGAAGGTGGGGGTGGGGGAAGGAGGGAGGAGGACAGGGGAACCCATGGCTGATATGTAAAATTAAAACACAAATACCCCTATTAAAAACAAAAAAAGAAAAATATTTAAAAATAATGTTAGTAGGTTGGGTGGTGGTGGTACATGCCTTTAATCCCAGCACTCAGGAGGCAGAGCCAGGCGGATCTCTGTGAGTTTGAGGCTAGCCTGGTCTACAGAGTGAGATCCAGGACAGGCACCAAAACTACACAGAGAAACCATGTCTCGAAGAAACAAACAAACAAAAAGTTAACATATAAAAAGTCATTTTCTTGCATGTTTGAGTTGGTCATATACAATTTAACACAAAATTAGCAACTAATGATTTTGGAAAGCAGTAATTTGATCTTAGTTCTGCCTCTACATCTTACACTGATGGAGTTAGGAATCAGAGACAATTGTGGGCCTGAAGAAACATAAATGGGGCCCAGGAAACACTTATTAGTAACAGTTAGAGAATTCTAGGCAATGTTTGAGACAAAGAAGTCATTCCTCGACAGCTTAAAGCTACCATGGGAGGCTGGAGTACCAGAGCTGGCAGGTCAGGGTAACCAAAGTCAGTCTCTCCCTGAGGATCACTTGATTGTATGCCTTCTCTAAGTGAGCTGGAAACCCTTTAACTGCTGTCACCTGCTTATCATGCCCATGCCATTGCCTAGCTGCTTCTTCCTCATTTATATCTCTCTCTCCTTTCTTCTCCCCTACTTTCTGTTTTTCTTATCTTGATTTTGAGTTTGGGGGAATAGAAAGCAAGGAATGGAATTCTATTTGGGTTTCATCTGGTCCTCTGGTGGCACCTGCCTTCAAAGATGGGGTCTTCAGTATTTCTCTCCAGATAGGCTCCTGTGTTTCTTTGTTTGTGAGGGGAATTTTCCTGGACTGATGCAGAACCTGTTGGATTCTGGCAAGTGTCTTCATCAGCAAATGTAGGACCATTTTGTGAGTGCAGATAGCAAGTGGTGCAGCTAGAAAGAGCACACTTTCAGCATCTTCAGTGATTTTGAACCAGTTTGTTAAATGTAGAAGGGGCCCTAGAGAAATGCTCACTCAATTTATTCATTTATTCCACAGATATTTTCCAAATATTAAATACTGTCGATTCATAAGTAAACGTTAATCCTTTAAGATATCTCTTTTTATGGATAATTTCCTTTAAAATAAAATGTTGAAAATACTGGCAAGGTTCTATACAGATTGACTCAATTGTGAGGCTTAGCAGGCAGTCAACAAATAAAGACTCAGAAAGATATGAGTGTTCAATGAAGCCATGAGGTCTATTCAACATGAAATAAAATGATATCAAAGTAGAAAACACATCAATGACATGATATGGGTTGAAACACACATAAAATGATGTGTTTTGTTAAATATTATTTATACAATTAAAATGTAAAACACAGTTTTATGTATCACATATACATATTATTTTACTATATATATTCATTTATAGTAAGAAGTATAGTAAAAAAGTATCAGTGTGTCAGCTGATCATTTTACTATGTAAACTATATTAGAAAGCATGCAAGGACAGAGCACCCTGCAGCAAAGAAGTTACCATTCAATAGCTCCATGCAACTGTATTGACGTCTCTTACAACCATGGGGCTGAGCAAATGATATTCCAAAGAGTGCATACTGTGTGATTTATATAAAAACCGAAGTCAGTGTTTCTTGATGGAGTCAGGATTTGGGGTTGAAGAAGGTTAGAGACTGTAAATGGGTTCAGATGACCTATGGGCAGTGTTGTTATGTCCTACTCTCCAATCTAGTCTCTGGCTGCAGTGATGTTGCTGGTATATGAAAACTCATTGAACTATGCACTTGCTAATGCTTACTTACCGAATACGTGTTATACTATAAAACTTGAAAATGCTATTTGAAAAAGAAAAGAAAATTCTTAGGTAAAATGGCATATTGTGGCATTTACTTATGCAGGTTTGATGGGATCACAGATGTTAGGGCTTTTTTTTTTTTTGACATTTCTTGTGTTTTTCTATTTATTTGTAGTGTTTCACTCTAAGCAGAGGAAGCAGTTGCACAAGGGCAGAGAGAGAAGACATTGTGATCAGCCGAGTTGGCAGTAACAAATGAGCAAAGCTGGGATACCATTGAAGACTTGTTGATGCCGAAGAGCCACACATCAGCCAGTCCTCCCACTCCCCACCTCAGTTCAACTCTGGCTGCTAGCTTTCATAAAATTCCCCAATAATTTGGCTTGTTAGTCTGGAAACCCGTTCACCTTCTGCTTTTAGGTCTTGTAAAGGGTCTGTTATGTTGTTAACAACCATAACAGTAGCAGCCACTGATGCCTTATCCTGCAGAGCTAAGGTGGGCAAAGGAGTAGAGATGGTAACTTTTCTGCTTTTCAGACTCCTAAACAAGGATGGGCAGGCAGGCACTCAGGCCTCCAGGGGATGCTACTTTATAAGATACACTGGGTGAGATCAAATCCTTTTTGGAAAATGTCTGGAATTCTTTTTTCTCATTTCCAAAATAAAAACAGACGTCAAATTCAACATTGTTAATAGGTAATGTTGCTCCCATTTTCTCTGGCTGTTGAAAAAACACATGTTGACTTTCATTGGAAATTTCAGCAATATTGAGTTTGATTTTAAATGCATCATTTATTTGAGATAGAGGAACCTTTAGGCAGTATTTTCAGGAGCGTTCACAGCCTCTGCTTGCTCTGGGTAAATGCAGTAGAGAGTGTATGTGATGCCCTTTGGAGCTTACTGTTCACCTTTGGTGTGTGCAGTTACTGGGCCCTGCAGTCACTTCAGTGCCTGGGTGATCCCATTGTTTGTCATCAATGTCACATCAGCATATCACACTTGTTTGCAGAATTTGAGGAAGACAGTGAAGCGTGCTAAATGTGAAAGAGCTTACTATGAAAAGAAGAGTGGGAGTGGGTGGGCCTGAGGTCTTGATGGTTGGTTCACTTTTGTGTACCTTGCAAGCAAAGCTGCAAGAAGATACATTCCACATCAACACTGGGAATTTCTCAGTGGGGAAGTTGATCATCCGGGAACTTCTTGGCTTCAGCATATTCTGAAGAGCCTGTTAATATTTGCTGCCCCCTGTAGTTTGCTCTTGCAAACATTCTGAAAAGTTGAGAGCTACCCCAAATAGCCTTTGTTTGTCCCTTTTCGCTGTTCAGCCCAGCTCCACACATCAGTGCTGACATGGAGAAGGCAGAGGCTACTTTTATGTGACACAGTGATTTCTTTTAAATGGATAAACTGTGGGAAATGGTGGCCTTATAAAACATGCAGATTGTGTTATATGGAAAAAGCCTGCTCAAATAAATATGATTTTCCTTCAAAAGGCAAAGGAAGCATCTGTTTATTAAAGCACTTTCTCAATTTCCTACTGCCTTCAGAATCGACTGTGCGACATGATTGCCATTGTCTTGAAGCACAATAGCTTCTAATAGCATTAAGCTTAAAATAATATAGTAGAACAGTCCACATTCATGGTTTGTTCATTTGCTGAAAATAATATAGATGACAGAAATTATGCTCAAACTTAAAGTAGCTTAAAATAGCACATGGAACACTACGAATTTTACCCGGCTCAGTGATGAATGAAATTTCATTATAAAGAATCGCAGCCTGATATCTTGTAAAAATTTTGGAACTGGTTAACAACATGAACAAATGCTGAGGGCAAAGGTAACAAATGGGTTTACTTTGGCAATAGAGTAATGAAGAGCTGGTGATCTTAAGATAATGTCACCCACGAGCTCCTGTGACTTGAATAGCTTTAGGTTTAATTTCATGATGCGATTGGCCTATGTGCATGTTAATTCCCAGAAAAATTATATACGAGTATGAGAGTATGGATTAGTTTGTGTACACTAAAACCTCCATTGGGCACATAAAACATCTCCCCTAGTTCCTTGAGAGTCTACAATGTGCATTCACATTCACATTCATGTTTGTTTTTTATCAGAAATATGCTCATAAGTTGAAGAATCTAATCTCTCTCTCTCTCTCTCTCTCTCTCTCTCTCTCTCTCTCTCTCTCTCTCCCCCCCCCCCCCCCGTGTGTGTGTGTGTGTGTGTGTGTGTGTGTGTGTGTGTGTGAGAGAGAGAGAGAGAGAGAGAGAGAGAGAGAGAGAGAGAGAGAAACATGAGCTAATTTATGGTTTCTAAATTTCTTTTCATGTCAAGAAGCAGAATTTAAGGCTGATTTCTGTTTGTTTGTTTCATTTTGTTTTGCAGTTAATTGAGATGAATTAAATGATGCTACACAAAAATGTTTCTTTAGCCATATGGAAACCTACTACTGTAGAAAATTCCTAAAATATATACCTATTTGCTGTGAAAAGTAATTAAAAGGAGTCACTGAATAAAGGGGAGATACTATCCCTGTTAGACATCTTATGCGACCAAGTAAAACCTTCAAGTGTCAAGAATGGGTTACATCTTATTAATAAACTGGCAAAAGGGGCCCATAGACCTTCTCCCCAAATATCATGGACTATTACCAAGGCAATTTGTTACTCTCCATAACCTGATGGTAAGGCCCTACTACTGAAGACAACTTATTTATTCAACATTATTATTATTTTTTCAATATTGAGGAATTGAGCTGATACTCAGCTAGAAGCTTCATTCCTACTGAATAGTGTTCATGGTGCTAGAAGGTACTTTGTTTTCTACCGGAGGAGGAAAGAAATAATCAATTTCACTCAGCTACAAACTCTACAACCTACAATAGAGACCTACCACCTGCAAGATATATTGGTGCAATAGCAGCAAAAAATTTATGATAATAACCCACAATTTTAATTGTTTTTAGGGCCCATGCAATGGAGCCAATAACTACTCCAATAAATGCTAAAGTATCCAAGAACCTGAGAAGAGATAAGTCATGGCCTATAGAAAAACCTACTACTATTGTTTTTCTAATGGAACACAGCAACAAAATTACTCTATATTGTTTAACCCTCATCAGAGATGTTCTTCATGTAGTAGATGGGAATTAACAAAGAGTTTCACAACTGGTCAACATGTAAATAATGAGAGACTTTGGAGCTCTCAGCCCTAAATGGAATGTCTTTAATAAACCCCTCCCCTCAAGGCCCAGGGATTGATGCAGAAAAGGACGCAGAAAGATTGTAAGAGCTAGAGGTGGTAGATGATTCCAAAGGAAGACTGTCTTTCAGCCACGGCAGGGATGTGGCACATATGACCATACAGAGACTGTGATAGCATACCCAAAACCTGCATAGTTTCAAACCAGACAAAATCCTTGCTCTGAGAAGGGAAGTGGATATAAATTCCACCCCTAACCAAGAAGTTACAGTAACCTGCAATTGATACCTGCTGGAAATGGAAAATTAGTTTTCTCTGATGGAGTCTCACTGGCTATAGCTACCATACTCCAGGGCAGGGCCAATACCCAAGAGTAGTTGGCCAACACAATACAACTCTGGGGTGTTTTTGTGTGTTTGTTTTTAAATGTTTCAGTTTTGTTTTTTGTTTTTGTCAAAAATATTGTATCAAAAATATTTTACTATAAATAAGTTTTTATTTCTAACTGTTTTTTCCTTTAATTTTGATATTATAATTACATCATTTCCCCTTCCCTTTTCTTACTCTGAACTCCCATATATTCCCCCTGGCTCTCTTTCAAATTGTTTCTTTAATTGCTGTTATAAACATAACATAGGTATAAATATATGTGTATATATTCCTAAATACATCCTGCTCTGTCTGTATACTGTTAGTTATCTGCATGTTTTCAGGGCTGACCAATTGGTACTGGATAACCAGTTGGTATGTTCTCCTCTGGGGAAGCTGTTTCTCCCATTCTCACCATCCCTCAGTTGTCTACAGTTCTTTTTGTAGGCTTAAGGCCTCATGGTCTTTTCTCTATACATTTTGGCATGTGCATTGTTGTTATCCTTGTTCAGCTCATGTTTAGGCAATAGTGATGAGGAAATTTCATGGATGTAGCTTCTGACATTACTAGGAGACACCATTCCTAAGCAACATTCCTGATTGTCTGGCTCTTAAATCTTTCCTGTTTGTTTGTTTGTATATTTTGGAGAGAGACACGATATGAAGTTGGGTAGGAAGAGAGGTTGGAAAGGGAAAAGAACATGATCAAAATATATTGCTTGAAAATGTTTGATGCAATGTTTTTAAAAAAGAAAAAAATTATAACAAGGTCTCATGTATCTCAAGTTGGCCTTGAATTATTTATATACCTGTTTCTGCCTCTTGAGTGCTGGGATTATGAGTGTGTGCTACCACTGTTGGCTGCCAATTTCTAAACAAATTAAAAACAAATGATTTTTTCACAGGAGAACTTTCAATATCTGAGGCTTGATCATTTACACTGACAGTCAATTTTTATTAAAAATTTATTGACATTGCTATTTCACTTTGAGGTAATAAACAGAGGCCTACCTCTACAAAATCCAGAGCTATTTACTAAACATCCATGACTACCTGTTGAGATGAATCTATAAGATGAGCAAAGGGTGTTGACCCTTTTTTTTTTTTAGGTTCATGTAGACTAATGGACAACAAGAGAGAATAAGAATCAGAGAGAGTCACTAAAGACAGATTCTTCTTGCTTATATCATTTAGAAGATCTAGTCTGAAGTAATCTGAGGTTTGGAAAGGAAGGAAACTGTGCCAGCACAAGGGATGAAAATATACTTCCTAAAAAGCAGACACTGAGCATAGAAAAAGTTTGAAACTGGTCTTAGAGATTTGTGGTAGTCTCAAAAGAAACCTTGGTCTAAAGATCCTTAGCACCTACAGACAACACAGAAAAGAGTTTTTTAGTGAGATGGATGGCCTCAGCATTTATTTGAGCAGTGTCTTGAAAGAGACCTGTCGAAGAGGCTTGGCTAGAATGAAAGAGATTCTTCTGCAAATTGCTTGAAAGGTCAGCAATCTGTGAAGGTGTAAACTGATGGGAAGAATGCTGAGTTGGATGAGTAAATATTTTATTTCCTATTCTTTATGTATTGTGTGGAATTCAGTTTCAGTGCAAAACTTTTCTGCATATATATATATATATATATATATATATATATATATATATATTTAGAGATATATTTTTGTATATTGTTTATACATACATGTGTATATATATATATATATATGCACTACATGAATGCCTGGTGCCCATGCAGGCCAGAAGAGGTTGTTGAATCTTTTGGAACTAAAATTACAGAAGATTGTGAGTTACCATGTGGGTGCTGGGAACTGAACTTGGGTTTTCTGCAAGATTGCTCGTAGCATCTTGCTAGACCCAGTCCCCAAAGGTATTTTGTTACTAATATCAGGATTAGTACTACCTTTTTGCTGTTATCGTGGTATTAAGGTAGCTAGACAGACATTAGCAGGCTTGGAAGTCATTGCGGATGGAGCCCTTCCTCATACTCTGCCTTGACACTGTCTGCTGTTTCCCTGATAACACTAGAAAGAGAAGCATCACAATTTAAGATTAAAAATACCACAGGGAAAGATAAAGACATCTGGGCTTTGTTGAGGCCCAAGGAAAGCTACTATGTCTTTGTCTGAAGAAAGGATTCTGAGTTCGGCCCACTGTGGAGCCAAGACATCCTGATCAACCTAAATGTTGGATTTGATATGCTATTCTCCCTTAAGACTTAATCCAGATGGACCTAAAAGCCAACTGTCTATGAGACCACCCCTAAGGAATGCTGATTTGCCCAAAGACTTGCTAATGGAATGAGGAGAATAACTGGCCCCTCAATGAGATAAAGCACTTATCTCCTAGAAAGCCCACCTCTAGGGCACATGTTTATGGATCTTCACTGTTGTATTTGTCCACTTTCCCATGCTACCATTTTCCTTCATTCTGTCTTTTTTTTTCTGTTACCAGCTAAACACCTAAACACGCTCTCTCTGACATTGTGCTTTCTCACTGTTTCTCTGTTATTCTACCCTCTCTGCAGCTGCTTGCTGGTCTCAACTCAAAATTACTTTCTCTCTTCATATGTCTTCTTCTTTTAGGTGGCAACTGCAATTTCCAAGTCTTCTGCTGTATTACTTTTCTCTCAATAAACTGCTTCTTAAGCTTTCTTCTAAGTTTGTTTTAAAATTCTTTTATCAATGAGACTGAGAACCAACAACTGAGAGACCCAATTCCCTGTAACAATCTATTCTTAGTGGAAAGCAATAATGTGATAAGCACAGTTTGTAAAGTGGAAAATGCTACATAAACAAAACAGATGTGATCCACATTCCAGTAGAAGCCAGGCTTCACTGGCAAAAATGGTGTGCAGTCAAATATTTTAAGGTATGTTACTTTCGTTTATGTTGCATTTGTTTAACTCTGTGAAGCTGTGTTACTATGCCTGTCTAAAACACCTGATGGTCTAATAAAGAACTGGCCAATAACAAAGCAGGAGAAAGGATAGGAGGAGCTGGCAAGAGAGAGAATATATAGAGGGAGAAATCTGGAAAGGGAGATTGAGGAAGAACAAGAGAAGGAGGAGGGCTCTAGGGGCCAGCCATGTAGCTATACAACAAGCCACAGAGTAAGAGTAAGATTTACAGAAGTAAGAGAACAGGAAAAGCCCAGAGGCAGAAGATAGATGGGATAAGTTAAGAAAAGTTGGCTAGAAACTAAGCCAAGCTAAAGCTGGGCATTCATAAGTAAGAATAAGCTGGTGGTAGGCCTCCAAAAAGAGTAAAATAAACATCAATGGTGGCCATTATCAATAGTCTTCTGCTCTTCCCCCTGAATCCATCTACAGTTTACTGCACTACACTCTCTCTTTTCAGAAAAAATTCTCTCCTTGTTCTGTTGTCAATGATTAATTTAGTTCTTTAGTATGGTCTATACAACATTTACTCATGTTATCTTTTACATGAGAACATATTGCCTCTTGGTGGCTTGTGTTTTTGTTTGAAAATGATTAATTGTATGAAAGCCTCAGAACTCTCCTTTATTTGGAAGCAAAGAAGGAAGGTAAAGGCAACTGTGTCCAGATGGTAGCAAAGAAAACCAAGGGACATCCTGACCCTGTCACAAGTGGCCTGGCTCTTCTCTGGTCCTCAACAATTCTCTGTTCTTTTCTGGACATTTATTTATAGAAAGACAATGACAATTTTGATTCTCTATTATACATCATTTGAATTGGGTAAAAAAATAATGTGTTAAGAAAAGTATTCATTTTGAGCACAAAGAATTTCTTTCAAAACTTAAAGGCAAGAGAAAGCTGGATGAGAGTTAAATCTCTATGTCAGATACCTTCAACATTTAAAACATCAACATGTAAGATGGGGAAGGTAATTTTTGATGCAATTATTTCTAAATCTCAGAAATGAGCTAAACCCCTCATCCTAGGATACATATTACCTATTTCTGTTGCAGTGTATTGACACAGAATGTAGGTGTACATACAGCAAACAGGCAAGGCATTGGTGAAGGAGCCTAGGAAGGAGGGAACTGAATTCTCCATTTTCACTTTTTAAGAAGACACATTGCAGAAAGAGAGTACTACTTTCATGCTACAGTCAATTCACTAAGAAAAGCAGATATGGGGTGAGCTATCTGGGGTCAGAAAGGACACATTGTAAAACAGGGCACCAGTAAAAATGACTATGAAAAATCATTGTTTTGTGTTATCTGCCTCAGTGACCTGCCTGTCAAATGTCTCCCTCATAATTGTTTATGCCACGTCATTTTATCTTCCTGTCTTTAGGAAAGCTATGCAGAGACTGGAGGACTGGGTAATATATCTGCTATGCAGAGCTCCTGGAATCTTATGATATGAATTAAGGAAGTGTTGCCCAGGACCACCAGGATTACCATCCTGAACCTTAGCCTCAGCAGAGCTTCCATTAGCTCAGAACTCTTCCCTACTGATGGTAGCCTGCCCTCCCTATGGAAAGGCAGTTGAAAATAATGGACAGCGGGCATCTGTAATTTACAAATTGACTGTGTTCTCAAACATTAATTCAGGACATCACTCAATTCAACCTAAAGGGCTGGGCTTCCACAGTTCTGTGCTGTTCTTCAAATAAATGCATCCCCATCCTGAGTGTAGATAAATAGCCACAACATGCGATATCCAGATGTGGCTTCAAGGTTCTAAATCACAAATTTTCTGGGGGCGGGGGCGGAGGCAAATGCTTGCAAGCTGGATACAGTGGTGCATGCTTTTAACCCCAGCACCCAGGATACCGGTGGATCTCTGTAAGTTCCAAACCAGCCTGATGTACAGAATGAGTTCCAGGACAGCCAGAGCTACACTGTGAGACCCTGTCTCGATGTGGGGTGGTGGGATACTTGCAAATATGTTCCTTTATATTTTATTTTCCAGGTCGTGCATGTGCTGGTTGCTCCATGGCTGGACCAGTTTTGGGCATGGTGGTAAGGGTGGGTTTAGAGGAGACAGCCTGTGTTTAGACTTGAGGGGATGCTTGGGACCCACACAAGTGAGCACTTCTCCTCTCACTCCCATTTGTGATGTGTCACAGTGGGGACTGCTAATTCCCACCAGATGCCAGTATGTGTATGTTTTCCTGTCCTTGTGGGTGAGCTTGGCAGTCAGCACAGTGCCTTAGACACTGAAATGGGAGGCGTTGAACATCATCATATTGAAGTCTAGACATCTAAGAGCAACAAGCTTTTGTAAACATGAATTTTTATGAAAAACCCAAATTATTTCAAATATGCTTGAACATGTCTTTCTTTTAGAGTATTTTTATTAAAACTTTTCTAAGATTTTCCTTCCTTCCTCCCTCCATCCCTCTGTACCTCCCTTCCTTCCTTCTTTCCCTTCTTCCTTCCCTCCTTCCTCTCTCTCTCTCTCTTCCATTCTTGATGTAGATCATTATATAGCCCTCCCTGGCCTGGAACTCACATAGACCAGGCTGGCCCTGAACTAACTGAGATGTTTTTGCCTATCAAATCTAAAGCTGGCTGCTGTTCTTCTTGTTACTCTGACTTTTATCTTAAAAAGTGGAGTGAGTCCTCATGTAAGTCCATGAGCACAAGATAAGTAACAATTGACTCTATTCACATTAGTGGGCTTTATCAAGCTAGAAAAAGTGGTCTGGAAAAAGAAAAGAAAGTAGAAGGCAGGGCAGGGAATAATGCAAAGGGAGAATTATGGATGTAGAAGGCACAAGAACCAGAAGCATGGAAAATAGTGAGGCAGAGGTATTTGTGATCATCCTGACCTCACTAAATTGCACTAGCTTTGCCTAAATTCCCAAGTGCCCAGTGGGATGGGAATCCATAGGTGCCAAATTCAGAAAGATGCTGTAAGAAGCTAGGAGAAGTTTCAGAAGAAAGAAAAGGCAGTTGATAGAGAAGTTGCCTTTACTCAATGATGACATTGAAAAGAACGCTACTCACAAATCTTAACAACAGTGTAAAAGTGACAGTATACAAAGGGCTGTTCATTCACACATTTGTCTTATGTGTAGTGAATCATAATAGCTGCCTGTGATATGGAGAGGGAACACTTTGTCTCCACTTCAGAGACCCAAAACAAGTCCACAATGCTCCCTGACCATGCAGTGACTGTGCTAAGCTTCATCAATGGAACTGGCAGGTGGGGCTGGATCCTGGGTGTATGGTTCTCACCACTCAGTTCTTTGCTTCTCAGGCCACTCCTGATTACCAAGCTGCACTGGTACAGTGTGGTGATGTACTGTGCCCCCCAATATACTGTGTCTCTCAAAAAAATTTGCCTGAAGATCAGAGGAAAAAGCCAGGCACTATATAGAAATCAAACAATAGTAGCACACACCTTTAATCCTATCACTTGGCAGGCAGGGATCTGTCTGGATCTCTGTGAGTTCAAGGCCACATTGGGAACAGAGCCAGGCGTGGTGGCACAAGCCTTAAATTCCAACACTAGTTTACCATAGAGGTCTGGAGGTTTGTACAGACAGACAGGAAGTAACAGAGCTAGGCAGGAAAGAGGAAGTGATGTAGCTGGACAGAGAGAGCAAATCAGATGGCAGAACAGCAAGGCATATAGGCATGGGTAGACAGGAAGTCCCTTGCTTTTGGAAGCTGAGGAGTTGGTGAGGTAGGTTAGCTGTGGCTTTCCCTATTTCCCTTGTCTCTCAGGTTTTCACCCCTATATCTAGCTCCATGTTTTTTTATTTAATAAGACTGTTTAAAAATTCATCTACAGTACAGCTTTATTCAGAAAACAGATTTTTGACAACTCTTCACAATTGTTCCATCTTCCTCACTGTTTCAGTTAATCAAACTCTCCTTGACCCTACAGTACAGCTTCTTTCAGAAAACAGATTTTTGACAATTTCTTCACAATTGTTCCATCTCCCTCACTGTTTCAATTAATCAAACTCTCCTTAACCCTACTAAACTTGCCTTTGTTCTAATACCTTACCTCCCCTTGTCTTCCTCAAAGTCATTTGCAGATTCAAGGCAAGATTAGAACACCCTTCTCTTAGATTGTAGTTAGGGACACAGGCACAAGTACCTCACTCTTCCTCTGCATCACACCAACTATCCTGAGAACGCAGGTAAAATTCTCTGAAACTCAGTACTATTATTTGAGAAATAGTCACAACTAGTGTTGCAGAAAGCTTTCCTCTCACACAGTCTTTATATATGGACATTACACACATAGCACACACATCACATACGTGTACATACATTCAAACACCACACAGAGGGCACACACACACACACACACACACACACACACATCACACACATATGCATATACACAAACATTGCATACAGAATACACACAGGTAACATATAAATATACATCACCACACACTACACACAGAGCACACACATGCCACACACATATACATATACACATACACAAATACCATACACAGAGTATACATACACATCACACGCATATATTCCACACACACCACAGCATAATCAATACACACATAGATACCACACACATGCACCCCACCACACATACCATACCACACACATCACATGCATACACATATATACCATACATACACACATACCACACATACACACATACCACACATACATCAGTTGTACATATGCACATCGTGTATACACACACACACATCAATACATGTTTTCCATTCACATCTTCCATGCAGGCTACTTAAGTGATTATGTTATACTCTATACATAAGATCTGTTCTTTGATGTATCCCTACTTTCAACCTCATTTAGCTTCTACGTGAATTTCTAAGAGAGTATTTGTTACCCTGCCATGAGTTAGAAAACTATTATAGGAATGTGGGTGGTAGGGTAACAGCAACATAGTAAAACTTGTTTGCAAGGCTTCTTGGGAGCCAGACCTTCTGAACCTGAATCTGTCTTTCCAGCAAGGCATGTGGGAATTGCACACACTAAGGTTTAAGAAGCATTGCCACAAATTACATGCTTCCCAGAAGCAGGAAGAGCAAGGCTGGCAAGTCTTGGTGGCTTAGAAATCCAAGTGAATCTCCAAATGATGTTTCCTTAGTTTGTTTTGTTTTTCCATGGGGTATATTCCTATATGCCTCTTCATCTTATTTTTTAATATAGGGTTTATCATAGCGTGTGCAGCTGCCTACTGCAGCTAGACTAGATAAACAATGAGCCCTTCAGATGTCTGTTCATGCCAGTGCTTAGGACTGGGGTTACAGATGGGCTTTTACACAAGGGCCAAGGGGCTGAATTCATATTGTAATTCTTATGCAGCAAGCATTTTACCCACTAAGCCATCCCCCAAGATGATTTGCTATTTGAAAGATCTCACATAGTCTAGGCTGATAGGACTTGCTAGGTAGACAAGGTTGAAACTTTTCTTCTGGTCTCCATGGGTATTTGAGTACATGCACACAGGGGTGTATGGAGACATGCATGGATACACATAAATAAAAATAAATCTATTAAAAACAAACATTATTTTAAAAAGAAATGTTTATTATTGTGATCACTTTACTAAACAAATAAATGTGCTCATAGGGAAAGTCCACATTTGATTATAAACTCACAATGTACATTTTCATAAGATTGAAATAAATTCTCTCAGATATAAAAACACACATATTTTTCCCACTGAAGTGAGCACATTTGACCATATTTTTTGGAAGGCATATACATTAAAATTGGCTGAAATTGTAAAGTTTAAACTTGGCAAGATTGTCAGAAAATAGGGCCAGAGTTAGAAGAAAATCTCTTCAAGACTTAGCTGACATTATCAATTAGAATCATATATAGACCAATAAAATAAAATAAAATAAAGAAAGGAACATAGTCATCCTTTTGGGTCACCCTTACCAGTCCTCTCCTCTAATTGTGTGACCTAAAGTTCACATGAATAAGAACTTCATGCAATGTGTAAGCCAATCAAATTTTATAATAAAAACAGCAAAACAAAAGCAAAGCAGTTTCAATAAAGTAGGAATTTTTTTTTGTTCCCATGTTTATAGGTATGTGTAAACCTGGCCTCTCACAGCCCTCTCTGATTGCTATATGAAGTTCTCTTCTTTTTGTTGTCATTATAAGTTTCAGGTATACTTTATTTCCTTTCAGTGTGTAAGAAGGCTAAGGGTGGACCATGAACATGCCCCAGAGAATGAAGAATAAGTTCACTGTTCTTCCTTCCTGGGCTAGCCCAGGATAATTTATTTTGACATAGGGTACTGTAAAATGCAACAGATTTATTCACAGTGACCTCCAAAGAAACTGTCAATGTTACTAATTTATGCTATGCATTTTGAAATACAAATAAATATGAGTCTAAGGTAGTATCTTTTGGAGTGCTCAGACTTCCAAGTTTTCTGGTTTAGTTTTAAGTGTACACACTTTAGTCATATTTAGTTATCATATATGTGAATAAATCTGTGTCTAGCATGCAGAAACACATGGGATACATTTCCTGAATGCAGAAAATGCAGATTGGATGTGAATTAAACACTTCAAAGCTCCATGATGTGAGTTTCACATTTTCCTGACCAGATGATGGTTGTCTGATGTTGAAATGCCCTTAAAACAAACATTCCTGTTCTTTAAAAACCATGACTTATAGAACTTTAAAAGTTTGAGAGATTAAGGGACAATGGGCTTCCTGTTTTTCATACATCTTACTGCTTTATGCTGCCCAATAATTCTTTTATATCTTATTTGAACAATTTAAGAATAGACTGTACTGTGGGAAAACATTAATTATTAAATTAAATTATTAATTATTAAATAGCCACACAATTAATAAATCATTAACTACAATTATTAAATTGCAATCAAATAAATGCATAAAATTATTAAACTATAAATTAATTATTAAATTACTCTCTATCATTGTCTAGCAGTGTAACTTTGGAAGTTACTCTTTCTTTATATAACTCAATTTCCTTACCCATCTGATGGGGATAAAGGAAGAAATGAGGTCTGTTACGACATAAAAACAAAACATAAGTAATCAACAATTGAGAGAAAATTTTATTAACATTATAATTATTATATTTTACCAGTAAATATATTACTTTTAAGAAATATTTTATAATGAAATCTTCATCCTAAGTAGATAATTTGACTATACAGTTTAAGAACAAATGAGACTTCTAGTCAGGGAAATCTAATGGGATAACAAATATTTCCCAACAAAAATAAAATAAAAAATGTGAAAGACAAAAAAACAAAACAACTAAAAAGTTATCACTTACAAAATGTGTTCAACTTCATGTAAGAGCTATTGAAGACTGTGGCATTAACACCCTCAACAAAAATTAATAATTGTACTCAGGACCCTACAGCAATTATGAGTCCTAAGTTTTGAAACAATTACAGCAATCACAAGTCACACTTTTTATTACATATAGTCACTATATACTGTTTCATATAAAATATACAAATATGAATATTTTGAAAAAAGTAATATAATTTGAATCACAGTTAAAACAAAACTACCTTCAAGAAGTTCATAGGGCCAAAACTGACCTAAGACCAAAAAACCCAAATGTTCCCATATAGAGAATCCTCGTGCTGTACTGTTATCACTGGTTTATATTTGTGCAGACTCTTTGAGAAGGTGAGAATACCCACAACTCATTCTAGGGTGGTCTGTGGATTAGACTCATGTTGTTCAGACTATATGATAGGTGCCTGCTGAACTACTTTACCAGCCCCTAGACTCAATATGTTTTAAAAATCAATAACAACTAACAAGCACCCACATAACCATGGGTGATACAACTAACAAGTGAAACTTAAACCAAACATATAGGGTTGATTTATTCCAGATCCATTGACTTAATAAAACTGGACAGGAAAACCAGGACAAACTCATGTAGTCATCACATTCTTTTTTAAACTGACCAATTCCAATTTGTGCTACCTACTTCCATTAGAGCATGGTTAACCTATCAGGGGCTATACCCTTAAAGTCCATCTCTCCTGCTCCTGGCAGCTACCAATTGCCAATAGCTCCTCAGCTTTGTTCCCATTTCCATCTCCATGATGAGATTTTGTTTGTTTTTTTGAGACAGGGTTTCTCTGTGTAGCTTTGCACCTTTTCTGGATCTCACTCAGTAGACCAGGCTGGCCTTGAACTCACAAAGATCCGCCTGCCTCTGCCTCCTGAGTGCTGGGATTAAAGGCGTGTGCCCGGCCATGATGGGATTTTGTTTGTCTTGACTTTGAGCAGTTCTTGAGCATGCTGTCATACTCACTGTGATTTCATATGAGCAACTGCCTTGCTGTGTTTAGAAAACATAGTTTTCTTGTAATCACTTACCACCTCTTGCTTGTAGAGTCTTTCTGCTCTCTCTTCTATATGATTCCTAAGCTTTGTGAGGAGGCAGTGTGGAATAGGTGTCACATGTAAGGCTGAGAATTCCACACTTACTCTCTGAACATTGACCAGTTGTAGATCTCTGTGTTAATCACCACTGTCTTCAATAGAAGCTTCTTTGATAAATACTGAGAGACTCACTAATCTATGTGTATAACAATAAGTCAGTGGAGGCAGTTTAATTCTATGCCCATTTATATGGATAACAGTAATAGGTTCTCCATTAGTGCCTATATCTGTCTATCCACAAGTTCTTGGCCCCAATAATCATTCAAGATTTTGGTTTCAACTTAAAGAATGGGCCCTAAATACAACCAGAAAGTGGTTGGTTACTCCCATGATATTCCTGACACTATTGCATCAGTGAGAATATATTGCAGGGGAAAAATAGTCAGTGTAATTCACAGAGTTCACAGGTGGGTAAGCTTGATGATTGATTTTTTCCTCTGGCAGCATACATAGTACCATCATCTATCCCCGTGAATGCTAGTCAGTATGAATGAAGCTTCTAGTTTAATTTCTCCATGATCTATATTCAAGTATGTGGTATCTTCAGCAATAGGGTTTTAGTGTTCCAATTTATGGGTGATAACAAGATCAGTAGCAACAGCCTTTATAGTTTGCTGGTTTAAGGGATATCTCTGGCCAAAAACTCCAAAACAGGTAATCTATTTCTGGTATGGGGCCTGAGTTATCTAGAATAGGTGCCTCATGAATAGGATGATTCCATTTAAACTTTTTATATATGTATATGCAAATAATTTAGGAAGCTTCTACAGTAGTTGGCTTCCATGGGACTTTTCTGAAATGTTTATTATTATTATCCCCCATGTTCCTTCCTCTAGCCTGCTCTCCTATCCTCCACCCCATTATACCTTTCCAGTTGCACTATTCCCATCTAACCACTTATATCACCATCTTCTATCTCTCATTCCTTGAAAGTCACCCCCAACATGGCTTCTTACTAGTTTCTTAACATCTTATGAGTATTCTATATGAAACATATACATATAGGAAGATTCAAAACTAGCATCCATAGATGAGAGAAAACATGTAAGCTTTGTTTTTCTGGGTCACCTCACCCAGAATGATTGTTTCTAACTTGAATCATTTGCCCACAAATTTCATAATTTTATTTTTCATAATAGCTAAATAATATTCCATTGTGTAATGTATCAATTTTTATTATCCATTCAAGAATGCTTAACAAACTAGTCAAAGACAGCTTCTTCAACCTGACATATGGCAATTGCAAATGAAAATCTACAATAAGAATAATATTTGTGATGAAAACTATCATTTAACTTCAAGGACTGAAAGTAAACAGAGATTATCTGTTATTGCCACTTTATTTTAAAATGGTGGAACAAGGAAGCAGTATTAGAAATGGTTCAAAATAGAAACTTTGATAGTAGTGATGGGTACATAAAATATCTAATCATAATGGTTGTGTTATATTGTATATTATTTATTACCCAATAAAGCCATTAAAACGAGAAAGAATGTTTTACCAAAAATAAAAAAAAGCTGTCATGTGGTGGTGGTGGTGGTGCATGCTTTTAATCCCAGCACTTAGGTGGCAGAGGCCAGGGAATCTCTGAGTTCAAGCCAGCATGGTCTATGGAGTGAGTTCCTGGACAGACAAGGTTACATAGAGAAACCCTGTCTTGAAAAAAAAAAAAAATAAATAAAAAGAGCAAGAGCTTGAGAGAAGACACAGTGCTTAAGACCACATGCCGCTCGGTTGTCATACCTCCAGCTGTGTTCTACATGCTAGGGTTTGCATTTGACTATTCCTTTGTTTTTCTTTTTTTTATATATTTATTTTTATATGGATATTAGTGTTTTAATTTTACATATCAGCCATGGGTTCCCCTGTCCTCCCCCTCCTGCCCCCAACCCTATCTCCCCCCCCCCCATTCCCATCTCCTCCAGGGCCAAGGCTCCCCTGGGGATTCAGCTCAACCTGGTGGATTCAGTACAGGCAGGTCCAGTCCCCTCCTTCCAGGCTGAGCAAAGTGTCCCTGCATAGGCCCAAGGTTCCAAACAGCCAGCTCATGCACTAAGGACAGGTCCCCGTCCCACTGCCTGGGTGCCTCCCAAACAGTTCAAGCTATTCAATGGTCTCACTTATCCAGAGGGCCTGATCCAGCTGGGGGCTCCACAGCTTTTGGTTCATAATTCATGTGTTTCCATTAGATTGGCTATTTGTCCTTGTGCTTTTTTCCAATCTTGGTCTCAACAATTCACACTCTTACAGTCCCTCCATATGATTTTTTTTTTTTCCTGAGAAGAATGGCATTGGGATTTTGACAGGAATTATACTGACTTTATGAACTAGTTTTGGTACTGTAACTATTTCCACAATAGAGCAATGCAGTCAGTGTAGAAGAGTGAAAGGGCTGGGCAGTGGTGGCGCACACCTTTAATCCCAGCACTTGGGAGGCAGAGGCAGGTAGATCTTTGTGAGTTCGAGGTCAGCCTGGTCTACAGAGCAAGATCCAGGAAAGGCACAAAGCTACACAGAGAAACCCTGTCTCCAAAAACAAACAAACAAACAAAAAAGAAGGATGAAAGGTCTTTCCATGGTCCAGGTCTTTTTCAATTTCTTTTTCAGTGTCTTGAAATTTAATTAAAGAGGTATTTCATTTCCTTAGTTAGGTCTATTCCTAGGTACTTTATTACATGGGAGGGTGATGGTCCTATTATGAGTTGGATATAGTTTTCCTAATTTCTTTGTCAACAAGTTTGTTATTGGTATATATGAAAGCTACTGATTTTTGAATGTTGATATTATATCCTGCAATTTTATGGAAAGTGTTCACTAGATATAAAAGATTTCTCTTAGAATCTGTAGGGTCTTGTAAGTACAGAATCATGCCATCTTGGTAAAGGGGTAATTTGACTTTTTCTGATTTTCACCCATTTTGTATGTTTCTTGCTAAGAAAACACTGAAACTGCTGAAGGGAAAGAGAAGGCATGGCTTCAAGTCATGTGTGTAAGCAGGAGTAATCAAAGCGAGAATCTTTGCTGGGTATACTACAGTCAGAGTGATAATATCTGGGATATAAAATATTTGCAAAAAATAAACAACAAAGAAAAAGAGAGGAAGAAAGAAAGAAAAAGAAAAGAAACACACACACACACACACACACACACACAAAACAAAATGCTACTAGTCAACAAATGGACTAATGAAGTGAACAGTTTTCAAAAGAAGAACCGCAAATGGCCAATTAGTATTTTAAAAACGTGTTCAACATCTTCTTCATCAAGGAAAATGCAAATTAAAGCTGTTTTAAAATTCTGTCTCACCTCAGTCAGAATGACTATCATCAAGAAAACAGGAAACAACAAATGCTGATGGGGATGTGGGGAAGGAGAAGCCAGTATTCACTGGTGGTGGGAATGTGAACTGCTACAACCATTGTGGAGACATTCTGGTGGTGTCCCAAGAAATCAAAAATAGAATTCTCAGGGCATACACCTCAAGGACTCTGGATTCTATCAAAGAGGTGCTTGTGCACTCATATTTAAAATAGCAGGGATGTGGGAACAGTCTAGATGTCTATCAACTGATGAATAGATAATGAAAATATGATACATATATGCAATGAAATTTTACTCAACAGGAAACAATGATGAAATGAAATTTCCAGGAGAATGAATGGTATTAGAAGTTATTATAAAACATGGGATGCCTCAGGCTAAGAAAAATAAAATCACAAGCCTAGAGAGTCTAGATGTGTTTTAACAGTGGTGGTTGGGAAAAAAAAATAGGAAAAGGAACAGAATTAGCAAAGGCTTTGAATGTATTTTTAAAAACCACATTGTATTGGTGAGTTTTTGTTAACTTGACACAAACTAGAATCACCTGAGAAGTATGGAAATGCCTCCATCTGACCAGAATGTAGGCAAGTCTGTGGGAACATTTTCTTCCTATGTGAAGGCCATTTTGGCCCCTTTGTGATGCCACTGTGGGCAGTGCCATCCCTTTGGCAGGTAGTCCTAGTTTGTATAAAAAAAATCTGGCTGAACAAACCATGGAGAGCAAACCAGTAAACAGTGACCCTCAATGATCTCTGCTTCAGTTGGCTCTTCCAGATTCCTGCCTTGAGTTTATCTCCTGATTTCCCTTTGTGATTGACTATTAAACCCTTTCCTCTCCAACTTGCTTTGGGTGATGAGTTTTATGATATCAATAGAGAAGCCAGTTAGGACATTGTATAGAAACCTACTAATTTATAAGCTAACTAGAATACTTAACTTTTCAAAGGAGTTTGAATAAATTGAAATATCCTGCATGCTCCATCTAGAAATCATAAATTTTTAAATGCAAATTCCAGTGCTAGGTGTGGGATACTTCTCTAACAGTTTTTGGCCACAGAGACACCATGGTGGCTCTAGAGGCTTTTTAAGGAATGTAGACTTGGGATGGAGACATGGCTCAGAAGTTAACAGTATTTGTTAATTTCACAAATGAGGTTTAACCCCCAATACCCACATGGTGTCTTGCATCCATCTGTGATTTCAGTTCTAGGGGATCTAATACCCTCTTTGGAACCATTAAAGCAGTGGGCATACATATGTTGCACATACATACACATAGACATACATTCATAAAGGGAAAACATTCACTCACATAAAAATAGAGTGAATAAATCTAAAAGGTTTTTTAAAAAGCCAATACAAGCTATCATTATTGCTCTTGGTTATTCACTGAAACTATGTTGCAAGGTTCTATTGCTGAAGACACCATACACTTTGGATATGAGACACAGAAAAAAATTAGGATGAGACTGAGTTGGAAGCCTCTTCCCTGCTGGATAAAACACCAGCCTTTCACTGGTGCAATACTGGCATTGGTATTACAGTTTGGGGGGTAAACAACTGCTTTCTTATTGGATTTGGAGCCTGCTCTATAGGAGGGAATATATGCCTGGTACTATAAATCCAGTGAAAAGACTATGGCTGAGAGGTCATTGGTCCTGGGGTGGGGTATGGGAACCTACTATTGTGTTTTGCTAAATGGAAAAATACACACATACACACACACACACACACACACACACACACAAATAAATAAGTAAAGAAATGATTAAAGGAAAAAAAAAACAAATGTTCTCTTTCATGTTCAGATCCTATCAGATAATATCTGTGTGTATATTTATGAGTCAAATGACGATGTACATAAGCTACTAGATTATTAAGGAGGTTAGAGGAAGAAAAGAGAGGGGCAAAGAGGTCCTGAAGATATGGGGGAAGTACATAGTACTTGTGTGACATGGAAGTGGAAAGCTGGCTATGAGGAGGTAGAAGGGCACAATGGGAGTACTCAACAGGCTGGGGAGTAGATGAGGAGAGGAGAGTCAACAAAAGCTAGTTCTGTTTGAAATGTCATATACAAACTTAATACTGTGTATTCTAATAAAGAAAGACACCACAACATTTTATGTGGCTTTGGAGACAGCTCAGTTACCAGAGAGCTTCCCTTGCAAGCATGATGATTGGAGTTTGATATCCAGGATACACAGGGCTGAGCAAAGTGCTGCTCTCTTTTAATTCTAGCGCTGAAGAGCCAGAGAGACAGGTGGATTCCCAGGGCTCACTGGCCTGTCAGCCTAGTTTACTTGGTAAATTCCAGGCTGGTGAGACATGTCTCAAAATACAAGTGAACAGTACATAAAGAGAGGCAGTTGAGGTTGACCTGTGGCCTCTGTACATACTCACATTCATGCACACTCTCCCAACATGTGAACATAGGCACACAAACACACACACACACACACACACACACACACACACACACACACACACACAGAGAGAGAGAGAGAGAGAGAGAGAGAGAGAGAGAGAGAGATTTACTTTATGTGCATCGCCTGTTTATTGTCTAGTACAGGTAGTATAGTTTTATCATGTTATGGTTCTAAGTAGTTGGCAAAAAGACAGAAGAAAATATATATCCCATGCATGTTTTTGAGGTTAAAAACTTACTCTATATCTTTAGAGTCATTTCTAATAGAATTCACCCTTATAAAATACCATTACTGGAGATATCCCTCTGGTGAATTCTTATAAATGAATTTTGCAACAGCAATTTGTTTACATAAAATCTTAAAAATCAAGCAAAGTATAGTATTTACACATGAGAGGTTCTATTCTGAGTCTGCATACATCTGACATCACTCACATTTTCACTTAATTTAAATAAATAAATGTCATAATGAGTGCCTTATATTTAATTGCTCTACACTGGCAAGCCTCTGCACCAAATTTAAGAATACATTTATAAGAATGAGGATCTCTATTATAGCCTGCTTCTCTGGCCTACTTCCTCACCTTTCTCTATCATTGTTATGTCTCCTAATGGAGAGTACAGAGGATATTTAAAATCATGTTTATCGATGTCCTGCAGTTGAACGCCCTTTCCTTGGTTGGCTGTGGATAAGGGACATTGGAAGACAGTGGGGTATAAGAGTTATGACTGGCTTCAGAGCTCGGGAGTCTTGGGCTGAATCCTGACCCTGTTCATGCACCACTCATTCAAAGTACCTGTTTTGTGGTACCATTGAGCTAGGTTCTGCAAAAGTAATGGTGGATAAAAAGATAGATAGCTCTCCAATTCTCAAAGACAGGTTAGTTTAGCCAAGAGTTCAGCTATGACTTGAATAATCAGATTATTAAATTCAGACTGTAACTAAAAGTCAAAGCTCCAGGGAACAGAAGCATGATAATGATGTGACAAAACTGGACACCAGAAATAGAATTTTTTTTTTTAAGTTCTGGGATCAAACCCAGGGTCTTTCTCAGGTTATGCAAGTGCCTACCACTGACCTGTCTCCACAGTCCTGATCCCTGAAATAAGATAATTTGTACAAAAAAAAAATCTGTTATTCACAAAGCTGTTTAAAAAATATGGATGTAGTATGCATTAGCAATTACTAGAACAGATACATTTAATTTTGAAGGCATTATGAAAATAAGCAAATTATTTTTTATAAATCAAATTCATTCTTATGAAACAAAAAATTATAATTCACTGCATGTGTTATCATTTCATTTGATGATTTAAAAGGAAATTCAAAGTTGAAGCTGTCAGGACAGATTGCAAGACTGTGGCAGCTCAAGCGGTTTCCTTTACTCACAGTCTTAGTGCTCACGTTGATCCTTCGGCATCCACGCTTTCATTTACTAGTGTGGTATTCTAGGGAGACAATCTACATATAGACATGCTACATAGTGACTATGAGTGAATACACACTTGATATTTAACAGTTATGTGCAGCTGAGTCCATATCAAGAGCTGAATATATAATTTGGAGTTCTCTAAATAGAATGTTTTTAAGCAATACAAATTTGATGTGTATATAAATATTACAACCCATGTGCAGTTATATCAATTGTTTAGAATTTAGACAAACAAAATAATTATTCAAAAAAGACATTGTCTGCAATTGATACAGCCCCAGGTATTAATATGAAGCACACTAACATGTGGAGCTTTGCTATTCTTGATAAAGCCCTATGGATAGTATATCATTATTGCTTCTCCCTGGCAGACATCTGCTATCCTGTCCTGGGTACACCACAGATGCAATATGAACTTATAAATAGCAGAAGAAGCTGAACTACGCAGACCATGGCATCTGAGAACACACATCCAAGAACTGCAAAACATTTAGTATAGCCTGTGCTAAATGAGGAAATGATGGAAAAATAGAGAAACATGCAGCCTTATGAGTTATATTTAGAAATGTGTTTACTCTAAAACTAATAGAAAGCCTTCAATGTTTCATGGCAAAGAAAGGGTATAGGTAATGAAGAGATATGAGAACCAGATCAGTGCCTGAAAAATTCCCTCCAGTTAGCAACAGAGAACAAAGACTGTACATCACTTGCATTTGTAAAAGATGAGACTCTGATTGCAATAACTGAATTAAGATAGTATGACTCATGACTGAGGTATTTACAGGATAGAAGATAACTGTGATTAGTAATAAACTTGATGTGGTAGTCAGGCTTCTCCAGATAGACTCAATAGCATACATGTGTTTCATGTTGTAGTTCCCAGTCCACCTGTATAATTAGTCATCACACTGAATGTAGTTGTGAGGGAGAAGGAAGTGTTTGGAATGATCCAAATGTTTCTAGTAGAGACAGTTTGATGATTGGTGGTTCCTCAGGGGATACTAGAAGAGCGGTGTTTTTTGTTTGTTTGTTTGTTTGTTTGTTTTGAGACAGGGTTTCTCTGTGTTGTTTTGGTGCCTATCCTGTGTCTCATTCTGTAGACCAGGCTGGCCCTGAACTCACAGAGATCCTCCTGGCTCTGCCTCCCAAGTGCTGGGATCAAAGGCGTGTGCCACCACCACTGCCTGGCAGAGCAGTGGATTTCAAATCAAAGGTCAGAAGGTCTACTGTGATCTTTGTGAGTTTGGAGTGACTTAGTGACATTAATAGATATACCAGTGCAAAAGTCTGGGACTCAAGGAGAAGTTCAGTTTAGAAAGAATTATGTGAGAGTCAACAATTTGCAGCTACCAGTAGAAGACCACAGCATATATAGAAAGGACAAGAAGTCAGAGACAGAGAAAGGAATCTCAAAGTCAGTACCAGGATAATTATACTGTTTAATGCCTAGATCAGAATGGTGGCCTGGAAGTCTGGACAACAGTTGCAAATGAGTGTGTGAGTACTGAGGCCTAGGGTGAGAGCAGGACAGCTTGATCCTGCTGAGGGCTGGTGATCCCTAGAAGTTGTAGTCAGTGGACAAAAGCAAAGGGATCAACAATGAACTTGAGACTGAGAAATTCAATTCCAGAAATGTTTGCCTATAAAACACAGAAGAGAAGCAGGGTTGCTGATTACATGATTGTCAGTAAAAGTTTTCAACATATTTTCCTTACTAAGCCCAACAAAAACAGTCACCTACTATAATCAAAGTAACAAAACATATAGCCTATCTCTCAGTAAATATATATGGAATAAACACATCTCACAGCCTGACATCATTCCCTCTGGAAGGCCATTCTCCTTAATTTTTTTAAAATTTGAAACAATCGACTATAAAATATAATCTATTAAATATAATGATTTATAGTAAATAATTATGCATCAATGCAGAACACATGATTAAACCTTTCTTGTAGGATCCCCTGTGATATCAAATCTCTTAAGCAAACTAGACTATTGTTCATAGGACTCAGGCAAGTTCTGACTATCAGTTTATCCTTTTCCTGAGGCCTCATGTGATAAATGAGACTTTTCTCTGCATATGGAATGTACAGTTTCATTGTACAGGCAAAGGGAACTATGTAACTGATACTATTTGCCCTTAGCAGGGGAGCATAGAACAGAGCTGTGCTCCATTTTAACCCTGGAAAGACAAATGTCAGGGAGTCATTTCATTACTTGGTTTTCTCTGTCAACCAGGAAGTATCGTCTGCTTTGCATCTTCTTCTGCAGGGTCTGAAGTGGAGCATAAACAATAAGACATTTTAGCCATCTATACTAATCCAGGACCACACACCTGTAGCCTGGCAGCTCTGCTTTCCCTGAACCCATTTCAATGCAACATTTGGCAAACAGCTTGATAACCTCAAGGGTATTCTGGAGTCATCTGGTGTGAAGGCATTGAAGAAAGTCGGGCTTACTTTAAAGGGTGATTTTGAGGTGCTGAGTATGCATCTCCATCCCACCCCCCAGAACACTCAGGCACAACTGTTAAGGAAATCTCTCCTTTGGAAGAAGGGAGGTGTGTTTTTAATGAGCAAGAGGCATTAAAGGGAATTTGGGGCCTCTCAGAATCACCAGCATCACAGCAAGCTTTCAATTAAGGGGACATCTGTTGGGAATGCAGGGGAATCTTTATCCAATGTCAGTTGCTAATCACATTCACCTGGCCAAGCACCAGGCAGCCCCAGCGCTGGGACAGACTGCTTATTTCCTCGTGCTCAATCACACTGAGTTAAGGGGCCACCTGGGCAATGTGTTAGTTCATACCTGCTGACCCACCTAGACTAACAAAATGCACAGAAATCAACCTTCTAAGCAGACAGAATGCAGCTCCTCTCCTGCCTAGAAAGGGAAACAGAACAGAGAGCAAGAAAAAGCCCAAAACTGGAAATACACAAGATGCTGTCAGGAAACCAGCATTACTTTGGGACTTTTTGTCCTTTAAACAGTAGACATCAGAAATTCTTACACTGCCTGAGAGGGCAGCCTTTCCATTTTCAGAATTATAGCATTTAAATGGAATCTGGGGAGTGGACAGATGGCTTAGTGGTTAAGAGCACTTGTGGCTCTTTCAGAGGATCTAGCTTGGGTTCCTAGTACAAACATGGCAGCTAATAACTGCCCTATAACTCCGGCTCCAGAGGATCTGATTCCCACTTCTGGTCTCTGTGAACACTGCATGAACATGAAGCACTGGCATGTATACAGACAAAGCACATCTAAATGTGAAAAAAAAAATGAAATTTGATCAAATAACAACCTGATCTATAGAGGGTGATATTAAAGAGCATTGACTACATCTGTGCAGATGTGTCTATGTAAGACGGGCACATACATTTGGGTGATTATTCAGTCTAAGTTAGAGTATATTCTTCTAGACATACAAAGCATAGATAAAGATGACATTTCAGTCTCATTTATCTTTTTTTTTTTTCTAACTCATCTAACAGTTGTTCCCTTCTCCAGTTAGCTTTGCCTGTTTAGATTCAGACTGCTTTTTTTCAAATCAAGTTTTCATTCTGGAAAAGTGGTTTGATACTTTCTCCTTACTGAGGGCCATGTATGCAAGGAAAAGGGCTTCTTGTTACATAGAAATGACATTTTTCCCCTAGCCTTGCATGAAGAACATTTCTTTTAGGTTTAGTGGTCACTTCTATAATCATTATGTATATATTAAAATCATGTTTAATGATAATATTTTTTGTTAATATTAAGAAATCAATGTATTTTAAATGACAAAAAGGAAATAGCTGGCCTGGCCACATACTTACAGTTTAATCAAAATGATTAATAGCCAAACATAGGTCTCTCTCTCAGCACTTATAAGCAATTGATACATTGTAATAAGAATGAACACTAAAATATGCTCTAACAGAGTCTATAATTCCCAAAAGCCATCTCTGTTTTCTAATGGAGATAATCAGTAAGTAGATCTCCAAGGCATCTATTAATCACTGTCAGTTTTGACTAAATAAAGGTTCTGATTGGCTGCTCAGGAATGGCCAGTTGCAAAAGGAAACTAGAAAACCTTGGGAAAATATCTATTTTTCCATCGCAGAAATGCCTACAAGTTGAAGTCATAAATAGCTTTAAGTGAAAGGAAATAAATCTAAAGGAATAAATGCATAGATTTACTGAGATTTAGTTAACGAGTGCTAATAACTAATTTATCTTAGCAGAGGAAAGTGAATGAAAGAATTTAATATATGTTATACAAATCTCACATCCAACAAACAACAGTCTCTGGTACATAGAAGTTTGTAGTATATTCCTTAAGCTCAAATGCTCATGTTAATGCAAGTGTTGGCCATAAGACTTCCATAACACCAACATTATACTTGAAAGCTAGGCTAGAAATATCAACTGATAATAATGTAATTTTAATAGATGCTTTAGTGTTTGCAACCATAGCTGGTTGACAATGTTAATAACTTTCTACACTTAGATGTTCAGGTATGAAGCGTTATTTTATCCTTACCTAACAACTAAGTCCTTACTGAATGAGTGGTTTAATTTTGTGTTTAATAGCAAAAGAACTGTACTTTTATCTATTGAACCGGGTAATAAGCTAGGAAACATTGTCTTTAATGTTCAAACGATGCCAGCATTTATGTCATTTTTTCCATTCATGTCTTCTTTGCCCTCTTAAAACAGGAGCAGTGGATCTTCTTTCTCAGAAGTTGCCTAGACAACTGGTCACTGCATGTTTACATGCTACATCTTTGACTTTAATAACAGAGACAGGTCAAACAACCTATCATTCATTGCAGGTCATGTGAGATTTGAGCAGAGCACTTCTTTCTGTCCATGCTTGAGTTGAGCAGATGTCTAGTCCCCAGCACATGCGCAGGAGAAGGGAAGATCATCAGGGAGATAGAGATTGAGAAACCATGCTATCCTGGGATAAAACATACAAGGAGGAATATAGAAGTGTACTTGAATCTCTAAATGACTTTTCTCATGGTTTTGGTATGGCTCTTTCTATGATCTGGCTGTACTTCCTGTATTCTTCTGTTATGAAAAGAAATTCTTCAAGAATTTTAAGCAAGTCCCCTCCCCTCAACCCATGTATTTGCTTTTCTTAAGGCATATCAAGTATGCCTGCACCCAAATGGCCTATCCTAATATATATATATATATTATCTGAAATTAAAACCAAGTTATTTTGTTGCTCTCTGTTCACTATTAATTTATTTTTTAGCTATGGATAATGGCAATGTCTTTGCCAATAAAATAGCTTTTATAGTCTTGGCTCAGTTTGTACTTATCTAATGTAAAGTTGTCATTTGAGGTTAGGAGTTGAAAAACTAACAGAAAATCTCATTTTTTCTTGGATAGAATATACTAACTCTTGTCTCCATAGTATGTGAGTGTATGTACACATGTGTGCATGTATGTGTGGTGGTCATGACAGCAACATGTTCACTGAAAAAAAACAGTTGAGTGAAGGTGTGAGGAATATCTTTTAGAAAACACTCAACTGGGAACTTACTGTTTTCTTTTCCCACCAGCAATATCTAAAGCCCTTGCCTCTAGAATCTCTGAGGCCATTCATATCTTCTTAGAATATTATATAAGTCAAAAAAGGAAAGAGATAGTAAGTGTACTAGAATCAAGGGTTGTTGATCCTATTTCAGGCAATGATCCCCATTACTTAAATCCTGAACTTATAAACACTCACCCCCATAGCTAGCTAGTTCTCATGTGTTACACTCCCTAAATATATATGTTAAGAAGCCCTGAGATTGTGGACAGTAGTAACGCATTGTCTGTTACAGTGCCCATCTCTCCAGTAGACTCACATAGGCTGTTTCACAAACAGGTTCTGGAACTTCTTTCTGGGCCAACTGAGTCTGTGCATGTGGGATTGGAGCTTGCTGACTTGGGTTTTACATCTCTTGAAATCCAACACAATAAAGCCAGTGTTATCTTGAGGAGGCACTATTTCATACATTGCCATGTCAGTTCTGGGCAAGTTTACATAAATAGTCCAGTGTGAACTGGAGCAGGCAGGAGCAAGGTGTGAGTTCATAATTGGGCAAAGAAGAAGATGGGCTGCTTAGAACAATACTGGGATGCTTAGGACAACACTGGGAAGCTTAGGACAACACTGGAAAGCTCAGAACAGAACAACACTGGGATGCTCAGGACAACACTGGGATGCTTAGGACAACACTGGGATGCTTAGGACAACACTGGGAAGCTCAGGACAACACTGGGATGCTTAGGACAACACTGGGATGCTCAGGACAACACTGGGATGCTTAGGACAACACTGGGATGCTTAGGACAACACTGGAAAGCTCAGGACAACAATGGGATGCTCAGGACAACACTGGGATGCTTAGGACAACACTGGGATGCTTAGAACAACACTGGGGAGCTCAGGACAACACTGGGATGCTTAGAACAACAATGAAATGCTTAGAACCACCCTAGGATGCTTAGAATAACACTGGGATGCTTAGGACCATAATGGGATGCTTAGAACAACAATTTAATGCTTAGAACACTGGGATGTTAGAACAGGCAAAGCTGATCAAGAACCAAGGCAGATACAAGACTAGTCTCCTGACAAAGTTCCTGTGCTCGGGAGAAAGGGCTTGTCATCTACATCACTTCCTGCTATAAACTGGCTTAGAATTCACATGCAGTTTCATCTTTTCAATCCTCATGTTAATACCAATTTAAAAGTATATCTTCTGCACTGTTACGTTTTCCTTCACCGATTCTTTCATCTTTATTTTTTTTCCATAAAGCCCCTCATTAATACACATTTTTGTTGTTATCTATAATCTTTCTGAAGTTAGTGGGCTCAATTTATAAGTTTTATGAATCTTAAGGATTTCAGGAAAAAATATGAACAACACCTGTCTTACACAGTCAGCCCGGAATGAGGAATATTTACTTCTGCCTTTGTATTAAACACACATACACACATCATATAAGGCAAATGATTAGGTTTTTTTTCCCTCAGATCATTTGCTTTAAATTAATGTGAGAATAGAGATGCCATGAGGGGAGTTAAAGAGTTTAACAATATCTACAATGACATTTTGTATGTTAGATAGTGTTCATATAAGGTCACTTACATCCACATGCATGAGGATTCATCCAGAGCCCTAATATGAAAAGGGGACAGTGGTAGTTAAAAAGGCTGCTTCCAGCTCCTTAATGCCTAGTTACTGTTTATTTTCTGGAATGCTCAAAGTAACTTAAAAAGTTAACAATGGTAAGTGTTTGGGGAATAATAATAGAACATCATTGGCATACTCTCCAGACATGGTGGAAACCTTAGGTTCTCTACTGAAAGCGTGGTAGCAGGGAATAATAAGTGCCTGTACACGTGCTTTGCTCATGAATGGAGGTGACCTCTGGTTTGGGGTGACTTCAAGAAATGATGTAGAGAGGTACATATGATCGTTAGAGCCTATGATTTTCACAAAGCATTATAAAAGCAGAAGATGCATTCTGTATTTGAGTCCTCTGAATGTTTTAATTAAAAAACCCTTTAAACTATGTTACACCGTTTACACAGCTGAAAAGACTGAACTGTGTGCAAGCCATTATCATTTACCAAAAGAAGACAGCCATTTTCTAAATTTGGAACAGTGAAATATTTTAATTTTGCTATTATGTCTACTATTTGTCTTCATAAGGCACAGTCCCAGGGGCCTCAGCCACTATTAAATCCAACATTCCACATCATGCCTATGATTCAGTACTTCTGAGAGTGGAGTTCCTTAAGGAAGTCTGCTGTCCTGATCGCACCAGCAAGCTCTCAACCAAGAAACAAATCTCTTTCTTTCACTAAAGCAAAATAATGCTCTGGGCTTTTTTTCTTTCTTTCTTTCTTCCTTTCTTTTTTCTTTTCTTTTTTTTTTGAGACAGGGTTTCTCTGTGTAGCTTCGCACCTTTCCTGGATCTGGCTCTGTAGACTAGGCTGGCCTTGAACTCACCATGAACTGCACCTGCCTCCTGAATGTTGGGATTAAAGGCGTGTGCCACCACCCCCGGCCTATATATTTTTTTCTTAATATCACAGTTAAATTAATTATTTTTATGAATATTAATCATTGCCTAGCTTACTACTTAGTGCAACACACACACACACACACACACACACACACACACACACACACACATACACACACACACCCCTAATCCTTAGTGGGATAGAAGAAGGGTAACCATTTGCTGTGAACTTACTGGGTGTCAAGTTCACTGATGGGTGCTTTCAGTATAATCTGTCAGTTTGTGGAACTGGAGTGCACTTTGCAAGCAAATATAGGTCTTCTACCAGTCAGGAAGTAAAATTGCACTTGAATTTTCAGTACTTACTAACCCCTCTCTCTTGAACTAGCTTATCACCTCACCCCCTAGACAGATGTGTCCATGATGGTTTTTCATCATTAGCAAACTCCCCAACTACCCAATTCTATGTGCAGAAGAAGCCCTGAAAGACAACTGGTTGTGCCTTTCTTATTATGTTCACCCTGCCCAGCTTCTGGCAGTTTAGTAGAGCTTGGTCTGAGGCAACCACTCTAGTGTAAAGTAGAAAGGCAAATGTTTTTGTTGGGATAATTTACTGATTTGCTTTTGTTAAAATGTGATGACACCACGTAGCATTCATGAGCTTTAAAAAATAATGACGTAATCTGCATGGGCCTATGGAAATATGTTTTATGATGGAACTACTCTTTGCTTCTGATACCTGTGGTACAGTATGACATTTGTCAACTTGATACAAACTTGAGTCATAAGGAATAGGGAACCCCAATTAAGGAACTGCTTCCATAAGACTGACCTGTTGGCCTGTCTGTGAGGCATTTTCTTGATTAACAGTTGCTGTGGGCTCAGTCCACTGTGGGAGGTGCCACCCTGAATAGATGGTCCTGAGCTGCTTAAGAAAGCAACAGAGCTTGCTGTGGTAAGCAGCCAGTAAGCAGTGCTCCTTCTTGGCTTCTGTTTCAGTTCCTGCCAGGTTACTGCCTTGGATTCCCTTAATGAGAGACTATAAGTGTAAGCTAAAATACCCTTCCAATTGTTTGAGACCAGTGTTTTTATCACAGCAACACAAATATCAGTAGGACACAAAGAAAACATGAGGCTATAATTTGCAAGTTAGCATATGGTAAAGAGTTCAGACAATAAGATTAAAACAATTCCTCCTGTATGGGAATGTGCATTTTTCAAAATGTTGATAAACTCCCATGGTTGTTTTTTGCCTGCTTCTTACATTTCATTTGCTCTTTGTGATCAAATTTTCTTGCCTATTCTCAATTATTTCCTATGTCCTGGTACAGCCTTCCTTGACACCAGACTGAGTATTTGCCTGAGATCCACTTTTATTTAGGCTACCTTGCCCCCATTCTCGCCCCACAGCATGCCTGTGTAAGCAAGGCTGGTATAAGACATCTGTGTGGCAGGTGATGTTAGGGAAAGCACATTTCTTCTCTCCTAAAGCATTTGAGCCTTTTGCTTAACACCTTCCCAGTGTCCTTACCAGCCTGCAGTACCATTCTACTATCCATTTTATGGATTCATTTTCTTTCAGATTCTCATAGAACTGAGATCATGTATTATTTGTCTTTCTGTGTCTGGAAATTTTTACTTATCATCTTCTAGTTTCATCCACACTGTAACTTATTAAGATTACATAGTATTTTATTTTGTGCATATATGTGTACTATATAACTCCTCATGTGTAGCCCAGGCTGTCCTCAAACTTATCATTCACCCCATTCTGTCCAGCCACCCAGGTTCTGGGATTTTAGACATGCTCCTCCATGCCCGGGGCACTGTTTCTTTAGCTATACATCTGTAGATAGAGACTTAGATTGACTCCACATCTGGCTATTGTGAAAATGTGTACTGAATACAGAAGTGTACATAGCCTGAAAAGTAGAAAATAAATGACCTTTCTTTGCAGATACTCTAAAGAACTAATAAAACATAGTTAGAAATAACAATCTAATTTAGTAAAGTAGGATATCAAATCAATGTGTGTACATCAGTCTCATTTCTATATAGCAACAGCAGGCTATTCATAAAAGTAATAAAGGAAACAATCCTATTTGCAATAGCATCACAAAGCAAAACAACAACAAAGTGAAAAACAACAACAAAAAATTTTAAAGTTAAATTTAGCCAAGAAGTGGAAGATATACATCCTTAAAAAGATAATTCATTGGTGGTGCCTACATTTGAAGTCATGCATGTAGGGTACTTAAAGTGTCCACTTATAACATCCAGGGAGATATCTGACTTTCAGGTGCTCATTTTCTTATCAGTGAGTTTCCACAGAAGCTCAAAGAACGAAGGCTCCACTTCCATTACTAGCTCTACTTGACAGGAGGTCCTGGAAGGGTATCCTAATAGAGCCTTTGTGCTTCACTTAGGGGCAATTGAGCAACAAGAAACTGCAAGAAGTGGAACACTGAGGGAAACCAGATCCTGGAAAAGGGTCCCAAAATGGACTGCAAAGAGAAGGTAAGATATCTTCCTCTGAGTGACTTAAGTCTTTCCCAATCTTTCTTGCTCTTTCTTTCTCAAAATGGAAATATACTTGTCATTTAGGGTTACAACCCCCCAATTTGAATAATGATATCTAAGCCTTATGTCTTTACATATCACTAGAAGTCTCAATGCATGATGTGGGTGCTGTAGATCTTTAATCTTTTTTTTCTTTTCCTGAAAATTTTAATGCTGCCTTGTTGAGGCAGCCTGGCCCCCTGGCTCAACCCTTGTTCCTTTAACATCTGAAGGACATTTGCTAACACATTATTTTGGATGGCAGAGGCATCTTCAGTTCATTTGATAGAACTATAGAGAATTTTCTACGGTTTCTGAACCACACAAACCTTCCTGTGAAAGACAAGCCATGTAGTGATTTGGCACATATGATGATTATAATCTACTTAATTTTCAGCACTTCTCATGCAGTCTTGCCTTGGGGAACTAGAAAATTCAGATAACTGTTCACCTGGAGTAGAAACAGTAATTAATAGGCAGGAATGGCCATGCTATGCTTACTTTGCCTGTGGTCTAATATTTGCCCTCATATGATAACATGGACTTAGTTTCATAAATCTATTTGACCATGACAGTGTTCTCTGTAGCCCTCAGGTGCAATCAGCTTCCTGCTAGGTGTTCAAGGGTAAAATTATGATCAGATATGAGGTAATTCAACATGATTTCTTGACCAGAATCTATTGCGAGACCAACATTAAGTTAATGGAATGGAAATTAATAGTGCTGAGCAATGTAGACTGCAGGTACTAGTCCATTCTTATCAACTCCTATGTGAGAAGGGCACACTTTTGTTTTTGACTAGGAGGAGTCAACAACAAAGAAAACCTTAAGTGATATTATATGCACAGTCACTTTTAATAGGATATACTACTTCTAAAATTAGAGTATAGAAATCATGGTTGTTTGGGGACAGTCAGATGGCTCAGTGCTCTAAAGGGCACTTGCTTCCAAGCCTGGCAATCTAAGTTTGATCCCCAGAACCCACGTGGTAAAAGGAGAGACTCAACTCCTGAGAATTGCTCTCCTACTTCTATATAAGAATTCCCAAACACACACACACAGACACACACAGACACACACACAGACACACACACACACACACACACACACACACACACACACACCAACACACTAAATACATAAAAATATAATTAAACTTTGGTTTAAGGCACAAAAAATAAATAAAAGAAATTGTGATGCTACCTACTCTTGGGTAGGAAGGAGTGAAAGTCAGCACACAGTAGGGATAAGGGCATCCATGCTCATCACTACAGTCCTATTTAAAACATCCAGGTTTGGATACAATGAAGGGAAGCAGAGATTAGGTTTTTGAGTGCACTCTACTATCCAGCTTCCTGATTAGCATCATTTCCTACTAGAGGCCCTGCTGCCTCTATGGCTACAGTTTTGCACTGGAGGTTGGAATGCCCATCTCTAGCCTTGACTCTTTGACATCTGGTCATTATTCAAGAGTATGAATTAAACAAACGATTGAACTTGGTGGCTCTCCCCAATTCCTCTCAAAAGCTCACAATTAAATAACTATGTATTTGTTTTAGTTGGCTATTGGTTTACTAGTCACAAGAGAACAGAAATGGCCCAAATCTTGTGGCGACATTGTATAACCTACATACTCTTTGGTTCTAATAGGAAGAACAGATTTACACATACAGCTTTTAATTTAAAATGAAATTACTAGATAATAGGCCCAATACATATTAACATCACACAAAGCATAACCATATGGCCCAACATCAAGGAATTTGCTGTATTGCTTCATAAAATACCTTAAACTTACAAGGATACTGTTTTGTTTTATGTCTTAGATTGCAATGGCATAATCTTCAGCCTAACTCCCACAGCATTTGAGTACCCAGTACCTCACAACTGCAGGTAAATCTCCACTGTTGAGCTCCATAGCACTTAAGAGAAAAGCATAAATGAAGGCTGCAGCTCACCATTTTCACTGCATGTATTTCTCAGTCTAAATTATCCACTGTGTCTAAAAATAGTAATAGCCTGTACTATTACCTTGAAGACACTATACTTTCCTTAAGACATTGTCTTTGTGGATAAATATTTTACAAAACAAATTTGAGCTAAGCTTGCCTAAGCTTTCAGTAAAGACATTAGTTCACTAAGCATATTAAGACAAGTTCAAATGTCTTTCTCCCTCTGCTGCCAGGTAATGATTGCATGTGCACCATTTGTCCTGCAGAAGCTTCGCATCTGAGGTTTCTGTAACTCACCCTTAGTCCTTCAGACATAAGTTAAAGGTCTGGATGTCTTTTTCTTTTTTAGACCATGTAATGGATCTATGAATGCACATTATGTTATTGAGGAGTTAGGACATGGCAAGCCCTTTCTGAAGCTCTTGATAAGAATGAAATGCAGATGCCCATGCTGTGGTTCAAAGCTGTTGTTTACTGCACAGGAAGTTCTTTATACCCTTGGAATAGGTGCACTTTCCATGACTGCTGAGATTTGTTTCAACAACCTGCTTAAGTTTTGAGTCCTATATTATGTTGAAGGAAGAATATACCTAGAATGTTTTTAAAGGCTTTGGATCCAATACAATATCTTTTTGGGTCAAAATGGGACATAAATGTGGCAAGCATACATGCAGTTAAGTAGACAGACTGATAGGAATGTCATTTTAACTTCTTTTGGAGTCCTCTGAAAATCTCTACGGCTCTACTGTACACTGGGACAAGGAAACATTTTTGTTTTGTTTTGTTTTGTTTGAGACAGGGTTTCTCCATGTAGTTTTGGTGCCTGTCCTGGATCTCACTCTGTAGACCAGGCTGACCTTGAACTCACAGAGATCTGCCTGCCTCTGCCTCCTGGGTGTGTGTGCTGGGATTTAAGGTGTGTGCCACCACTGCCTGGCAAGGAAACATTTTTATAACCATCAAGATTCAGGAGAACAAACTTTATGAATTGGTAAGAGAACTATTTATGTGGACTCGTAGTCTGTACATTTCTGTATAAGCATTAGTGTCTCATGAGTGCACATGCACACACACACACACACACACACACACACACACGTTCACATACACACATATGCATACACTTTATTCCCCTAGCTACTATACATTGTAAATTTTTTAAAATGTAATTAAAATTCAAGATGAGAAAGAGAGTCCCCAGACATTCTTTCCTATAACATAGGGAGAAACATAGCTAATAATGTGTTTATCTTTCATTGTATAATATACATGGCCATTTGAAAAGGTTAAGTAGAAACTAAAGCAAGTAAGTGTGATAAATTTTGATGAAAATACAAACACATTCACATGCTGATGTATTCACTAACATCCTCCAAAGCATTTAATTCTTTCTTTAATGTTGCCACTTAAAAAATATTAGCATGTTGAGCCCCTTTAAACTCATTTACTCCTTTATTAAACTATACAAGAAAATAAAATTAGAAAGGTAAAAAAACTGGTGTTTTAAATGGAAATCATTCTCTAAATAATAGCAAGTAGATGTCAAAAAGTGATGTGTCCTTGTAAAGTATGGTGCTTTGGAGTGTAGAACGGCTGGGTAACTCCTCTGGCTTGAGCAGGAAGAAGAAGAGCAGGATCTCTGGACTTAGTCTCAGGCTTCATGGTTTCACTCCCATACAGTTTGGATCTTGTAAGATCTTTTTTCCAGAGGAATCATTTGACAAGGTTCTTTGCAGATCTCTTAACTGAGCTACAACTAATACTTCAATGTCGGACTCTGAGACTGGAACTTCATTCCCCACCAGGAATGTCTTGTTGCAATGGCTGGCCTGCTGGATGAAGACTCTGTCTTTTCTGTGCTGATACTTCTCTGGAACAAAATTAACTTCACTACTGTGGTTTGAAGGAGAAATAGATCTGAGGGAGAGGCGAGGTGGTGGTGGGAACTGGGAGGGAGTGAAGGCAGTTGGGATTTAATATATGAGAGAATTAATTAATTAAAATAAATAAACTTAAATTTGAAAATTACTATTGGAAACATAGTTGATGGAAGTGGTAGTGATGGTGGTGGCCACCACCAATCACCTCTCAGTAATTCATTTTGTGCCAAAATCAAGGCCCTTAACTCTGGGTTGCACCTCATTAGGAATCAGAAAACAAAATGAATCTTTATAGCTTCCTGCTTGGAGGTTTAGACATTATCTTGGCCCAGCAGTAACTCTTGATAAGTCTATCTAATGAGTGTTATTCATGGCATTTTAATTCACCCTCTCACCAGGCCAAGGCAATGACCCATGTGTTCCTCTTGCTCATGAATATCTATATAATTCTAAAATAAAGGTTAAAAAGCAGAATAAATTTTTCTCTTCTAGTTCTCAAATCAATGAGGAAGTATTTGGTCACCACTTCAACACAATGAAAGGAGCAGGAACAAATGATTCCACAGTAGAAACAAAACCACTGGTACAGATTGTCTGCAGAGACAACTATGTATTTATATATAATTTTAAATTAATTCTTAGTGAAAATTTGTACTTGAATCCTGGCTTTGCTAATGTTAGCCATGGTTATAGCTAATAAATACATGATACCATGTACATTAATATCTGCTTCCTTTTTTATTAAAATTGGGACAATGTTCCTGTAATGGGTGACAGTGGTAAGTACATTTAACTGAATTAATTATGTAATTAATTTAAAGAGGTTTTGCTATGTAACTCAATCCTCATGCCTTAGTCTCTCGAGTGCTTCTATCATAGGCAGAAACCACTATGTAGCTGGAGTTTTCTCCAGTCCTTCCTGGCCCATGGTCAGGACAAATCTCTCTCGCCCGCCAATCCCACAGCTGCTCAGACCCAATCGAGTAAACACACAGAGACTTATATTGCTTACAAATGCTGGCCACAGCAGGCTTCTCATTATCTAGTTCTTATATCTTAAATTAACCCATATCTATTAGTCTATAAATTGCCACATGGCTCTTGGCTTACCAGTGCCTTACATCTTGCTTGCCATGGCAGCGGCTGGCAACATCTCTCTGCCTCAGCCTTCCACTTCCCTGAATTTTCCTCTCTGCTTGTCCCACCTATACTTCCTGGCTGGCTACTGGCCAATCACTGTTTTATTTATTAACCAAATAGTTTTATTTGTTAAAAGACTGGTGGGTGAGAGAGATTTTTCCTGACTGTGGGCCCAGCAGGACTGGAGAAAATTCCAGCTACATAGTGATTTCTGCCTATGATAGAAGCACTCGAGAGCAACACATTTAACATACAGAACATCCTACAGCACCACTATGCCTGGGTTAAGACTGAAATTAAATATTCACTAGTAAATGTAGACAACTATATTGGTAAAATGTGGTAATATGATTAGCAAAATACTTAAACTTATAGAAATTTGGAAGGAAGGTTCTTAATAGTGACTCAAATTGGACATAACAGATTGGGCTAAACATGTAAAAAAAATAAAAAAAAAATAAGACTTTCTTAACAAGTTTAATTAACTGGTCAGTATGAAACAGATAATAAAGGTCTTAATAGACTGGAGTCTGGTGTCCACCATATTGTTAACCCAATTAAGATATGTTTCTTTTTGCAATGGTTAGGTTTCAGCTTTTGTTAAGCTGCTGTGAAATAGAAGGTGTGTCACCACTTCGGGCCCCTCTGCCTGTATCCTGTTCCTATGAGGAGCTGTTACTATGTTACCTAGTTGGTGATGTGGCTGGGAGAATTTAATCTGGCGCACCCTTCCTTGGCAGTCCAAGCCTGCTGCAGCTGATGGGAGCAGACACTTCCCAGCCGTGAAGGAGAGCAACAGTGTCATGCAAAGAGCCATTACAGTGACAAACAGTGAACAAAGACAGAGAAGACAAGGAAGGAGTTCCATAGCACTGCCGAAAGGCTTCAAGTTTGGTTAAACACCTCAGCAACTTAGGCAACTCCAACAAAACAAAAAGCAATGAAAGCAGAATAAACAGGAGAACTAACTCAGGGGGTTTTAGTGACTTTGGGTTTCCATCATCCTCGTCCTTTGTGTTCCCCTGGGTTTGAGTTCTATGCTTTATTGTTATTATAAATCATTCCCCAGAAACATGTTTAAGGTCTCTTTCTTCTTCTGAAGGGTCCTGCCCACATCAGAATAGTTTTCAAGTCTGGTTCCTTTCTCCTCTTCCATTTTCCTAGGTAGCTTCCGATTCTTCTCTTCGTTCACAGCTGTCATCATCTTAGCAGTTCACACCTGGCCATCCACAAAAATCTATCCTGCTGGCTACATTTTCCTGAAGCATGGTTTTACTAGGATACACTCTGGCAAAAGGCAAACTCTCCACTGGTAATCGCCTCATGCCCAAACCCCACACCTTGGTATTCCAGACTCCTGTCGCTTCCCTCCACTCAGCTCTCCTAGTTTTAGCATAGGTCACTTGCCAAAAGGACTTCACAATCCCACCAGCGGTGGAATCCACACCTACCACACTTGACAAAAGGACTCCACAATCTCACCAGCGGTGGTATCTACACCTATCACATCACTTGCCACTGCATGTGAAAATTTGGGCAGGCACATCTATCTCCCTGACAGGCACTTTGTTTTGCTTTTTGCTTTTTGCTTTTTGCTATACCAAATCTCTGCGGGCCCCAGTGAAAAATATATGATACCTTTCAGAAGCCTTCCTTAAATAAGGCAAGAATGAACATTCTTAATTCCTGTAATATGCTCTTTGATCATCCCTAAGCCTAATGGATGTCTGGTCTGGGCTCTCCACCATTGTACCCACGCATCTTCACTGACCTATGCATTACTAGCAATGTGTCAGTGGATTTGTCTTGAGCAAATGAAATTTTATAGCTGTTCCTTGAGCTAGGTGTAGTGACCAGCGCCCATAATCCAAACATACATGTGGTTGAAGCATGAGGATCAAAGTTTGAAGTCAATCTAAACACATAACAAAACAGTGTCTCAAACAAAACAAAAGATGTACAGGGTTTGCTACTCAGTTTTAACAATGGGCATTTTTTGTTTTTGTTTTTTGAGGATTTATTTTAAAGACTGTATCTCAATAGTGACACAAAAAATAAGTTATAAAATATAATATATTTTATTAATAGAGTGTTTAGTTTTATCTTGATAGAACAAACATTCTATATTTATAGAATGAGTGACTCCAGGTCAAAAAAGGATGACTAAACATATACTTATGATATTTGGAACATAAAAAGTGGAATGGTATAAGTAATTTTGGTTTCCCATGAGATGGCTGGCACATTGGCTTCTAGGTTTTATTTTGTTTTTGTTTTTCAGTTTGAACATGACTATAAGACGGGTGAGTTAAAATTAAATGGTATATAAGACACATTAAGACCGATGAAAGAAGTGTATAGTATAATAATAAGTTTGTATTATTTTTAAGACCAGGTTTCACCTGAAATTCACGTTCTCTTCCTGACCTGAAGGTAGAGTCCAATCTGCTTCTTGTTCACAACTTAATTGTCGGGAAAAGCAAGAGTAAAAGACTAAAAATGCAGCTGGTTTAGTCATAAATAATAACCACTTCCCTTTCCACAGCACCTGTGAAAAGGTCCCTAGAAACCTGATAACTTTTAAAACCATGCACCAGATTTCAAATGCAAAATCTCCCCAG